>NC_142069.1:42751320-43100820 GCF_059756535.1 Pantherophis guttatus
CCACAAACTGGGTCCTCAATTTACCTACCTTAGAAAGGATGGAAGGCTGAGTCAACCTTGAGCCTGGCGAGATTCGAACCTGCAGTAATTGCAGGCAGCTGGTCTTAATAACAGGGTGCTTTAGACCACTGTACTACCAAGGCTCATTTTTGGAACTGGGGCTGAATGCAACACACAATACCACATTATTGTTGGTACTTACCCTCTTTCTCTGGTCAGTGAACATAACTTCTAACTGAGCATTGCATTGCAACAACTTAGAATCAAACTGATACGTTTAAAGAATATTTACAGGCCTATAAAGGGCCTAGAATAATTCTTGAAAATAACTATAGAGCTAGAAATTGCTGCCTACTGGTTTCCAACTGTCTTAAAATACTTCAAAATAATTAAAATTACAAAAGAGGTGTCCATGGGAATCATATGTTGTATGCCTGACTGATTAAACAGATAGATGATACAATTTTATATGCTTGTAGACAAGGGCAACCCTGGCAATAATCAGGGTGAAACAATCACATGACAAATATTCAGAGGTAAGTGCCTTTTATAGGGCCTTATAGAGAGAAGTTTTTCATGGACTTCTCTGTTTTTGTTTTATCTCTAAATTAGAGGGCTACATCAGGTATAATATATCATTCCATATATATCCATAGCCAATACTGACTCAGCTACCAATCCAGTAAGTTTTGATATTTTGTGTCACGCAATAAACAATCTTGTATCAGGATTATCTGATAGTACTGTAAAAGATTAGGCAGCCCATAATCAGAGTATATTAAACTATTTTAATTAAAATCAACTTAAGCAATTGCAAAGTATAATTAGCTGTTGTGCAACCTATATTTAAAAGTAGTATATTAAGATTTCCAGTTCACCTCCCCTAGATCTTTCTTAAAACAAGCAGATGGAACTTATTAAACTTTATTAAAGTGTTACGCCTCTTTTCTACAGTAGGATATAACAATCACTCAAAAGGGAACAGGTGAAGTAAAATGCATCAGATCCAAAAGGCTCATGGCCAAAACAAATACCGCCAAGTAAACACACAGACATCAATTTCAAAGCAAAGAAATACATAAACAAAGATGGAGACTAGAGTTAAGAAAATTCTATTGTGAAAGCAATTAGTTCAGTGATAATATTTGGTGGCTATATATCTCAAACACTGCATTATGAGTCCACACCCTCTTTTTTGCATGTTTGTTCACTCTGCAGAAATAGTTTAGTTATCTTAAGTGTCAGGTGAATGTGACAACCATATTGTTGAAAACTGATTATATCTAAATGATTAATAAACATAGATTAACTCTCTAGACAGCTGATGGTGAAAGAATGCAATGATGTAAACCTGAAGTTTTTTTTTCCAGTATTGTTTCTTTACTTGGCCATATATGATTCATATAGAATAGATGATCCTGCTACCTCTCTTTGCCTGGAATTTGCTTTGCCAAATCTATCCCATGAAAATGCAGTTTGTTATAGTCTGAGAATACCTGGCTTAGACTACAGTCTATGAATTTTTTATAAAGCCAAGAAATCCTTCAACAGTTGCATATGGTCCAAATACTAAGAACAAATTAGTTATTTATTTGTAATACCTGATAGTTCTTTCTTTTTTTTTTTCAAAAATGCAACATTTGCAAAGGCTTTTAGAGAGGTGAGAACTGCCCCTGTCTAAAAAATAAAAAAGCTAATTCTAATAGCATCATTCCACACAGACAGTATTTTCATCGCTTGTGTCATCTTGCTCATTAGATAAAAGAGTTGCAGGCAATGGGGCACTTATCATTTTTTTTTATGAATGCCAACTTCTTCCCTGAACTTTAGAACCCCCGAAGCCCCAAGGAGGTTGCTTACATGCAAATCATATAACTGGGAAATAATGAATTTGCTTTCTAAGCATTGCTAGCCATACTTCAGAAAGACAAATAGATATATATTGCATGCCTCCACTACACATCATTAACTTTGCTGGTGGAGTTGCTGCTTTCCATATGTTTAGACTCTGCGAACTGAATAGGCATTTGGCAAATGTGACAAATTGTGACAAAATGGGTGTCACAATGTTATAATGTAAACCCTTTATGCTTGTGTGCCAACATTTGAGGCAATTATCATTTAGGCAATGTCACAACATTGTGATGAATATTTTATCATTTGTTCTCTCTCCTTCTTCCTACAGATAATTCTGACTGCTTGGAGAGCCTATTTTATGCCATGGAAAAGGTGACACTTTTGGAGTTCTCTTTAGTTAGAAATTTTGCACACCTAAAAGAGAAATGTGAAAGCTATGTAGCAATGTGTTTTCTTTAAATGTTGGCTAACCAGTTAAAACTGGTTTAATTTTCAATTGTCTGTGCATACTAAAGTTTCAGTGATAAAACCTGATAAAGATCGTTTAGTTAAACAAAAACTAAATGGTGCCTGTTATTATGATGGTGTATAGCTTTATTATTATTTTTAATTTAATTTAATTTGATCAATTAAATTTAAAGTGATTTGCTGTGGATATTTTATGTTTGGTTATTACCAGGAACAATTGAGATATACAGTATATCTGTATACAAGAATAAATAAATAAAAACTGGAAAAAATAAAAATAGAATGCAAAAATATTCAGCTTTGACCATGCATATATAAACAAAATAAACAGATATATTCTTATATTTCTTTTATGCTTCTATTGATAAAATAAATTAATTTTATGTATCAGATTAAGATCTGCTGTTGTGAAAATTGATTGTTAGTGCTCACTATGATAAGTGCTCTAGTAGCAACTTCCAAACAATCAACACCTTGCCTTCATGAAAGAGGCAGAAAAAGCACAAGCACAAAATGTACAAAATCTTGCTGGCTTATTTTGCCTATAAACAAGTAGGCATTTGGAAGTAGAGTACTCGCTAGAATTTTTGTATTATCACCTTTCTGCTAATTTATTTTCCTCATCAAAACTTGTTTGAAGAATTAATCATTCCAATCCAGCTAGCTGTAAAAGTCTGACAATTACTAAGAAACATAGAAAGTAAAGCAAGTTCTGGCTTAAAATTGATGCTTGGTACTTTATGAGTATCAAGTATTCATTAAAAAAAAATAAGGAACAGCATCCTGGTTGCTGTTGGTTGATCTGGTTTCATTAGAAATCTGTGATATGGCAACTGAAAATGTTATTTTATTGACAGGAAGAAATGATCATATTAAATACATAAAGCAGGAAAAAGAGAAGAACCTAAAATGTATGCGTGGAAAGGCTTGTGCTGATACTATTTTGTAATTTGAAGTAAACAGGGTAAACTCCATCCACATAGCTGTTGAAAGCACTGTATGCAGAATTTATTACTCTTCATGCAAAAGGGCAAAACAAAAGTCTTCTTACCTTTATCAAATAAATTTGACAGTCACTCAGATAGTCATATTCTAGTCCATCAAAAGTATAATAATGCCGATCTCCATAGACTGTACATACAGCAGGACAAGGATAGTATGTGCAATTAAATATCCCACGTCGGCAAATACTGTGGGGTGAGGGGAAGAATCAAGATTTCTTATTAAAAATATATATACACTCTTTTCTCATGAAACATAAAATAGCAAGAGTCCAAATATATTTATATCACTTAGCACTAGCACTTAGACTTATACACCGCTCCAAAGTGCTTTACAGCTCTTTCTGAGCAGTCTGGGTCCTCATTTTACCAAGCTGGAAAGGATGGAAGGCTGAGTCAACCTTGAGCCAGTCAAGATTGTAGTCCTGGCTGTGGGCAGAGTTAGACTGCAATACTGCATTCTAACCACTGTGGCACCATGACTCCATTTATATCCTATACATGTGTGAATTCTATATTAATATAATATTTTATATCTAATTTCTAATTATCTCCAATAGACTTGTAGATCCTGAGGATGTGGATAGGCTGACTGAAGACTCTTGCCCTTCTTTGCTAGCTCAAATTCAAGGTAATCAACACCTCATTCACTGCATCTTTGTGTGCTTAAAAGAGACAGTTATAAGAGATTTTTTTTAATTGAAAAAGGTTTCCTTTAACTCATAAAATCCTTTTAATTATATGATAATCTCACATATTCCATTTCTGGCTAAGGTAATTGAGTAAATGGTAGCTTCATTGGTTCAGATGCATTTGGATTAAAATGTTTTATACAGCACTGGTTACCAGTTGCTTATATGAGCCAATTTAAGATGTGTTAACCTTTAAAGCCCTAAAAGGTCAGCAAAATTGGGGCCATTCTAGTCTTCGGAGGGAGAATACTCCATAAGGTGGGTGCTATAGTAGAAATACACACATATACACACACAGTTCATGCTATTAGTGTTAGAATAAACAGAAGACAATGAATTAAATAAATATGCCACAAAGCAATTTCTTGCTGCATCAAGGTTTCCTTAAAGCATCCATCACAGTCCCTAGATCTCCTCTTGCCAGTAATTTCCAATGTAAACTCCATCATTAATTAAATATTTTTCAGCCTGAGATGCAACATTTGATATGTTCTTGTACTGAATATCTGCCATTTGCATGTTCATGATGCAGTTTGGTGAGATCCTTTTGGCAGTTCTCATATACATTCATATTTTAATTTAATTTTGATGTTTCTAGCAACGTGGTTATTTATGAAGTTAAAAAAAACTTCAATACTAAGACAAACATTTGGAACTCCACAATTTATATTTCTGCATTGTAATAATTATTGAGATATTCCTAGATAGATTGATTAAGACTCATCATGTTATATGATGGACTTTAAAAAAACCTGACTTTCTTCTTCATCCATTAATCTACACTGCTCAAAAAAATAAAGGGAACACAAGCAGAAGACATCCGAGATCTGAATGAATGAAATAGCCTTATTAAATACTTTGTTCGTTACATACAGTAGTTTTGTGTTCCCTTTAGTTGTTTGAGCAGTGTATAAACTACTGTAGGTAAAGAACAAAGTATTTAATAAGGCTATTTCATTCATTCAGATCTCGGATGTCTTCTGCTTGTGTTCCCTTTATTTTTTTGAGCAGTATATATTTTAAATGTTTTATTTAAAAAAAATTACTATTAACTTTTTGTTTTGTTTTGTTGTTGTAAAATGAGGGAAAAGAAAGGGTAGAAGAGCAACCCCAAATGTAATCAAAGTGCCTTATCTTTATGTCAGCGGTTCTCAACCTGGGGGTCGCGACCCCTTTGGGGGTCGAACGGCCATTTCACAGGGGTCGCCAAAGCCCTCTCTTGCCCCCCCCCACGCCTTCACTCACCCTCACCCTCTGCCTCTGTTGGATCGCCGTTCGCCGTTCGCTTACCCCGCCCACTCCCAATCTATTGCTGCCTCCGGAGTCCCAGCTGATGGCTAGAGGGAAACAAACCAGTGGTGGGATTCTGCCGATTCTAGGTGGTTTGGCCGAATTGTTTGTTAAATTGCTGGCTCGCCCCGCCCCTTGCCAATAAATAGTGGGGGTGGGGCGAGGGGTGGGCGAGCCAGTAATTTAACAAAGGGTTCGGTGCTTTTTGCAATTTATTGGCCTCGCAGCACACTGAACTGTTTGTTAAATTGCTGGCTCATCCGCCCCTCGCCTTGTCCCGCCTCCCACCCATGAGGCGTCAGCCTACCCAATTGTGGCTCTTTTACAACCTGTGGACTTCAACTCCCGCCTAGCCCATTCTGGGGAATTGTGGAGAATTCTGGGAGTTGAAGTCCACAAGTCTTAAAGCTGCCAAGGTGGGAGACATCTGCTGTTACACTGTAGAATCCTTTCAAGCATGAAGATGGCCAAGTATCCTCCTTGAGAGACAACAGTTGAACATCAGTAGGGCTGTTAGAGGGCAGGGCTACATTTGGAAATTTTTGCATTTTTGCAGGTGGTGCAATACGATCTGGTGTCTGCAATGGAGAGCAAAATCCGGCTTCTTCTCTCCGCTGTAAGTTCGGCATCAGGATTCCACCTTGGTATATTTGCAGCACAAGGCAGCCCTCCTCTCCTGCCGCTTGGGACTCAGAGCGGTATACAGCGTCTGGTTCGGGGATCAGCCGGATTTTGCTCTCCATTGCTCTCTCAGCCCCCTGCAAGCTCTCATCTCTCGAGGAGCGCTCCCTGAAGTGGTGCGGGAGACTTTGGTTGGGTTTCTCGAGAGATGAGAGCTTGCAGGGGGCCAAGAGAACAATGGAGAGCAAAATCCAGCTGCTCCCCGAACCAGATGCTATTTACCACTCCGAGTTGGCAGGAAATGAGGGCTGCCTTGCGCCGCAAATATACCAAGGCGAATCCTGATGCTGCACTTACAGCAGAGAGAAGAAGCTGGATTTTGCTCTCCATTGCAGACACCAGATCTGTCCCCTGCAAGAGAATGAAAGAGAGAAAGTGGGGGAGAGTGGGGGAGAGAGAGGGAAAGAGAAAGGGGGGGGAAGAGAGAAAGAGAATGAGAGAAAGAGGGGGGAGAGAGAGAGAGAAAGAGTGGGGGAGAGAGAGAAGGGGGAGAGAGAAAGAGAATGAGAGAAATGGGGGAGAGAGAAAGAGAAAAAGAGTGGGGGAGAGAGAGAAGGGGGAGAGAAAGAGAGAATGAGAGAGAGAGTGGAGGAGAGAAGGGGGAGAGAGAGAATGAAAGAGAGAGAGAGTGGGGGAGAGAGAGAGAGAGAGAAAGAGGGGGGAGAGAAAGAGAGAATGAGAGAGGGGGAAGAGAGAGAGAAAGGGGGGAGAGTGCCTGAAGGACCCTATCCCGTCACTGGGAGTCCAGGTGCTTCAGCAAGTGGCGCACTGGATTCATATTAGTGGTCTGCGAAATTTAAAATTATGAACTTGGTGGTCCCTGAGGTCCAAAAGGTTGGGGACCCCTGCTCTGGAGGATTTAAGTAGCTTAACTGTGCTTGCTTGTCAATACCAGAATTACAGAGTTGGAAGGGACCTTTGGAGGTTTCTAGTCCAGAGATCTCCAACCTTGGCAACTTTCTTTGCCTGGGCCTGATGCTTCCTGAGAGGCAGGGGGTCTCTCCGAATGGGACCCCCTCCCCAAAAGGCTGGCCCCAAAGCCCTAGCTCAGAGGTCTTCAAACTTGGCAGCTTTAAGACTTGTGGACTTCAACTCCCAGAATTCTCTAGCCAGCAGAGCTGGCTGGGGAATTCTGGGAGTTGAAGTCTGCCAGGCTTAAAATTGCCAAGGTTGGAGATCTCTGGACTAGAAGATAAATGATGGCATAAATGATGACCGGTCAAAAGTGCGAGGACCTGTCAGAAATTACTTTTTTCAGCCCTCTGGATAGTCCCTATGTGCATATGGACTACTCAGAGGGCTGAAAAAGTTATTTTGGACCGGTCCTCGCACTTTTGACCAGTCCTTGAACTTACGACTGTCCTCACATTTCACGTTTTGCACCCTATCTTGTCACCATGGTGAAGAGAAATAGTGGTGAAATGATTGACACGGTTGTTAAGAATGCCACAATGGGCATAAATGTGAGGATGGTCATAAGCGTGAGGACTGGTCAAAAATGCAAGGACCTGTCAGAAATCACTTTTTTCAGCCCTCTGGGTAGTCTTTTTGTGCACATGGACTACTCAGAGGGCTGAAAAAGTTATTTTTGACTGGTCCTCGCACTTTTGACCAGTCCTCGAATTTATGACTGTCCTCACATTTTATGTTTTTTGCCCTATCTTATCACCATGGTGAAGAGAAACAGTTGTGAAATGAGTGACATGGTTGTTAAGAATGCTGCACGGGCATAAATGAGAGGATGGTCATAAGTGTGAGGCCCAGTCAAAAGTGTGAGATCTATCAGAAATGACTTTTTTCAGCCCTCTGAGTAGTCCCTATACACATAGCCATGGCCACCCAGTCACATGACCAGCTAATCACGCCTACCCAGTCACATGACCTCCAAGCCACACCCACAAAACAAGCCACGCCCACAGAACCGATAGTAAAAAAATTTAGAACCCACTCCTGGTTGGGGGTCACCACAAAATGAGGAACTGTATTAATGGGTTGCGGCATTAGGAAGGTTGAGAACCACTGCTTTATGCTTTCTTTAGAAAAAATATGTATATGTATGATCAACTATGGATAAGAGAATGTATATTTACAATATATGTATAAGAATTTTTTTTTAATTCCAAAAAAAAGTTTTGAAGGTGAAGTAAGACTCTTGTGCATTTACTACTTGGATATGCCCGCTGATTGATTGTTTCACTCATTGATTGATTGATTGAGTTTTCTACCAATTTTTTCTGGAGTAATTTTCTGAGTTGCCAAGGTAACCCATCAATGTATAACCCTAATTAGGGTCATCAGTCATTGTTAAATTATTTTAAATCATTACACAATCAAAGAACACATGCATGGCCATGTCACAGCCTATGTAGTACTGAAGTTAATTAAAGTATGATAATCACACTTACCATGTATAACAAGGGGTAGCTATCACTTCACCTGACATATACTCCCAATCCTTCCACATGCATGGACAACTATCAGGCACATAACATTTTCCTTTATGTTCGGCCATCCTTTGAAATAGTAAAAGCATAAATTTGAAAAAAAAAATAACTATCCATATACTGTATATTTGTAATCTTTTTTATATAGAAATTGCAGATATAAATTCTGTTCTAGTTGACTCAATGGTCAAAAAGTAGAGCAGAGATAGCTTTTGAGTTCTATAGAAATCACTATTGGGTCACATGGTAAATATATTTTGAAACAGAAAAACAAGAAAGTTGAACTTGGAATCTTTACACATAGCTTTATGGTGAAATGGACAAACAGATCTTCAATCAGGCTGCAGCTTTGGTTTCTTCAGGCTTCCCCTAGAACTCTCAGAAAGAGTACTTTTGTTGTGATCTAGGCTTACTGAGTCATTACAAGACACAATTAGTCCCTAATAAACCTATTTTATTGTAACAGCTGAGAATTACGTTCATTCCCAGCTGAGACCCAATTAGTCGCAAAACAAGTCCTTTGGAAGAAGTCCTTTGGGATAATCACCAAACTTTATCTTTTTTGACACCCTGCCAAAGGCCTTATTTGGCAAAGCCCCACGAAGTTCAGAAACAAACAAGAGACGCCTACTGGAAACAGAGTTAACAACGCTGCTTTTCTGCAAAAGGCCCAAGTGCCTTTGTTTCTCTTTTAAGCCTTATGGGAGGGGCCAATCATCTCCTGGCGTTACTCCTGAGTAGTCCATTTTGCTTTAGCTGCTCTTGCCTTCTGGCAGCTCTGTACATGTGTGCACTAGGAACAGGCTCCTCCTGTTCCTCTGCCGTCTGACTCTGGAGGCTCCGGAGTCTGTGCATCACTCCCAGATGGCCCTGGCCCCATCTCTGCCTCCGACGCAAGCCTTCGTCCGGGCCTTTCCCAGACTCCAGGACTGGCCTATATTCCTCCCCAGCCTTCTCACTGTCCTACTCTGCTGCCAGCTCCACAGGCTGCTGGCGGACCACAAACAACTTTTTATTGAAAATGGGTTTATCCATTTGATAAGCTGTAGGCTTATCTATTAAATTTCTTGCCTAAAAGAAAGCCTATAGTACTGCTGTAAAATCTCTGTGCGTTCAGAGTAGTTGGGAATAATTAAAAATAATACAATAGTCAGAGAAACATATATTCATCTGATCTTTGAATACATTTGCTGTATCCCACAGTGACTTTTGGTATCACTTACCCAGGGGGACAGATGCAACCATTCAAACATGGTGGAGAAGGTGTACAGGTAAAGTTCATAGCAATATTTATACATGTTAGTTCACAGTTTATTCCAGCTGATGGCAAGCCAGGTATATGAGATTGGCAGTCATAGTAGATCTTTCCATCAGGACATGAGTGCACTATGGATATGAAATGCAAATGATATATAATAAATTTACATTTATATTTCCCATTATTTAAACTTAGTGCTTAGGTTTGCTGTCTAACACTGTACATTTTCAGTAATATGCCCTAACTGAATATCCTTCTAACATCATATATAATAGTAATTTTTAAAAGATTAAGCATTCTTCAAATTGAGTTCAATTCTTCATGGACACATTTGTGATTTATCTATGATTTTTTCTGCCCCAATTTCCTAGCTAGCCTGTAGCCTTGGATTTCTCTAAAGGCTCCTACCCAAGTACTAATCAGCCCCGACATTTTTTTAGCTTCTAAAACTAGATAAGGGTCAGCCAGAGCTACAGCCCTTTTCTTAAATTGTAGGTGGCTAATGTTTCTTCTGTGGGGTGTGGTGGCTCAGTGGCTAAAAAGCTGAGCTTGTCGATTGAAAGGTTGGCAGTTCAGCGGTTCGAATCCCTAGTGCCGTGTAATGGGGTTAGCTCCTGTTACTTGTCCCAGCTTCTGCCAACCTAGCAGTTCAAAATCACGTAAAAAATGCAAGTAGAAAAATAGGGACCACCTTTGGTGGGAAGGTAACAGCGTTCCGTGCGCCTTTGGCATTTAGTCATGCCAGCCACATGACCACAGAGATCTTCAGACAGCGCTGGCTTTTCAGCTTTGAAACAGAGATGAACACCGCCCCCTAGAGTCGGGAACGACTAGCACATATGTGCGAGGGGAACCTTTACCTTTACCTTTAATGTTTTTTCTATTTAAGGGCAGATAGAAAGATAAAGATAAAGATACAAAGATAAAGATAGAAAGATTAAAGATGTTTAAGGGCAGATAGATAGATAAGGCTGAAAATAATGGCTTACAAAGAGCTATGCAGAAAAAGATTTGGTAAGCACAGTTAGATATATGGGTACAAATTTTAATCCCTTCTTTTGACATTGAACATAATTTCTGCAAGTAAGAAAAAAGAAAGACATACTTGGTAATTGTTATTCTAAATGAGTCAAGAAAGTTACCTGCTGGGACAGCTGGTGCTTCATTGCATTTCATTGTTCCGTTTAGACATTGGCTAGTCAAAGAAATTTTTTTTAAAAAGTTTAATAAGGAAAGCATTTTCCTGATGTCATTATTTAAACTTCTTATTACATCAGATTATTATGCTAATATTTATATTATTAACACAACTGCTGGAATTGGCAGTCACTCATGAAGATATTGCCTCAACTTCCCCCAAAGTTCCATCAGAGTTTTCCAGTTTTCTAAAGCATACAGGTCTGCTTGCAAAGTATAAAAAAGAAATTTCATACTAATTTAATTAAAGGCTTCCAAAGTTCTATTATTGTCAGGCAAGAAAGACCAGATCCATACATGAAGGTCCAATTAAATGGATTTATTGCTAAACAGCCTATGCACAGAAATCCTGTCAACTAACAGTTAGCGCCTCCTTGGAGCTACCGTAAATAAGGATCCATAGAATTCAAGAGGGATGGACTTTGTCTGCTTATGGCTACATAGGGATTCTAGGTTAATCTCTCTTTTAACTCCACCTCCAGGTTCTAGCATTCTTTCCCCTACATCTATGTTATTTAATTCCTTAGCTTTACATACCTAGTAATGATGCATGTAATTCAATTATCCATTGGACTTAAACATTTAAAGAAAAAACACAAAAACTACCAAGTGAATTGGACCCATAACCACTCTGAAGAAGGGCTAGATTTTTCCATATACTTTGTTTATCTGTCAGGACAAATGTATTGTATTCTGAAGATAAATCGATGGCTACCTACTGTATTTCTCAGTTATATTAAAATCTTACATCTGAATTGGGATCTACTCTGATGGTAGATTTAAGAGCACATAGACTAAATTGGCAGTAAAATCCCCAACCGTAATAGCTCAAAACAGCTGATTATGATGACAAAAGCCAAGGCCAATATTATAGCTCATAAAGTATACATGCCCTTTATGGAGTCTAGCTCATCTTTTTATTTTTAATGGATGTCCCACCATTTGCACCCTAAGGAGTATTGATAAATTTAATTATATATATATATATGGATGACTTTTAAAGCACAATGGGTAAATTTTATCACAACCAACTCTTTCTTTAAGTTGCAAAATCTAGAAGGGCATCCTATAAATCATATTCCTAAGTGAATTCATTTGTAAAGTATAATAAAAGGTTAAGTGGTTTGATATATAAAAATAAGTTTACATTTCCATGGAAACATAAACAAACAGTTTTTCCTGTACTTGGCACAATAGTAAAATAAGTTTACTTGGCATATTGGATAGTAATCATACAGAAGTGGTTAAATGGTTAAGAAAGATGCATCCAGATGGCAAAATACGTCAGTTTTTATTCTTCCATAATAGTTCACAGTTTTACTATCATACTAAGTAAGAAAAAGCAGGAAATTATTTAAGAAAACATGCTAAATTTATATAAAATTAAAACAGGCCTATATCTAACTCAAAAATTAAATGTAGAAAAAGTCAATCTACAAATTCAGTCAAAATGAAATTCTTCGTATCAAAACTTACCATGATCCCGATGGTGTGGGCAAAATTTCTCCAGGCTGAAAACTTCTGCCTTTATAATAACATCGACAGCTAGGCCTAATTTTTAAACAATATATTTTATTTGTTTATTATTATCTTGCCTTTCTTACTTTATGAATAACTCAAGACAACGAATACACTTAATACTCCTTCATCCTCTTATTCCCTCCCAAAAAAACCAATCTTGTAAAGTGGGTTGGTTGAGAGAGAATCACTGGCCCAAAGTCACCCAGCCAGCTTTCTCGTTTAAGGTGTGCTTCCCACTTTTTTCTCTTCATTATCCAAAACTGCTTATCAGAAAATTCTCTCCATGTAATGTAGGTAAAAAAACTTTAAGTCAGTTTAAATCTCACTGTTGTGATTGGATAGTGGGTTTGTTTGGTGTTATCCCCCAAAACCTCACTTTTACTCAATTTTGAATAATTTACTCATGTTTGGGAAGCTCTGGCTTAGGTTCTGAGATCAACTTAGGTTAGATAGGTGCTGCCACCTGCTGAGGCAAATTCTAATAGGAGTGTATTTTAAGAACCCAAAAACAGCCATCTTAGTCCAGTTTCTTACAGTTGACCAACCAGATACCTTTGAGATAGATGACCCCCCCAAAAAAAATCTGGGGGTAACTTTAATACTTCAAGACAGATCTCAACAGTTCTGTCCTCCAAGAATTTATTCAATTTTCTCTAAAGCAATCCAAATTATTGTCTACCATCATGATTTGGTGATAATGAATCACACAGGTTAATTATATGCTGAATGAAAAACTGCATCCTTTTGTTCCTAAATTTAGTTATCAGCATTATTGGATGACTTGATTCTGCTTTGTGAGTTGGAGAGAAACATTTGCCTGACCATAGCACTAGCACTAGCAATAGGACTTAGACTTATATACTGGCTTAACAGTGCTTTACAGCCCTCTCTAAGCGGTTTACAGAGTCAGCATATTGACCCCAACAATCTGGCTCCTCATTTTATTGACCTCAGAAGGATGGACAACTGAGGCAACCTTGAGCAGGTGAGAATTCAACTGCTGGTAGTCAGCTGGCAGTCAGCAGAATTAGTCTGCAATACTGCATTCTAATTATTGTGCCACCATTGCTGTTTTTCCTCAGTTGTCTTTTCTCTAAACTATGGAAGTCTCAAATGTTCTAACCTTTTCTGATAGAGAAAATGTTTGAGGCGCCTGATCATGTTGGTTGCATTCTTTTGCATTTTTAATCCTAACCCCGACTCTTTTTCCAAATGTGGCAATTAAGCAGACACGTGATGCTAAACCTCATTGTTTCTTCCTCTTAAACACAGAGTCACAATAGCATGGCTTTGTGCTAGTTTAAAAATGCATTTAAGTAAATTTGCTATAGCTTACATTGGCACGCAAAAATTAATAGATTCTTCAAAGTATTTTCCTTCAGGGCAGTTACAGCCTTCAGCGCAGTCATTATCACAAGCATCCACAAGAGAAAGGGAAGAACAGGAGTGCTCACAGAAGGAGGAACATGGGTGATACAGCATTCCACTTCTGCATACTAATGCTATGGAGATACATCAAATTGCAGGAATATCAGAAATTCTATACAAAATATAGCACAAAATCTTCTCTCTCTCTTTCTCAATTAAGCCTACTCTAAGTTAGAACAGAATGTTCTCCAGGCACTTCACTTGACAAATTGATTACATATAATAGGTGGCAGACAAACACAGGTACTCAAAGCAACATTTAGCAGCATGGTGGCAGAGGGGAAGCATTTAATCACAAATACATGCCAGGCAGCTTTTCTCCCATGGGGTCTCCGAGAAAATCCTAATTTCAAATTAGAAATATAAATCATCAGCCGATGCTGCATTTTAAATCACCTAATTTGAAACACATGCACACTCACTCCCATTCTCAGTACACCAACACCAATGTACATTTTGCATGGGGATAGACATGTAGATGTTATTCTATTGTTTTCTATTGTTTTATGTATTCATTAGGTAATAGGAAGCTAAAAGTGTCAGAATTTTTTCTTCTGTAGAGGTACAGTAAGTTGGGTTAAAGCTATCTTAAATTAGCTACTTTTTACTATACACAGATAGCCTCATACATTTTGAATATCTACTTAGTTACATAATACTAGCTTCATATTATAGATGATCAAGAAATAAAGGAATTCAGATCAGATCATATCTGGTTGCTATTCTCTTTTCTGTTTTACTTACCACAGTATGAAACATGAGATCTGAAATCTATAGTAATCCCATGTTTGCTGCAAATATAAGCATAGTGGGCAAATGCATTGCACAAGCAACTTCTCCCACATTTACAAGCATCAAAGCGACATAGCTGATAATATAAATCTGGACTGATGTATATGTGACATGGAGCAAAGAGTTCTTGATTGATGAGATCACACTGGGATGCATATGCAACTATGAAAAATTGACATTACCATGTTTATTAGTTAGAAATCCAAAAGTAAATAGTAAAACAAAAAATATGTAATAATAGATACTACTGTAAAACTAGATACTGATCAAAATGTAATATATCTCAATATATCAACATAGTCCCATTCCACTGACCTAAATGGGACTAAACCATAGTAAAACATCTTCAATGGCTATTTAAAGTAATGAGTAAACAAATAGACAGTGTTGCCTTTACTAAAAATATTAAACAAAGATTAAAAGAATAGTTTGATGTTTTAAAACATCAGAAAGTAGGGAACAACTCAGACACCAAACAAGAGTTGTAATCTAGTAATGCAAGTATGATAAAATTTAGATTAAAAATCTCCAAATAAATGAAAAGTGTACCATTTTGTTGATTAACGTTGCAAGGATCAACTACAGGAATGTTGACAGGCATGTGACATGCTGATGAAATCTTCCATGCATTAGCATGAAGTTGTGGGGTTCCTTCAATCATTCCTGATGGGGAACTAAGGGAAAAAATGAGAATGATTAAACAAAAGAATCAAGCTATCCAGAAAAATATGCTTAATACTAGAATATTCTGTTGTCTTCTGAGATATGCCCATATAGAAAAGTTCTGTGCTAACATGATGGTTGTATAGATTGATTGATTGATTTGACTTCATATTAGTACCAAGAGGGGACCATGCTGTCCAGAACTTCAGCTGAACATTTCCAGTTGCACTGTGCTACATATGTACATATATACATATATTGACCTTGCCAATTTCTCAGTCTATATTTTCAACTATTGTATATTAGCACAGCAATTATAAAAATGCCATCTTCTTAGGACTCCATGTATTGAGTCAGTGTGTGTGTGTGTCTGTGTGTCTTATAGAGATGATAGTTAAATAATAGATGAATGGATGGATGGATGGATGGATGGATGGATGGATGGATACTATTTCAGTTCTGTGCCCAGAGCATCAGGTAAATCTATGATTTAAAATATATAGATTAACAGAGTTGGAAGGGACCTTGGAGGTCTTCTAGTCCTCTTGCCCAGGCAGGAAACCCTACACCACTTCAGACAAATGATTATCCAACATCTTCTTAAAAATTTTCAGTGTTGAAGCATTCACAACTTCTGCAGACAAGTTGTTCCACTTTTTGTCTTCCAGATCTTAGAAATCTTCTCACAATGGCCTAGCAACAGGAAGGACAATCAAGAGCACCATTCCCTTACAACTAGTTATCTGGGGGATAATATTCTTTGATGCTAACATATCTCCTGAATTTCACATGTCACCTCATCTCCCCTCTCCTGAGTTGATGCAAAACCCAACCTACATGGCCACATGTCTGTGAGGGAAAGAAACTCCTCTGCCCTATCTAGATTTCAGAAAGACAAGCCACATTTGCCTTCTTTCCCATTTAAATCAATGGCTCCAAAGTAGCAATAATGATAGCTTATTTTGAGACTAATTCTATAGCCCTTTAGTACAATTTTATGTATCCATCTGAGAGAACACTGGCAAAGATTCTTTGTCATCCAGGCAGACTTTCCTGGAAGTTGAGCCATGGCAACTGGACTTCTTTTCTTTTTCAGTCTGAAATGTTTTGCTGCTTATCCAAATAGCTACTTGGATAAGCAGCAAAATGTTTCAAACCAAAACAGAAAAGTTGCCTTGGTAGTACAGTGGTCTAAAGCACCCTGTTATTAAGACCAGCTGCCTGCAATTACTGCAGGTTCGAATCTCGCCAGGCTCAAGGTTGACTCAGCCTTCCATCCTTTCTAACGTAGGTAAATTGAGGACCCAGTTGTGGGGGCAATAAGCTGACTTTGTATAAAATATACAAAAGGATGAAGGCTATTGCATAGCACATTGTAAGCCGCCCTGAGTCTCCGGAGAAGGGCGGCATATAAATCAAATAAAAAAAAAAAAGTCTGCCTGGATGACAAAGAATCTTCATCACCATCTTCAAGAACACTTTGTATTTAGAAGGCTACATAAACATCCTCTGCCCTTTAAAACTTCAATAATATAATCACATATATGGTACGGTATGGAAGATCCTGTTAAACACAACTCCTAAAAAAAACCTCTGTCCATAACAATGATAATTCACGACGACTTATAAGAAATGAACAAATAAGTAAAAATAAAAATTGAAAACTACTCTTAAGGGTGTAACGAAAGAAACAAGACAGCTACTTGTGTCCAAGTTTATAATGCTTCCATTTCTATTTTTTCCCAAGTACATTTTGTTGACCATTAGCTTAAGTCAAAGGTTGGTAAAAAGAGTACCTAGAGTCGTTTTTAATTGCTATAATCTACTGATAACTTCAGAATGCTAGTGAAAAAGAGAACATCTAATTCCTTCCCTGCTTATTTGTAGTTTGTGTTTAAACTTATAAGTTTCCATGCCAACTGCAGTTTCCTTTGATCCATTAAATATTTGTTGAATTGTGCTGCTGGCTTTTGTCTGAGGCTGTTATTTTTGCTCTCCTTTAAAATGGCTTTAATCTGTTCTATCTGATAACATTTTTATTGCCTTTTGTAATTTTAGATATGTTTATTTTTTTTTCTTTACTTTATATCTACAGTCAGGTTATTTTTATAAATGAAATATGAAAGCATCTGTCAAAATAAGGCTCCTTTGAATTTTAAAAAATGGGTTTTGGTTTTTTTTGTAACAAGGTGCAGCATGCATTTTATATTTTAACCAGTGCAAATGACCAGAATTATTCACTTGTAAATCCAAACTCACAGAAAATCGTCTCTCAGATTTCCATTATAAGTTCCACAGAGACCCATAGTTCTGCTCTTCCACTCAGCTCTGAGTTGAATATACACTCTTTTTCCATCTTTAGCAAACTGGATTTTTAAACCAAATTTAGTTTTTAGCTGCACAAACAATGAAGACAGGTTCTGTACTTCTATGTATCCTGAATATAACAGAAAAAGAATTAAATTCTGTATGCATACATAGATTCATACCATTACACTATTCTTTTTGAGAATAAGCAATAATACAGGTAGTCCTTGACTTTCAACCATTTGTTCAGTGATCGTTTGAAATTACAAAGATTTTGAAAAAAGGGGCTTATAATTGGTACTTGAACTTATGACTGTCTCAGTATTCCCCACAGTAACATGATCAGAATTCAGGTGCTTGGCAACTGGCATGTATTCCCAGGACCACATGATTGCCATTTGCTGCTTTCCTAGCTAGCTCTGACAAGCAGAGTAAACGGAGAAGCCAGATTTACTTAACATTCATGTAATTCACTTAACAACCACAGCAACATAGGTCATAAGCAGTAGTCCCGCCTGGGCTACTGCAATGCTCTCTACATGGGGCTCCCCTTGAGGACCACCCAGAGGCTCCAGCTGGTCCAGAATGCGGCTGCGTGGGTGGTTATGGGAGTGACGCTCCCATGAGACCCCCCTCCTGCGCGAGCTGCACTGGCTCCCGGTGGTCTTCCGGGTGCGCTTCAAGGTTTTGGTTACCACCTTTAGAGCGCTCCATGGCTTAGGACCGGGGTATTTACGAGACCGCCTTCTGCCACCAGTAGCCTCTCACCAGTACGCTCCCATAGAGAGGGGCTCCTCAGGGTGCCATCAGCCAAACAATGTCAACTGGCGGGAGAGCCTTCTCTGTGGGGGCACCCGCCATCTGGAATGAGCTCCCCCCGGAGATACGGAGGATCCTGGACCTGCGTGCTTTCCGCCGTGCCATCAAAACATTTCTTTTCCAGCAGGCCGGCCTGGCCTAACCTCTCTTTTAAACTTTTTAAAAAAAATTTAAATTCTTCAATTTTAAATTTGTCTTATGAATTTGGGGTGTTTTAAATTTCGTTTTCTGGGCCAATTATTTAATTGTATTTTAATGGTTTTTTTAACATTTGTATTATATGTATTTTATTTGGCTGTTCACCGCCCTGAGTCCTTCGGGAGTAGGGCAGTATACAAATTAAATAAATAATAATAATAATAATAATAATAATAATAATAATAATAATAATAATAATAAGAAGAAGAAGAAGAAGAAGAAGAAGAAGAAGAAGAAGAAGAAGAAGAAGAAGAAGAAGAAGAAGAAGAAGAAGATTGGGCATGATAATGTTGATCTAATATCCTTTCATGAAAATATGTTCAGGACCATATTGCAGGAAACAGCTGCATTCATTAGAGAATCCTCCTGAAATCCTCTGTCTTCACACCATGCTTGGACTAATGGCTTGGTAGTTCCTTCTAGGGAAGGCCCCACCTGGCATTTACCCTTATTCCTAATGTTTAAGAAAGATAGAGCTATCACAGTCTTTCTGTTTATTAAAAAGCCATGAAGGATTAAAAAATGGAAATAATTTCAATAGTGTAAACTCCTCATCATGTAACAAAGAAACATGGTATTTAGAAAAGTCATCCGTTCCTCAATCTTTTTGGGGATAAGAGAACCAATCTCATAAAACATTTAAAAAATAAAGTATGTTAAAAATAGCTAAAATGTAAAATCTATCTTTAACTTCAAAAATAAAAATGCAAACTGTGAATGTTAAAGAAGATGAATTACACAGAGCTGCCTAGCCCATTAAAAAGAAAAAACAAAGTTGGTAAGCTGAAATTGCATCTGAAAGAAAATGCAGATCCTCCAGGCAGATCATGCAGTTTTGCTAAAATGAAATGCCATCTGCCCTTAAGTCTCCATAAATAGACAAGACTGTGTTACAAATTAATATTATTTATTAGGAGAAGATTTGGCAAAGGAAAATATATTGTCTGGAATACAACCTGAAGTACAAAATGGTAGTTAAAATGTATGCAATTCCCCAATTTATAGAGAGGGAGAAAGAAAATGAGACTTAGCAAAGACAAAGGATAGAAATAAAATTTTAGACTTGCCCAATTCTATCTAAACATTTTAGCTGTTTTAATTTGAATAACAATTTTCCAAAGAAAAAGTTCCTCTACTTCATTTATCCAGACTCCTGAAAATTCCCAAGTTTACTGAGAACAAAAGTGTGAGAACAAAAAAGCTGTGAGAACAAAGGTGCTTTTTTCCAAATGTGGTCCACAGGCTCAATAATATTCTGCTTTTTATTTTAAAACAATGGGGCTTGTTTGATTTCCAGCAAAAGGGGAAGAGGACTCTGTATTTTGCCCAATGCAGCCTGGCAGAAGGGGCTGGTGGCAAACTAGATGTTAATATATTTATTTCTCAGAAACAGCTTAATACAGTACATTAAAAGGAATTTAGGCACATAAAGATAATTAACTAATGAATAATAAATGGTATCTTACCGTTTAGGGTGAATCCCTGGCTGAAGGGACCATACTGTACTTCACCACCCCGGATGAGAGTCACTTGCTTGCTTATGTCATCTTCAAAAATTAGCGTCAAAGATTGAATGCAGTCATAATCAATGCTCTGTATGAACCAAAGGAAGAGGAGGGCTGAGTCTTATGGGAAAAGGAACATATAGAGCAAATGTTGTTAATCTGTATTAGATTCCATTTTTATCAATATTCCATTTTTATTTTACTTTTCTCCCCACCCCCACCCCAAAATTTATTCTTACTACATTTTTGTAAACTAGATTAATCTTGAAGTGCCTTTAAGATTGTAATGTATATGAACCAACCTAGCTGGGAATATTGAACAGTATAAGATCATACTTAAAAAGTGATAGCTAACAGTTATGCTGGTGTGAGACTTATGGTGGTCTAGAGTTCCCCAGGCCTCAGAGTTTGGAAAAGTTGATCTAGGTGACAGAGAGTGACATGATGATTTTCAAGACAAAATTGTGAATTAAATGCTAGTGTAAAGCACTAGTATAAGAGTTTAAAGACCTTTTGATATGATTAAAAGAAAGTTCAGTTTAGAATTATAAAGAAAAGTATATTTATTACTTAAAACAAAAAGTCACTTCATGAAAACGTACGTTGCAAATCACAGATGCAAAATGTAACTAATAAAGATAAAATGTACTTAATAAAGATAAATAAAACAAACAACTAAAACAATTGAAACTATTGAAACATAACCAGTATTAATTAAAAAGCATCCCAGCTAACTTTTTCTCCCTCTTGAAATGCAATAACTTCAGTTACTCAACTAAAATAATTTTAAAATAATTCAAGTATTTCATCGCATTCAGCGTATCCCAGATTTAACCAACCATCATTTTAAATGCTTGATAAAATATTTTTATATACTTTGAGCTTCCAGATCTATTGTTCCAAGAAAAGAGCACATAAAATATCAAATAAATATCTCAGCCAGCTTCAAAATGCTCTTATCTGGTTGGCAATATACCAAGCTGTTCAGACCTGTCACCAAGAGCATTTATCTGTCTAACACACCTGGTCAGACTGTAACCAAATATGTAGATGCTTGTGTAATCATGCGTGAATGAAAAACCCTGTGGATTTAATCACAGTAAAAGGCACAATTGCTTTTACAAAGCCAGTGCTTACAGTTGAAACAAAATCCAGGTTCAGATCATACAAGACACTCAATATCATGAAAAATACTGATTTTTTTTTATTGCTAATCTTCTTAAGTAATTTATTGGCTTTCTCTGAATTAGATATATAGGAATTTATTAATCAACACAAAATGTTAATTAAACTGTTAACTTACCTGTCCACAGGGACTTTTCTGTAAAGTGAGTGTGAATTTGTCTTTCCCGGTGCCTTTTACCAAAATATACTGACAGCTCCCAAGAAAGGTATAATGGCGACCATCAAAAGTTGTGAAATGGGATTCACCAACAATTGAACATTCAGCTTAAAGTAAAGATTGATCAATACAAAAAGTATATTATTTTTTATTTTTATTTATTTGATTTCAGTTTTCTTTGACTCCAACCAACTCTGAGAGCAACATAACTAAAAGAATAACATAAACTAAAGGGCAACATTACAACTTAATAGCTACATAAAAACTAATAAAAAGAAATTAAATAAGAATTAATCCAAAAAGAATTACATAATCTTGAACCGCAAACCAGGGATGATCTCACCCAGTGATTTTATGTAGATGTTGAATATTTGTATTCAGTTTCTAATATCTGTATTGCATAGAACCAAAGCAAATATAAAGTGCCTTCATTGCCACAATGTATTGCTCTTCTAACCTTCATTATACAATGTGCATTTTCTTTTGTTTTCTTAACATTATTTAATATGACTAAGTAAAGCTATTCCAGGACATGCCATAAGGTAAAGTTCAAGAGAATTTCAAAAGTAATTTGCAATTCAGAGCTCATAGAAGTTCATTGTTAAAGATAATGTCCCTTTGAGTTGAACAGTCCTTTAAGCAGGGGTGAAATTCAGTAAGTTCTAACAGGTTCTGGAGAACCAGTAGCGGAAATTTTGAGTAGTTCGGAGAACTGGCAAATACCACTTCTGGCTGGATTTTGCAGTATCCTTCCCCTGCCACGCCCACCAAGCAACACCCACAGAACTGGTAGGGAAAAATTTTGAATTTCACCCTGCCTTTAAATCTCCTGGTGGTTTCATGGAGAGGTCCTTATAAGAAAAGGGTTTTAACAAATCAGAATTGTTTTTACATTGACTTCTCCTGTAATGTTAGTTCGAGTTCCTTGTCCAGGCTACATCTGGGGATTTCCAGATGATCTCTTGTCTGAGTACTAACCAGAAGTGATCCTGCTTATATTTTCAAGGTCACCCAAGGAGATATTTCATCTTAAACATCTTTCAAGGTCTTCCATGCAGTCAAGTAGTTATAGATTGCAATTAGAAAAATAAATGTACTTTTGCTTATTTATGCAGCTACAAGTAGACCTCAACTTACCATCATTCATTTAATGATGGTTCAAAGTTACAATGGCCTCAAAAAAGTTATTTATAACCTCTCTTCAAAATTAAAACCACTGTACAGAGCCTGGAGTCACATGAGTGTAATTCAAATGCTTGGCAACTGGACAGCATTTACAACCTGTGGCAACATCCTGTGGTCACATGATCATGGTTTGTGACCTACCCAGCTGGTTTCCAACAAACAATATTAATTGGGGAAACTGGATCTGCTTAACAACTGTGTGATTCATTTAATGTCTGTGGTAAAAAATATTGTAAAATGAGGTTGGATCCAATGATGATTCATTGAATGATCACATTGTTTAGCAGCCAAAATTCTAGTCTCAAGAAAATTATGGACATAAATTGAGGACTAACTGCACTTTGCTTCTTTCTTTGTACTAGCTAGTATCTGGATTTTCAGTTTCAGATATTGAGATTACTACACTCAAAACAAAAATTTATGAATTAGGCTTGATTGATTCATAATTCTACTTTCCTTCTAGGATGATATGGGATTATATAATTATATAATTATAATTCTATATAATATCCTATTCCATTCACTAAAGTAATCCGAAAGAATTTCCTGCTTTGAATAGATTTGGCCTGGTTTAGCTGATTTTACTAAATCTGTTCCAGTTTTTTTTTTTTTTTCATTACTGATCAATTGGTAAAACTTTCCTTGTTTGATTTCAAAATTAATCCTTTTGGACAAGTTTTTAATGATGGACAATATTAATTCATTTATGATATTTTATGTTTTAAATTGATTTTGCAGTTTACCTTCTCAGGTGTTTTTGGTACATAAAGGTATATACATATACAAACATATTTAAGATTTCAGGTTAATTAAAAAAAAAAATAAACAAGCTATACCTAAACTGAAATATAATCAACAGAGCCAGCCACTGCTCAAAGATTAAAACATTATTCACAATAAACATGAAGGAATCAGTGGAGTCTGGTATGTTGTTACATGGAAATGTTTATCATGCTTTCTATATTGATTTGAATAATAATACTATTATACTAGGATGCATTGTAATCAAATCATATAACAGCTTACTTTTTTTCTGAAAAAGTACTTTAGTTACATTTTGTAGCTAAAATATCTTATTTTTGAAGTAAGGAAATTTAAGGATTTAGACAACTGAATTGAATTCTGAGTCAATGTGCCATTTATATATTTATTGTGACTGTATGTGCTGTTCAATAGTTAACAACATTCAATCTCAAGATTACCATCATTAAAACTAATAGCATAATGTTTTCAAATCATTGACTTGCACTATGGAGGATGCAAGCTCAACATGTACATTTTAGCTAGAATTCAACATCTCTCTCTCACACACACATACACACACACACACATATATACACACACAATTATCTATATAAGAAAAAATTACCTGGGCAATCATGTTCAGTGCAGTTCCAAGCACCACCCATACAAATGCTAAAATTTAAAATAAGAAATTAAAAATATATTTGGGGATAAGATTGAGCACTGAAATTTGTACATAACACAAACCTATATAATACCCCTTTTGTTATATAGTACATAAAAGTAACTATAAAAGAAGGAGTTAATATCCTTTTGTTGTTATTTTTTCACACACAGAACCGACCAGGCTAGGTGGGTTCACTTTGTCTCCTAGTACTTGAGTAATCAGTGCAGAATGGGATCTGCATGCTTTAATTCCGAGAAGACAAATCTATGAGCAATCCTGGAAGCAGTTCCCTCTTTGATCCTCATCTGAGATATGTATGTTCATCAAGAACACCAGCCAATTCCTTCTTGGCTGCCACTATATATTGCCAACCCTCATTCAATCAGTTCAGTTGCTATGATATGATATGAGTCGCTAGCTGAAGGGTAGAAACTGGAGTCATCTGATAATCTTTTGTCTGACTAGCCTACCTGGTTGCAACTTTAATGTGGGTACTAAAGCTATAAAGTGTAATGTGATAGGATGGATCCACAGTAATTAAAAAGGAATTATATTGTACAAAATGGGTGAAGGAGTGAAGCTCACCATAAGCTGGTGCTGGAACTCAGCCCAGTTTAGAGGTCTACATGTTCACCTGTAACCAGGTGGCAAAGGAGCCGATAAGAATGATTCATCCCTTGGTGTGCTTAAGGTTTCTTCTACCACCAGGTCAACCTTTTATTTATGTCAAACTCAATAAAGTTGTGTCTGATTTTAGCGGAAACTGTGGGGCTTCATAAAACAGAGCAACAATTGACAAGACACACAAATTACATACCAGTTACTACATTCTTGTTCAATTGTTGAACCTACAGGGAAAGCTGTCCCATGATAAACACATGGGCAATCTGATGCAGAAATACAAGTTCCATTGTCCATTATAAGGCCTGGTTTGTAAAAATAAAAAGGTAGTAAAAATATAAAGCGATCACAATATGTAAGATAGTTCTTATTAAATATGTACAAAGTATGCCTCAGAGTGAAGTTAAAATAATTATGTAATGGATTACTCAATCTGCATCTGATACTGTCAGTGGATATTTCTTTAAATCTAAATGAGATGAACTAGTGACCTTACTAATAATACAATAATCTCTTGCAGAGACTGATTGAAAGAGAAGGTCTGGAAATTTAAACTAAGAAAAGAATATAATGGTCTATATTTTAGTTCATTTCTTATTTATTAGCAATGTTTTAAGGACAATCACATTTAATAAAAATTTAATTCCTTAAAAGTTATGGAAAATTCTAAAGATGCAAGACAAATAGTTCTTTAATAGACAGAAACTTTATTATTAAAATAATTCAGCTGATAAAAGTTCACTTACCATCTGGGCAATAGCATCCATCTAAGCAATGGAGGTTACTACCTAGACAGTCTTTCTCAAAAGTACAGGTTGGTGGACAACAACTAATACAATCCCGATGGATAAAAGTATCTTCACAATTGTCAGCTAAAATAATAAGTTAGGCAAGAATGATTACACTGCAGTATACTTCACTTTAATGAGAAAAAATATGTATTATTTTCTCTTTAAAATGTTGAAAATGAGAATAAAGGACCTATATATTAATTCTTGGTAAGATGAATATTAAGATGGAGAAATGTACATTTTATAATTAAAAATAATGGTGCACAAAAAGTAAATCATTCCGAGACTTATTATGACTAGTTATATAAAACTATTTTAAAAAATTTAAATGCTGTTGACTTTATATAGCCTATTTAACATGATCCTGGATCGTTTTCATACCCTGAAATGTTCTGGCTATGAAGCCAAATTCTAAAACATGTTGATTAAAATGGCTCCATTCTCTTGCAGAACAGTTGCAATATGCTACCCATTACATTCCAGTGATCTAATATATCAAATAAACATTTTTTTGCTTTTGTTTAACATCATGAAACTAATTTTTGATTGATCAAAGTATTAAAATATACTTACTACAGGCTGGAAAATCATCTCTCCAATCTCTAATAGGATAGCCTGCATGTGAACATGAGCGAGCATATTCTGTTACTGCTCGGCAATAGGTTTCATCATCATCCTTTCTGAAACAGCAAAATGAAACTTTGGGTTAGTTACGGTACATCAGGGCTACAAACTCAATTTCATTGATGGCTGCATCAGGGCTGTGGTTGACCTGGGGAGGGGGGCAGGGCAGGCATGGCCGACTGGGTAGGCGTGGCCATCTTGACGCCACTCACTGGGCATGGCCGACTGGGTGGGTGTGGCCAGTTGGGTGAGCATGGACAGTTTGACGCCACTCTCCAAACTTCTGGAATGTTTCTGCTTTGCATTGGGTAGACTGGGCCGAAGCCAAACTGGCCCAATATTTCCTCTTCGCGCTGGGTAGACCAGGCCAAAGCAATGTGGGCTGGCCCCTTCCACTTTCCAGGACTGCCCCGCAGGCTGGATCCGACCACATTGCAGGCTAAATCCAGCCCGCGGGCCTTGAGTTTGACACCCTTGCGGTATATTTTTAGGAATTCTTAGGAATAGAAATTATTTGAAAAGGCAATAACATTTTTAAAAAACTGACCTTAAAACCAATTTGTTTTTTGGTAATAGATCAGATTGTAATGAAAGCTTCAAGATCTTGTATTATCCTTTTAACTGAAGTTCCCTGTATTGTGTTCTATTACTATGTTTCAATGGTTATAGAGATTTCCTTAAGTGGGAAGACCACAAATAGAACTTTCTTGGAAAAGAGTTTAGGATAAAAGCCAATGATGATAATTTTTTTAACCTTTTATCACCAGAATTAATAGCTTCCAATAATTTAACTTGTGGTGTAATATTGCACAATGTACAATTTAGTAATATCTCATGATACTATCATCATGTCAAGAATGGGTATGCTATTTTGCACTGAACAACTTTCTTACAATATATATCAAATTAAATGTGTATCATGAGAAATGATGAATCAATATAATTCATGATTACATGCTATTTCCTTTATTAAATCAAACAGCAATAATTCTTTTTAATAATAAAAAATAATTAATATTAATTAACTAATGTTAATTAAACTGCAGAATTAACAAACATTGTTATTGTCTATATTCATTAACATTTATTAAATGTTTCAGAAAAATGAGTATTGATTCTGTTTAGGTAAGTGGCAGCACAGAAAATAAACTTATTAATTAAAATCCACCTAGGAAATCCACCAGGAAATATAGTTCCTCTCTGAAATTTGGCCTTTGGAAACTTCTTAAGCAAGAAAGGAGACTATTACCTTTCAGTCCACATTTTTTCAATATCTGGTTTACAAAACCACTCATTGATTTTTCCTTATACAGTAGAACCTCTGGTCATGAATGCTTCTGACCACGACCAAATCGGGTTCCGACCAAAAAATTCACAAAAAAATTTTTTGCAGCCAATTTCCCCTTCCATGCCATTTTTTTGTAAGCATCAAATTTCCAAAATTAGGTTCAGGTCATGATCAAATTGGTTTGGGACCAAAGTTATGAAACGAATTATGGCCGTGACCAGAGGTTCTACTGTATTGTGAATATAACTCTGAACCAGTCATTTCTCACAATCAGATCTAACCCACAAGTTATTGAGACACAGGCATCAATTCTGAATCATAAGGATACCAAAAAGATTCAATGTGCATTGTGGCTTGACACATGGCAATACAAGCTCTGCCCTTTTGCATCATGAGTTGCACACAAAAGGGAGGACTTTGTATCACAGTTGCCACAATAGATACTTTATCAGCTTACTTTCCCCACGGATGAATATCATTTGGAAAAAAATTGGAGGAGGGAGAACTGTGATATCCGGGGAGGGAGGAAGAAAGAAAAGATTAAACTAGCATTAAACTAGGGATACTTTGGAAGCAATTCATTTACGGCTATTCTGTTGCAAGTCAAGAGGACATTTATTTCTCTTTTACTGTAGTTAAGAGACATTACATAACACAGTGTCCCACTGTGTTAGAGTGGAGAAAGGCAAGGTAACAATAATGATGGCTAATAGGCCTGCAAAACAAAATAAAAAAGTATACTAGCTTACCTACATAAGTCATTCATACAGCTGGAAATGTATGGATAAGGATCTACGCTCTGATGACAACTTAGAAAAGGAAACTGCAGGAGTATTTGGCACTTGAAGTAGATACTCTAAATGTAGAATGAAAATGGTATTGAGATATACACACCTATATATAAAATTAAACATGCAAAAAAAATTGAGTGGCGTGGTGACATAGTTGTGAAAATTCTCTCCTTCCATTTAGAAGGTTGAGAGTTCAATCCTAGGTAGTGGCAGATACTTGTCTCCTACGGTGCAAAGAAAATATATCTGCTGCAAATTCTGCATGGTGTCAGGAAGGGCATCTGGCCAGTAAATGCTTAGCTCCATCCAATCGCCCCAACTCTATTCCAAATTAAGGGATTACAGGGTCATAAAAGGGGAGTTTAAACATGCAAATTATTCCCCCCCACCCAAGGATATTTTATTTATAAACCTAGCCTAATAACTCTTTTGAAAAGCCAATACACTTTTTATTACATCAGTTGTGCTTATTGTAGAGATATAACCTGAACTATCCTGTGTACATCGTTGAAACATAATGGAAGATGTTCTGTCCCTCCAACCTTCCAAGTAAGTTTTTCAAGGGGAGAGAAGGGAAAACTTGCTTTCTTCTACTTGTGGCTCTTGAGATCAAGGCCCATAAAATATATATATTTTATATGAAAATTGCAACCTAAACTACTTACCTCATAAGATTCTGTATCAATGTTGCAAGGACTAGGAAAACTAGATGCAATAGCTACACAGGTTGCATCATCTGGGATTTGTACAGCCCAGCTGTTAGCAAATTTAGCTACATCTTCTTTATAGTCACCTATTTAAAAACATAAATTTTATATATAGTCCAGCGTATATAATAGGATATTCAAAGTGTAATTATTCAAATGATGTATCCCTAGATTGTAAAATATGCATGTTATTGTAGAATTCCTTTAAAATAGATAACATAGTGCATCTGCCATCACATCAATTTGAGCCTTGACATGGAGTTATAACAACAATAGTTGATACAAATATACCTTATTAACGGTGGACAAGACCAGCTAAGAAATGCCCAGTTTGAATTTTGCCATACACACAAATTCATTTTAATAGTCTTAAGCAGTGTATGCCATTTCAAAATCAGTCCTTATGTGCAATAGGCAGATAACACCACTGATTAAATAAAGTCATAAGAATGATAATGATGTTATGAATCTTGAATACATTATATCACTGTTCAGTGATATATGGTTTTCACCCCACGACTTGCGAAAAGTATGCAATTACCATCCACAACAGATTCAATAGCCTAGTAATATTCTCTGATGACATTTACAAATAAGTAGAATGCAAGGAAGTGGGTTGGGTTTATCATCATATATTTTAGCATGGGTTATTTGCTTACTACTTTGTAATACGAGATCATCCGATGTGTTGTTATTATAATTTCCACAGAGACCACATGTTTTTCCCTTGTGTTCTTCTGTCAATTTAATGTAAATCCCAGAGTTTCCATCCCAAGCTAAGGAAAAGCCAAATGTAGTTTTCACCAAAATATAATTTGCTAATTTCTCAATGAAAATATTTCCAATTGTTTGGGGCAAAGACAACCTGAAAAATAAAATAAATTCAGCTAGCTATAATCATGCTATATTTTACCAATAAAAATACTGTTTCTTTTTTTAAAAAAATATATAATAGTAATATAATATTGAAATTATCTTTTTATACATAAAATGCAATTTATAACAAGTGCATTTAATTTTTTTTTATTTGAATCCATTTTTATTTTTCCATAATACAAATATTAACATTTGTAATGTAACAATGTTATGTCAATGATATTCAACTAGCATCAGTGAGATTCCCTTCCTTAGCTGGTTGGGTATAAATTCCCACAATCTTGCTAATGACACAGAAAGGGAAAAACAGAGATTCCATTCCAGGTTTTGTGACTCCATGTCAACCAGAATTGAATATTTTCATCATCAAACTTTCACCATAAGAAAAATAATTTAATAATTTTCCTATGAATACTTATTTTCCTATGAATACTTATTTTAAGAAATGTAAGAAAACTTTTCAATTGTTTTTACCTGATTCTACCCTTTCTAACTGTGTGTCCCGATATGTGTATTTCATCCTGATTTGAAAAGAACAAGCTTATTGACCGTGAACAAGAGTATACTGAACCAGCACAGTGAGGGCTATTATTAATCTTAAAGAGAGAAGAAATAGATACATAAAACGTAAGAACATGTTTTAAGTTTTACATACTATACAACTTATTTTTCAAAAGAAACAAACTGAAATATTTGGAGCAATTTTTCAATAGCATATTTAGTGTACATGTCTCTAAAGAAAAACTGTATGCATGTTAACATGAATAATACATGGTGGATACATTTTCCACTATCAGATCATATGCAATCTTCATAAAAATAGTTTTAGAAGTGTAACACCTATATTGAGGTTTCTCCACTGATTACCAATGGGCTTACAGACCCAACTCAAGGTGCCAAGTTTAACTGCTTGGGTTAACACTTTTATTTAAAAGTTTATCTCTAACTAAAATATCTTTGTCCTGTGTATTCATCCTGAATCACCTAATAAAATTATCCACCCCATATCAATTTAATCAATTGGGTGTTTGCTATGTATGTGTATTTTTGTGGAGATATGAAAGTACCAAATGTTGTGACATATGTTAGATGATAGCAATAACAGTGCTAATAAGCACTTAGACTTATATACTGCTTTACAGCCCTCTCTAAACAATTTACAGAGTCAGCATATTGCCCCCATCAATCTGGGTCCTCATTTTACCCTCATTAACCTCGGAAGGATGGAAGGCTGAGTCAACCTTGAGTCTGGTGAGATTTGAACTGCCAAATTGCAGGCAGCCGGCAGTCAGTAGAAGTAGCCTGCACTACTGCACTCTAACGACTGTGCCACCACAGCTCATGATGTTAGATGTTAGATGATATTAGATGATGATAGATAATTGATGATTGATTGATAATTGATTGATCATTGACAGATGGTGAGATAGACAGATACTAACTAGAACATGGTTAAATTTGCTGCCAACCTAAAACAGTTATTCAATAATACTTTTACATGCAGCCTTAATGCAACCTTAAAAATTTTTGTATAGCAAACATGGGTTTAGGATGGGTTTTACTTTTGTCCTTGCTAATCAGTCTGATAAACCACACCCTTACACCAATAACACAAGGGATATCAAAATAGTATTATTATCATTAATCTGAAGTTTTTAAATATCAGTGTGCTTTTTTATTTCAAAACTTCAAAAATCCTTGATCATTATTTGATATAATGCTGATTCTAATCTCATTTTTTATTAATTTCACATACAATATTATATGACAATAGAGAATATATTAACATTTTAAAAATACTAATAATGCTGAATTTAAATGATTAAAAAAATGCTGAATGAAATTGTTCAATTTAGAATAGTACATTCAACTAATTGGCATTTTCCTCTATTAGGCAATATCTGAATGGATTTTTGCTCCCATCAGTGAGGAAATTTTCTGATACCTTTCCTTGTAAAAAAAAAAAAGTGTGATTGAAAACCTTATAGATATTACACCTATCTTTCCAATCTACTAGTTAGATACAGACTACTAAATCCCCACCTTCTACCTAATGTATTTAAAATTAGGTCCAGCAGTAACAAAATCCTGTCAAATCATATGAAAGTTAAAAAATGAAACATGTATAAGAATTCAGACCAATTTCTAGGGATTATTGAAAATGAACAAAATATTTCTATAATATTAGAAACAATATTGACTAATGTAATTAGGGTATACTTATCACTTCCTGGTTTTCCTATCCTTTTATATTGGCTGCCCGGAACCCTTTTCGACCTCAGAACCAAATTATTGTTAATTGCTCTATGAATGGAATCATGAATCCACAAACTGAACCACAGAATAATAAGTAAACCACAGAATGAAAATAGTTCTTTCTCTTTCCATACCATAATCTAAACCAGTTTAGTTACGCAGTACAGAAGAATCTCTTACATAACTGAGAGAAAACAGCAGGCTGTTTTCAGGTCTCTCTTGACCCAATTTCAAGTCTTACCCACACAGTGTACTGAGGTTCTGGATCACTGCAATCTTTCACAAAAATATATGAGCAGTTTCCTGGGAAGTAGTAGTAGATGCCATCAAATGTTTCAAAGTGGTATTGCCCCCATGATTTGCAAATCCCACCTCTGTCTTTGCCAGTATTTGGAACTAAAGAAAACAAACATACTTGTTTGCAAGCCAGGAGCATTAATTTCAGATGAGTGTTACTCATTGCAAAGATATTCATCACATTATGTTGTAAAAAAAAAACAAAACACCTGAAACATCACAATATAATCAGATGTTTAAAAAGAACCTAAGGATGGAAATGTAAACAAATAAAAATAAAGTAAGGAAATTTGATAATATATGCTCTGAAGACAAACTAAAGTATAACTAGATAATATTATAACTAGATTTACTTCCTGAATATTTCCTGCAGTAGCTGTCTTTCTCAAAAGAGCTGGCATCTTTTCATCTTCCTTGTTCAGGATGTTGCAAGGACATGAAAACACTGGTGCATGAAAAAATATTGAAGATTATCTATGCAAATTGGACTTTTCCAGAATAAAAATTGGAATTATATTCTAAGCAGCGGCTTTTGCAAGATTATTGCAAAAGAGTTAAATATATGAAAGGATGTCATCACAAACTGTAGTACCATGGCACCACAAACTCTTCTGTCTTGTGTGTGACTGTCACATCACAATACAAATAAGGGACCAGGCTTGCATCACAAGCAATTTTCACCTCTCTATGGATGCATCTGCTAATAAAAATGATGAAGCTATAAGGTAGCGAATGCAATATTATACTTTTATATGTACCTAATCTTGGAGTCTAAGGATGAAGGAATGGGAATCATAAATATTTTGAATATGATTGCTTAGGTGTATTAGTAGAATGCTGTATAAAATTTTCCAAGACAAAGATAACTTTTGTCTTCTGAATTGTGTGCTGGCTGGGCATCTCCCAAAATGATTGGGGACCATAACTGAAATGTAAAGATCCATATCATATTCTTTAATACTTGCCTGCGATAATTTCCCAGTTCTATTAAAACAGAATAATAATTGTTCAAATGGCAAATCTTTGGGGATTGAATTCAAGACTTTTATGCTGCACATAGCCTCAGAGATTCATATTGTGCAACTGTTCAGTTAAAAAGGTTTGGGGTGGGTGGGAATGAGATAATGTTGGGGAAGGAATGTGAGAGCCATTAACTCATGAAAGAGTCTGTAAATGAAAACTCAGGCCTGGGAAAGTAGTAAGCATACTTTAAGAGACTTAAAGCAACCCCACCTTGATTCTGTGTGGCATTAGACAGGACAGAAGGAAACTGGCAGACTTTCAAGATTTTGTAATAATTATATCTTACACAATAAAATAGAGTTCCATTGGTTCCTTCAATCTCTGTTTCTTGAGTTGGGCTACCTTGAAGAGCTGACATCAATTTAGCTAACTGCAAACACTTAAAGCCCACTTTAAATATCTTTTTTTAAAAAAATCCTAGCAGTCTTAACCAGTTAAAAGAATGTCAGAACAACAACAGAACAACAATTACAAATTACATTTAGGCTTAGCAGTACTTATATCTTTGCAAAATGTTAGCTTGGATTATTAAAATACGAGATTAAATCATTTTTGCAATATACCTACAATAAAAGTGCATCACACCTTCTCCTGGAACTTACTGATTTGGCAGCGCTGTCCCTGTGCCTGAAATGTCTCACAGTCACAAACTCCCGTCTTTGTGCAAACTGCTCCATTAAGACAATCTTGAGAACAAGAAGCTGCATAAAAAAAACAGACAGGTGTCAATTACTGCTCAGATTAGAGGAACTTCTTAAACAGGCCCTGGTACCTCCCAGACCTGTTTCAGTTCTGCATATCCAGAACTGCATATCCAAGATGGGTTGAGAAAGATTGCCCAAAATAAATATACATCATCTTACAGATAGCTTTCTGTTAAGTTTATTCTCCTTCATATAAGCTGTTCAAGTGGGTTCTCTCTTCTTAAAAAGTTATTTCTGCAAAAATCCACAATTCATAAATTAATTCTTTCTCGCAAATTTAGGTGAAACACATATTTAGTTCCTTTTTTTAACACCTGGGAAAGTTCCCTCAGAAATGAATTTTCTGAAAGCATTTTTCATCCAAAGATAAAAAATATTATCCCATACGCATCATGCAGCTGTGTATAAATTTATGAATGAAATGTCTAAGCCAGCAATTTGGAATAATCAGCAAAGATGCAATAAAGAAAATTGGCTTTATCACAGCAGACAGAGATAATTGGGAACAGAAAGTAACAGAACTGGTTGATGAGTTTGTGAAAAAAATCAGTTTTCATCCACTCACCCCGTTTAATGGAATGATAAATATTGCATTTTATTATACTGCCTGTTTACCTTCTGCCTTGGAATACAAGTCAGTGACTGGTTTTTTTTAATTTCTTAACCCATAAGCAAATAAATACTCACTGGGAAATAGACCTGGGCCCCAATTATAGAGTCACGTTGTTTCTTGTCATGCTAAAGAAAAAATCTGCTCCAGTTGATTTATTGTAAGTATGTGGAATGGAAGGAAGCTACCTTATTCTTTCCATCTGGTTTGAAACTGGATTTGATCTAACCCATTTATTTTTGCAGCCTTCTTCCAACTATTAAAACAGTGAACTTGTCAGATATTTACATTAACAGCTGTGAAAAAAAACATGGCAATGATACAAATATATTTAATTATAGTTAGCTGGGTTATAACGTTACTGACCTCTTGATGAATTCTGATCCTGAGAAAATACATCATGAAGATCTGATGAAACAACAGTTGTCTATGAGAGGAAGGGAGAAAAACAAACAAATCTCTCATGAGTATCCAAACCAAAAATAAATTAGCAAAACTTAAAATTACATAAATTACAATTTATTTTTAAAAAATTAATTGCTTTAAGTTTATATAAAGATTGTTCTCAGGGGAAGCTCAAAGCTTTTGGTTAGTTAACAGTGAATTCAGAGATAATTTTATTCAATATTAGGAAAATATAAGATACTTACCAATGCTGAACATCACCAAAGTGAAGGCATTTAAAAGATACATGATTCTTATATTGAAAATGAAATGTTGTTCCACAGTTGAAATATAGATTAAAATGTAGTGTTATGTGTATGGTGTGGCTTCTGAAATTTGCCGTATTACTAAAATTTCAGTGATGTTTCTTGTATTTTAACTACATTGACTAAATATTTCTGAGTCACAACTTCTGCTTTTTGCATAAACCACAGTTTGCACAAAATGCTATGTCCAAAACAAGTAAACCATGATATAATTTATTGCACTATAAACTCAGTCAGCATCTCCACTTACTTAGTTGAGTAAACAGTCTCTTGCAACATAACCTGCCTTGACAGCAAAATAAAGCCCTCATTGCAGGCAACAGGTCCTGGGAAAGAGCAAGCTGTGAATGGACAAAGCTATGAGTGTTTAATAACCTGTCCTTCATGTTCTAAGCTTATTTCCCACTCTTTTCTTGGATGGAAGAAACAACCCCACTACCACTGTGAAAGTATCAACCACCATTGCTGAATGAACGTTACCTACTCTAACTGAATGTGGAATAAGGACGCAATATTATGTGGGTTGGTCCCGCTATGAAGGCTGACCTAAATGTTTTGCCTGTCTCTCTTATCTAAAAGATAAAGTAGATGAAGATTAAATTATTTGCACATTTAAGATAATATGAATTTGATTTTAGAAGGCTGCTTGGTCTTCATCTACAGTGGGTATAGAAAGTCCACACACCCCTGTTAAAATTTCAGGTTTTTGAGATGTAAAAAAATCAGACTAAGATAAATCATTTCAGAATTTTTTTCTACCTTAAATATATAAGCAGCACAAGTCAATTGAAAAACAAACCAACTGAAATTGTTTAGTGAGGAAAAAATAAAACAAAAACAAAAATAATGTGGTTGCACAACTGTTCATACCCTGTTACAAGTAGGGATGTGATTATGAAGTTCAGCTGTACTGATAGGATTTTTCTGACATTTACTCTGAAAAGTCTGTTGTTTCCTACAGCAAAAGCCATCGTCTGCAAAGAGCTTACAAAGTCACCAAAGGGATCTCATTGTTAGAAGGTATCAGTCTGGAGAAGGACACACAAAATGTCCAAGGCATTGGCTATACTATGGAACACAGTAAAGACAGTCAACAACTAGTGGAGAAAACAGTGACATTACAAAGTGGAGAAAATATGCCATAACAGTGACATTACGAAGAATGTCATTGTTATGGCATATTTTCTCTACTTGTTGATGACTGTCTTCACTGTGTTCAATGGTACAGCCAATGCATTGGAAATTTTGTGTGTCCTTCTCCAGACTGATACTTTCCAACAATGAGATCCCTATGATGCATTGTAAATTCTTTTTGTAAGTTTGATTTTTTTACATCTCAAAAACCTGATTTTTTAATAGAGGTGTGTGGACTTTCTATACCCTCTGTAGATGAAGACCAAGCAGCCTTCTGCAATCAAACTCATGTTAGCTTAAATGTGTAAGTAGTTTAAGTTTATGAAGAACTGGATGTTCCTCCAAAATTGATGAAAAAAAAGAGAAGAAAACTGGTCTGCTACCAAGAGGCCTACAGCAACATTGAAGGAGCTGCAGGAATTTCTCGCAAGTACTAATTGTATGCTAAATGATGTATTATTCATATGCAGGGTAGGGTGGTAAGATGGAAGCCTCTTCTTCAAAGAAAAACATCCAAGCCTGGATATATTTTGCAAAACCCTACATCAGGTATGACAAAAGCATGTGGAAGAATGTGTCCTGGTTTGATGAGACCAAGGTTGAACTTTTGGGCCATAATTCCAAAAAGTATGCTTGGTACCAAAACAACACTGCACATCATCAGAACTACACCATACCCACAGTGATGGTGATGGCAGCATTATGCTTTGGGGCTGCTTTTCTTAGCTGGACCTGAGGCTTTAGCCAAGGTGGAGGGAATTATGAATTATGAACAACCAATCAGTCACTTTTGGCACAAAAGCTTCAGGCCCCTACTCAAATGCTGAAGATGAAGAGGAATTTAATCTTTCAACATAACAACAACCCAGAGTTTACTTTCAAATAACAAAAGAATGGGTTCACCAGAAGAAGATAAAAGTTTTAGAACATCCAAAATTGGTTCCAGCTGAATCCAATTGTAAATCTATTGGGGCTGCACACAGGAAATGCCCTCCCTCTCTGACAGATTCAGAGCGCTATTGCAACGAAAAGTGAGCAAAGACCCCAAGGCAAGTTATACCATGCTGATAGTTTCCTACCCCCAATGATTGAATGCAGTCATAAAATCAAAGGGAGGTTCAACAAAGTATTAGTTTAAGGGTGTGCATCTTTATGCAACCACATTACTGTAAGATTTTTTTAATTGTTATTCCCCTCCACCCCAGCTTGTACAGCTTATATGTTAAAGGTGGACAGAATTCTGAAGTGATTAATCTTGGTCTGATTTTTTTTACATTTCAGAAACCTGGCATTTTAACAGGAGTGTGCAGACTTTTTTGTATCCACTGTATTTCAGATTAAATGAGACGCTTAAATAGCGAGAAGATTTTTCACAAGTATAATATTTGTTTGTGGGAATCTATTGTGGAAGAAATAGAACTATTGCATTTAGAAGAGAGGTCATCTACAGTTTCCCAATTATGCATTTTGCAAAGCACCAATGAAATTCCTTTTTGTCTACCTTCACAAAAGAGATACATGAAATATAACATGAAAGATGCTTTTTTTCCCTATTTTGTGTGTGCATCACTTAGTGCATTAGGATGATTATAATAAGATATTTACAAAGAATGAATGGATAGTTAAACATAGGTTTGCATTTTGAGAATTGCAGGAAAATAGGTACAGTATGGAAAAACTACTCCACTCTTTCCTGCTGTGATATTCACATTTCCATTCTGTTTTACAAAGACTTCATTGTAGGAATAGCAAGCACCCTTTGTTGGCAAATGTGTGTGTGTGTATGTGCCTTTTCTCTTCTTCCTTTTGAGGTATAGCCTACCTCAGCTGCTAAGAGATCTCCTTTTTGAGGAACTACAGTAAATTCATTCCTGGAAGAAAACAAAGAGAATCCTGTATAATAAAAGGTTGTGAAGATTCCCATGAGAGAGGTGCTTCATTCTGATTTATCTCACTTCATCAAAGACACCTTTCTTGAGCTAAGCTTTTTTTTTTAAAGAAACAGTTAATGTGCAAGTTTGTTTTCCTTTTCATCCCCTCTTTTACAAGTATAAGAGATACCAATCTTTTGCTCATGGACATTAATTATAGTTAGAAATACTACTCACCATAGAAAAATCAGTAAGAGTTGGATACATTTAATAATTGAAAAGAAATAAAAAAAGGAAATGGAATAGTTTCATTAAAACTAGAAAAGGCAATGGGTCAGAATGACAGTCAGTGATGTTAAAATTCATTAGCTCACTGAAACTCAGGGTCATGTACTACTACATTTTAAGCATTTTAATTCTGCCCCTAATATATAAATTTCCACTCTGTGAGCCATCTTCTATATCTATCTATTAAACTACCACCTGTACAATAGCCAAATTCTCTGTTGCCACAATGAAAATAAGGCTTAACTAGTTAGGAAATAATCATTTCTGATTCTGATTTATTGATCACTTTAGATTTAACGCATCCCAGCTATTTTGTTTTTAGACAATATATATTTTACTTCATAGCCTTTAATATTTTAGATTTACGCTTGCATAACTAATTCATGTACCATTATAGGAGTTTATGTTACATTTCTATATGTTATTTTAACATTGTTATGCTAGTATTTATCTCATCTACTTGATTGTACTGTGTTTTTTGTGGAGGGAATTTTTGCTGGTCATTGGCTGAATAAATTATTTTTATTCTCAGGGCTATAAGTACATGACACATTCAGAACTCATACCACCAGTTTGCATATATTAACTTACGGTAATTCAATTTTTCTCTGTAGTTGGTTCTCTAGATATGTAACTTGCAACAAACTAATTTTATCTCATCAATGATTTGGTAGGAATTCCTTTCCACAAAATCCTCAAAGTTAGAACTCAATTTACAACCACAATTGAGCTCAACATTTCAGTTTCTGAGCAAGACAATTAAGTGAACTGTGCCCCATTTTATGACATTTTTGTCACACTGTTAAGTGAATCACTGCACTGTTAAGTGAATCATGTAGTCATTAAGTGAATCTAGCTTCCCCCATAGACTTCGCTTGTCAAAAGCTGGCTGGGAAGGTAATCAAATGATGATCATGTGACAACAGGATAATGCAACTGTCATAAATACATGCCAGTTGCCTAGTGTCAAAATTCTGATCATGTGACCATTGCAATGCTGCAATCATAAGTATGAAAAATTGCCAAAAGTTACTTTTTTTCAGCGCTGTTGTAACTTCACTAAATGAATGGTTGTAAGGTTGTAAGTTGAGGACTACCTCAGTGGTGGGTTTCAAAAATTTTTACTACCGGTTCTGTGGGTGTAGCTTGGTGGGCATGGCATGGCTTGGTGGATGTGGCTTGTTGGGCATGGCAGGGGAAGGATACTGTAAAATCTCCATTCCCACCCCACTCCAGGGAAAGGTTACTGCAAAATCCCCATTTCCTCCTAATCAGGTGGGACTTGGGAGGCAGATGGGGGCAGGACCAGTCAGAATTTTTACTACCAGTTCTCCAAACTACTCAAAATTTCCACTACCGGTTCTCCAGAACTGGTCAGAACCTGCTGAAACCCACCTTTGGACTACCTGTATTATAACTACCACTAAGATAAAGATAAAAGACTCCCTTGAGTCAATTTTAGTTACTTAGGACTTCGTGAACACTTCCACTTACTTTTCTTAGCAACAATATGAAAATGGCCACAGCCCTCAAGGATATAATTTTCAACTACCCATGTTAATTGGTTGCATTTCCTAGTGATCTCCAATCAAAATAATAATTAGATCCAGCCCTGCTTAACTTTTCATGATAAGTCAAGATTGCTTAATACAGGTAATCCTATCTGTTCTTAATGTTAGAACAATTGTCACCCCTGATTTTAGGAAAGCATAGGTTTCAGGGTAATAATGGGGCTAATAATAACATTAATAATGAGACCAGCACAACAAAAAAATAATCTGAATGATCCAATAAGTGATTCAAATCTAAAATCAAGTTGCTCTTATTAGGTATGAGCAAGGTGGGAATCAGTAATCTAAGCATAATCTTACTGATTTTGCTTTTGTGCAGTTGGTATTATAATAAAAATGCTGACAAAAATGTAAATTTGTTTTATGGATTGCTATAGAAGAAAATAGGTAATCTGCCCAAATATTCAAGTTCACATTCTCTAATATATAAATTATCAGCAAATCCCTTTTTTAAAATTTGCTATGAAAATTAACCACTTATTTTCACTATTTACTTCTTTTAACCTAACTGTTTAGACCTACTGAACATATTATCTGGCTGGATTTTATAATATTTTATACTAAAGTTTTTCCTTCCCTCCCTCCCTCCGTTTTTATCATCAATACATTTATCATAGTATTGCATTTCCTCTGTGACCTGGGATTTTTGGGAGTTGCAATTTCAACACATTTCCATGATACCAAGCTAGACATACATGACCTAAGGCAGTGTTAAAATGGGATCCTAGAATCCCCCACGGGTCTGCAAAATCAAAGTTATTTGCCAGTCTATGTTAAAAAATAATACAATATTAAAATCCCATCAGCCATGAAAAGCAGTAACAGCAGCAAATGCATCAATTTTCCTTTGAATATGGCAATTATAAATAAATACAACCCATAAAAACAGAAGCTCTTGGGAGTCCTCCATTATTTTTTAAAAGCGGAAAGCAGCCCTGAGTGAAAAAAAGTTTAAGAAACATAGATGAATCTAAGGCAACAGCTAAAGGATCCTGTGCTTGATTTCTGGGATCCATATTAAATAACGATTAACAGAAAATGCCTAAATTTTCTCAAAACATGCTAGTACAATTAAGACTTTTCCTAATGGGGATTTCTCAGTTTCCAAGCGGGTATCTCAAAACCATGGTCTTTCAAATGTAAAGTGTGTGCCGTATAAGGATTTCTGAAATTATAAATTTGCTGGGTACATTATACAAACATCTTTAGGCAATCCTTCTCTGACAGTTCATGATTTGAAAAACACCGAAATTATTGAAAAGTTGTTTAAAACAGCTTTGCTTAGATTTTTTAAAAAATTCTTAAATTTCTAAATCTTAGTACAGTGTTGTATTCCCCAACATGAATGTGTTGTTATCAACAAACAGGAATTCAAACTCACCTTGCAGTTCTTTTCAGGAGATGTAATTCACAGATAGACTCTATTATATAAAAATAGTGAAAATCATTCTTTCTCTCTCACACTCTTCTGAAATCTATATTAATAATCTGAGCTCTAAAGGCAGCCTTTTATTGGAGTTTAGTTATTAATTTTTTTAAAAAAAAATTCAAAACAGGAGATTGTTAAATACTCTTTCAACTACCAAAACAAATAAGAATGACAAAATCATTCATAGAATGCTATTACTAATTAAACATTTATGCTAACATGCCAACACATTGCAGTTAACTACTTTCTAGCTACTATGACGAAAAAAATGGCTATGGTGAAGAGAAGCACTTGTGGAATACAATCTATTAGTAAGACCCTTTGGATACAATAGGACGTAATTTTTAGTAAACATCACTGGTCTTGTTTTTAATCCAAAGAATATCTTTGAACCCTCTTTTTAATAGTATAATTACAATTAGTAATTGTAAATAAATAAAGAACATATTTATAAGTGTTTTAAGCAATATTAAATTTAAAAACAAAACCAAGACTTACCTTTGAAGGTTAAAAACAGAATGTGAACTCCCAAAATATGCCACAGTATCATGAAATTGATTTTTCTCACTACGTTCATTTCAGTGCAGAAGCTTAAGGTAAAAAATATTGTCCAAATTGTCCCTTGTCCCTTAATTAGGAAGGCATTTTAAAAGTCACTATCATTTGCAGGCTCTTTCCAGTTCGATAAAGTGAAACGTTAGGTAGTGGTGGGGAATGAAACTAGCTTGCTGCCTACAGCTTTTGAGCTTTAAAAATGCTGCAGATGCTTTAGCCAGGCTTTTCTCATTAGCAATGCATGGCAACCTGTATCAGTATTGGTTACATGAGCCCCTACACTCCTACTCCTCTGTGGAACTGAATCAATCCTTTATAATGCTGGGGGAGAGCAAACCTGGCAAGCCACAATACTTGAGATCGTTTTGCATGTCTGCTTTGAAGCTTCTAGCAATCAGGTGACATTCTAATATTATTTACACGGAATCTAGAATAATATTACTACAATGGCATTTTGGCCATTTCCAATCCATTCTCTCGACCAAAGTGGTAGTTTGAGATTGATTTTTACATTTGCTTTTCTGATATTAGCTATTTTATAGAGCTTTCTGACTACTACCGATCACATTTTGGTGCTTTCCTAGTCAATGTTCCCCTAGGGAAGAGCCTCCCTTGGATTCAAGATTCACACCCAAATCCACTTCTGGGCATTTGATGACTAGTTAACTGTTGATGCTTTTTAAAAATTGTTGCATTCCATTGTGTGTGTGTGTGTGTGTAATTTCATTATTCATTTTCCAGTTTAATTGTATTTACCATGGACATTTTAGTTGAATGTTTTTACTACATTGCAAAAAACTACTATGGTTTTCATTAATTTGACCATATACAAAAAGAATAAAGTTTAGATCAATTTTGTTTTAAACTGATATCAAGCTTAAACCAGTTCTGGTGGAAAATCCTTATCAATTACTTGACATCATTTGATACATTTCATTGACAAACTATAAGGCAACACTCAAATGGAAAGAAGGCGGACAAATTCAATAGTGAATCAATTTAGTACATAGGAATATATTTTACTATCTGACAAGAGCATTAGAAAGCCTTCTATGTTGACATTACAGGATGCTCCTTCACTCAGAAATATGATTCTGTTAACACTTGGAATATAGTACCAAATCTTTTATTTTGCTCCTTCAGCTCATTTTCTGGTTTCTCCTATTCCTTCTTCACTAGTCAGCAATAGCAGAAATGTTTGGGGCCTAGCTAGCTGATTTTTTTTGACAGAACATTGAAAAATTGTTCAAAAAGACGAGCAAAGAGCAGCATTTTATGTTCCTAGTATGCTTGGAAAAACCTGGAACTACTGAACAACGGTGTAACTTTAAGCAGCTGAAATCTTCTATCTTCTGTTCCATTACACACTTAAAAGCATCCTTTTAACAAGAAGCATATATAAGCATACTCTCATGGTTCCGAGAAATGCTCTCAACCAATTCGACTCTGAGGCCTTGGCTTCCTCAGACTCCAGCTGAATGTTGTCTTCAGCTAGTCGTTTTGAGAGTTGACACATAGACCATACAAATATGTACATAAATATTCCCAGTACACTGAGATTATGAACAATTATTCTTTTCAGACTGATAGGAAATGTTCTGGAATGTGGCAGAATTCTATTATCAGTAGTTAGGAAACAATATGGAAGCAGAGAAGCCCACTGCTTAAGATGCAAAATTATTTAGGAAAATGTGAAACCAAGTAAATGAGGCACTTTAGTTTCGTAGTCATCACTAGTAATTCTCAAACAGGAAATGATCCTCCCTTTTACAATAAACTAGGATGGTTGAGAAATCAAAAATCTTTAATTATAGATATATGTATAAAGCTTTTGTCTCCACCCAAGAATTCTCTTAAATATCACAATCTTCCCCAAGCTGGAATGACTTGGCACATCTGTGTTGTTGTGTTAGTAAAATTGAAGCATTTTTCTATTGCTTTCTTTCAGGATTTTTTCTACTTCGAATAGTTTTCAGTTCAGGGATTTCTTGATGGTCTCATTCTAATATTAAACAGGCCCTAACCCCATTTAACTTTTCAAAATCAGAGTCCTTTACAATAGTTAGGCTATCAAAGGAATTATGAAGAATATGATAAAAATGTTTGGAATGTCCTTTAAAATATATTTTATATATATATACCGTGTTTCCCTGAAAATAAGACCCCGTTTTATATAAGCACTTGACCTTATTGCTATGTGCTCAAAAGCCCAATTAGTTATTATATGTGCTAGTCGTTCCCGACTCTAGAGGGCGGTGCTCATCTCCGTTTCAAAGCCGAAGAGCCAATGCTGTCTGAAGACATCTCTGTGGTCATGTGGTTGGCATGACTAAACGCCAAAGGCACACAGAACGCTGTTACCTTCCCACCAAAGGTGGTCCCTGTTTTTCTACTTGCATTTTTTATGTGCTTTCGAACTGCTAGGTTGGCAGAAGCTGGGACAAGTAACGGAAGCTCACCCCGTGTGTTTAAATATTATTTTTTCATTATAGAGGGAATTATAGGCAGGACTGAGAACTTTGTATGCAAATCTATTAACACTACAAACTAGTATCTGGTAGATACAGAATCTTGCAATACATGGGAGATTGTATGGGAGACATTAGATGTTTCTGTAATTTGAAAATAAATTATACAAAACTAACAAAATTAAACAAAACCTAGTAATTCTAATTATAAGTTAATTACTATTTTACTACTGTCCAGAATTCCATATATGCTTTGTTACACTGTGGTAAAAATATTTACTATTGAGTTTAGGATCACAATCTACAGCATCCACTGAATGGAGGACTTTGTTCTGAAATGTCTGCAATGTAGCTGAAGTGAAGCCAAAGAAACTGAAATAGGACATATTTTTTATTCACACCAGATAATATTAAGTGCTAGCCCAATTTACTATATTTTTTTATGGAACTGTATTTTTTTATGTCTAATTAAGTTATAATTCATGTTGAGTAAACCCTTAAGACTGCACTAAGACAGAAGTTGAAATAAACTAATATAATTTTGACACTGACTCTAATCATGGATGCATTCTGTATCATACATATGAAGCATTCCCCTTAAACCTCACAAAAACAGATTGAAATATAGTTCTCAGAAACACAGGTTATTTATTAAATTTTATCCTTTATTTCAAATAGACAAAAAGTTTCCTTTTAACGATAGGATTTTTGGTAACGTGCACGAGCACCAGGTCCACCAAACTTCTTGGACTCACAACGCCGAGGATCAGCAACTAACAAGGTCCTATCATACTGGATGAGGATATCCTTTATTTCCTTCTTAGAAGCTTCATCAACATCTTGAGAAAAATGAAACATCTGTATTAGACTTTGAAGCTATTGTTTATAATTAGTCCTCTAATATTGCTCAGAAAGGGTAATTTATAGGAAGCATCCAGAAATAAAATCTTTCAAGAAGCACTTAATTTATATGGTCAATATTGGCTTAAGTATACATGAATGGGATGAAAAGCAGCAAAAAATAAAGTTAATGAAAACTTACATTTCTGATAATAAGCCACCAGTGCTTTGGAAATAGATTGCCGAATTGCTGTAGAAGAAATAAGTAAAATAAAATATTAAGTTGAAACAAAAATGCTGCATGTTGCTGGTAAAAGTTAAATCAGGTATTTTAACTGTGGAGTCTTTGGAGCAATACTTCAGATTTACATTAGTATTTATTTGTATCTCACTTTTCCAACCCACCTTCTTTTCCCCACAACTACTAGTGGGTTGGGTGGAGAGTGACTGGTCTAAAGTGACCAGCTGGCTTTCATGGCTAAAGTTTCAAGCAGAAGTCATAGTCTCCTGGTTTAATCTCTAGATCAAACTGGCTCTCTGGTATCTATACATATGTATAAACAATGATAAACAGCAATAATCTGCTACAGAGCAAAACACCAAATACAATATAGCAGACTTCTCTAAACTTGTAAATCAGGTTGACTATCAATCAGTAAAATACATCTAGAAATATCCGATTAGAAACTGATTAATACAGGCGATAACAGATTTTACAAGTATACATGTTGTTATATTTGGATAGCTGATACATTTAATAATATACTTTTCTGCTGTAAAATGAGCTGCTCATACCGTATATTTGGGCCACATGACCACCACCCTTCACACGGACTCTTATGTCAACTCCTGCAAAGCGCTCTTTGCCCAAAAGAAGTACTGGTTCAAGCAGCTGGGAAAGAAAAAGCATTTAGTTATAATCCTAAACAAGCTTCCCATTTAAGGCAGAAATGTCTGAGTAAACATACATTAGATTTATAGAATATAAGCTATCAGTATTCTTTGAATTTACTATTTTTACATCACCAAGTGAAATTATAGTAACTATTCTGCTTTCATCCAAGAAACTTATATCTCGCTATCTTAACAATTCACCCAATGATTTCATTATATTTCAACAGAGTATCCTTAAATAACTCCTCCAAGAGTTACAACTAACTTGCATGCAATGACACAGAAACAAATAGAACCATTTCATTTGCTTTCAATCTTTACAGCTTTCAATTACTGTATTCCAGCACAAAAGTACTGAATACCAGGATTAAACAGTACTATTGACAGAAATCATTCAAGCAAACATCAATATAAATCTTGCCTAGTTCTCCAAAAATGCATGTAAAACATTGGAACTTTAATGACAAGGCAGGTGATTCTGAATAACATAGATAAAAGAGTTTTACAAAACCGTTAACTATATTTATCAAGGAACAATTCAAACCCACTTGAATTTCACTCTCCCTTTACCAGAACTATAAGTCTTTAAAGAGAAGAGGGGAAAAAAACTATAGGAAACAGTTATTACTTTATACATAGTCACAAAATATATTATATTTACATAGAAAATAACTTACTTTGTATTGGAGAGTTCTGGGTTCAATCATTTCCAGAGGCCTTCCATTCACCTTAATAAGCCCATTTCCTCTTTTGCAGTGAGCAACTGCAGTAGCAGTTTTCTAAATGAGGGTTGGTTTGGTAATAAAAATATTAGGCAAAGTTATAGCATTTAAGACAGATCAGCACTGCAAAAAATATAAACAACCAGAATATTCCACTACATACATCACTGTTAATTATCACTGTATATATATCTTGCTATTGAAACCAATCAACGGAAAGTTTTATCTATCCCACTTTTTGTTGCCATGAAGCAAGAAACCTAAATTATAGATGCAATTGTCAATCAACTGATAGGAAACTAAAAAAAAAAAAAAAAAAGGAATCCAGTGATTACAAGATGAAATGAGAAATTTTTGAGATAAGTACATTCTATTGCAAAGCCACTGAGCTTATGCCAAACATTTATGTATTATTTGTTAAATGTGTTTGCCATCCATTATGCCTTCGGGCGACACTGGGTATTTGAACATGAATTGGTGCACACCAGATCCACTAGACACAGGAATAGTTTTTTCCCAAATGGCATCACTCCGCTAAGCAAATAATTCCCTCAACACTGTCAAACTATTCACTAAGTCTGCATTACTATTAATCTTCTCATCATTCCTATCACCCATCTCCTCCCACTTATGACTGTTAACTTGTTGCTGTATCCTTACGATTTATAGTTTCCTAGTATGATTCAATTGCTTATTTGTACCCTATCACTATCGTTAAGTGTTGTACTTTATGATTCTTGACGAATGTATCTTTTGTTTTTATGTACACTGAGAGCCTATGCACCAAATTCCTTGTGTGTCCAATCACACTTGGCCAATAAAGAATTAATTTATTCATTCTTTCTTTCTTTTTCTTTCTTTCTACCTACCTACCTACCTAATCTGGGAGCTGGTTAGAATGGGTCTTCACGAAAGATAAGCAACCAATTCCTATGGTAGCAGTCATTTTGGTTAACGGCAAAGGATGGCGGGAATTGCGGTACCCTCTTTCAACCCCCCACGCAGCCCCATCCCCAGAACACGTCGAACCGCTTATCCGCCCTTCCAGCGCACGTGCCGCAGTTAAAGCCCCGCACGAGGAGTAGAGAAAGCGCCAAGGAAGCCCGTTTTCCTTCGCCCAGGTTTAGGCCAAATCCCAAGTGGAAAGAAAACGTGGCTGTGGAGGAGTGGCATTGCGCGCACAGAAAATGAGAAACGAGGGGTACTTTTCAGCGCCGGAAAGCCGGGCGGGCCAAGGCAACTTTCGGGCAACAAGAACATTCCCGTTGCCCCCTCAATTTCTCGGCTTTTTATGGCGGAACAGGAGACGAGTTAGGCCCGTTCGAACAACCACGCGAGCCTCACCTTCCTGCCGAAAACCTGAACGCTCTGGAGGGGCCCCTTAGCCGGCATGGTGCCTGAAGGAGACAGAAAGATAAACCGACAAAGGAAGTGAGTGACCAGACCGACACTCTCCCCACCCCCCACCCCCCGCGGGCAAAGCTTGGACGAGCGAGAGCGACTCCCACCCACCTTCTGCAAAAGCAGCAGCGAAAGAAAGAACAGGGTTTCCCAACTAACTTTCCCAGGGGCCGGCTCGGCCGAAAAAGGCTATCGTCACTTCCGGAAGCGCGATGCCGCGCTTTCCGGCAGCCGCTCTGGCTTCTGTTTTGTCTTCCAGCTCTCGTTTCTGTGGGTGGGGCTCCTTGTCGGAATGCGCAGGTGGTTTCTATCCACGCATTTTAAACATGAAGAAGTGGCTGTCAAAGATATGGATAGATTGTATTCACGTGTAGTTACGCTTCAGTATATTATGCTGTGGGAAACCAATCGGGTATGCTTAGCTTAATTTCGGTGTCTTATGCAGACCCAGAAAACTTGTTTGAGAAGACAGTGGCTTCACCAACCATGGGTAAACGTGTGCGGAAATGCATGCTTCAAATCTAGGTGAATGTTGGAAGACCAGTATTGCCAAATTAAAGCCATCAGACCAGTTAATCTTTGGCTTGTTCTGTTAAATTTAGACATTGTTGCAGTAAGATTATCAATTTATTTGTTTTCTCTGGAGCTTCAACTTTGGATTCAAGATATTTAGTATAAACTGGAGGAGTATTTCCTATATTTAATAATAGAGTGTTGAATCGAACTTTCGAATCAAATTTATCAAATTTCTATGCCGGCCAACTCCCAAGGAACTCTGGGTGGCTTACAGCAAAAAATAATACAACAAAGAACATAGGAAAATTATTAAAAAACATTTAAAAAACATTAAAAGCCCATGCACACCATTCATGGCCGGATCTCACAAGATCGCAACAGCGAGATCAATGGCCCCAGGCCTGCCCCCAGGTCTTCACCGTTTTACGGAAGGCCAGTAGGGTTGTGGGTAGTCCGGATCTCAGGAGGTAACTGGTTCCAGAGAGCTGGGGCAGCCACAGAGAAGGCCCTCCCCCGTGGGCCCACCAGCCGGCATTGTTTAGCTGACGGGACCTGGAGGAGACCAACTCTGTGGGATCTTACCGGTCACTGGGAGCTATGCGGTAGAAGGCGGTCTTGAAGATAGCCTGGCCCTGAGCCATGTAGGGCTTTAAAGGTAATAACCAACACCTTGAATTGTGCCCGGAGACCAGTAGGAAGCCAGTGCAGCTCGCGGAGAATTGGTGTAATGTGGGTGTATCTAGGTGCACCCACGACAGCTCACGCAGCTGCATTCTGGACCAACTCTAGTCTCCGAACACTCTTCAAGGGTAGCCCCATGTAGAGCGTGTTGCAGTAATCTAACCTGGTGCCACATTGGTGGTAACAGGTAACTTAAGTTAGCCTGTATAATGGAATCTTGTATTCAGGATTTGTCTTATCTCCCTCCATTAGGCAAGGGAGATGATCATCTATTATTTGCCTGACTTAAAGATATGATAAATACAGTAATTTAGCAGGATTCACTTAAGAACCAGATGATTCACTTAACAACTGCAGTAATTTGTTTAACTGTGGCAAAGAAGGTTGTAAACTAGGGCACAACTCATTTAACAACTATCTTGCTTAGCAATGGAAATTTTGGTCTCCACTGTGGTTGTAAGTTAAGGACTACCTGTAGTGTCTTAGCATAATAAATGCTTTTCAGTTCTGCTTTTCCATTTGAATTGAAGATTTGCCAGAAATAAGTTTATTCAGTTTGCTAAGGCCTTTAAAGAGAGGATTATCTTCAGTCAAAGTCCTAATAACATCAAGACTAGTTAAATAAGTATTTTGTAGTTCAATTCAAATTGTCTTAAATGGATGATTATCAGTTATTTTCAGGGTGGACCCGCGGCGATATGGCGGTGAGTGAGTAACTGCTGCTCCTCAATACCATCAGTCACCGTGTTTTGGGGACCCCCTGAGGGGCGTGGAGCCCGGAGAGCCCCACGGACGAGAGAGCGAGCCGGGTGAGCGTGAAAGCGGGCGCAAAACGCTGATCGCAAGACCGGGCGGCTCTGTCTAACCCAGCACGCGTGAGTCGGCCAAACTAATGGCTGACGCGAAACTGTGGTAACCAGCAACCAGATGGAAGCAAGGGAGATCGGATGCTGCAGTGTGGATCGATACACACCTTTCCTGCATTGAGGAGAGAGGACATCAGGAAAGGGGTCGGCGAAATCGGGCGGGAGAGCCTTACAGATGAGAAAAGCGGCGATTGAAAGCTTCCTGTGTATTCCGGCAGAGAGAGAGCCCGACAAGCCGGCATCGAAATAAGAAAGAAAATTGTACTGACAGTGTGCGTGCCAGAGAGGATCGGTGAGAAAATTTAAGACCAGCACTTATTTCCTTTTTTTACTGTGAACACAAGCAGACCCAGCGGAGGCTGAAATTGGGTGGATCGAGTTTGGCTTTCTTTTTTGCACTGAACAGGAAGCTCAGCCATTAGAGTGACTTGACGGAGGAATAGCCTGCCCAGTGGTGGACAGTTTGGCAGCAAGAATACGATAGAGTGCTGAACCTGGAGGACTTATAGAAGATCAGAGACTGGGCAAAAAAGACTATATCCCAAAAAGGAATAATAAGTATATATATATATATATATATATTAAAAAAAAAAAAAAATTAAATTAACAACACTTGAACCTTTAGATAATTTGTCTTCAGTATCCTGATTATTAGATCTGTAAATACTTTGATAAATTGACTTCTTTTTTTTTTTTTCTTCTTGACTAGATAATATAATACACTCTTAAGTTTTGATATTTTAAATCTTTCTATATATATATTTAATTGTTTAGCATTTATAGTATTTACCAGTATTTTTATAGTATCTAAAATTATAATTATATAATTATAATCGTATTTAAAATTAAGTATTCAAAATTTCTATTTATAGTATTTATAGTATTTTAAGTATTTAAAAAGTATAATATTGAGTCAAATTAATTGCTTTATTGATATATTGATTGTGAACTGCTGATTAATTGATATTTTGATTTGTATAGTACTGAACTGTCTAACTTATATTTACTAAGCCAATTTAACATCAAATATATTTAAATAACATTCTGAGTACAAGATATTGTGAGGAAGAGATTAGAATCATCGTATAGATATTGATATTGACTGCCCACCGGAAAACTAGCTATACCTGTTTACAAATTTAGAAGGGAAAATTAGATATAGTAATATAGATATACAAATATATATTTATATATATATATATAAAAAAAAAAAGATAATAGAGGCGCTAAGTGGCGAATGAGAATTTGGAGTAACATCGACAGGATAATTAAAGAGCAAAAGAAAATCTTAAAAGAAATGACAAGCATGGCATCCACTGTGGGGAAAACAGGAAAAAAGACTCCCTCTAACCCCACTATAGCGACAACCTCTCCGGCGACACATAAATCAACAGAAAGCCTGGCAATGCAAACTCTGCAAGCATCATTAAGCCTAATTCAAGAAACAATGATGGCAATGCAGGAAAAATTATTAAATAACCATGTCGAATTAAAATCAGATATACATGCATTGGACCAGAAAATGAATGATATCCAAACATCAATAGTTAATAATGAACTACGAATCCAAAAAGCCGAAACAAGAATAGACCAAACTGAAAAGAAATTAGACATTGTGGATCAAGCACTAACCAGTCAAAATAAAGAGATAGAAGATACAATAATCCAATTGGAGATGGACCGGGCTTCCTTTTATTTGCGATTTCAGAATGTTGTTGAGGACAAAGAGGAAGACCTAGGAGAAAAAATGACGGAGCTGATAGCTGATGCACTTCACCAAGACAAACAGGCAATAATTAGGGAGCTGGACGACGTATATAGGGTCCAGACTAACTATGCAAGAAGGAACAAGCTTCCTAGAGAAGTTCATATCCGCTTCGCACGGAAAAAAGTTAAAGATACTCTTTATAATATGGCAAGAGACGAACAGATTACATATCGAGGAAAAGAAATAATAATCCTAAAACAGATACCAAGAAGAGTCCGGGAGATGAGGAAGGGATATAGATTTTTGGCTATACAGTTGAACAAAAGAAAGATACTATTCAGGTGGCTTCTCACAGAAGGGATGCTAATAACCTGGCAAGGAAGAAAAATTAAAATAGAAAATCTGAGTACAGCACAAGACTTCCTTGACCAGCTAAGAGGCGCGGAAGAAGAGCAGGGGAGTAAGGAAGATCTAGAAATAGCAGCAGTGGAGGAGGAAGCCCTACATCAACAGAACACGAACGAGGCAACTGTAGAGGAGAAGACAGAAGAAGAAGGAGAAGCCAAAGAGAAGAAAGCGAGACCAGTAAGGGCCGTAAGAAATAAACAAGAACCAGTAATCAGATAGGGGTTTAGAGATGAATGGCTTGAAGTTAATATCCGTAAATGTCAATGGACTAAATGATTATAAAAAGAGGAAAAGAATATTAACAAAACTAGGTAAACAAAATGTTGATATAATGTGTTTACAAGAGGTGCACATAAAAAAAGAAGAAAGTAAATGTTTAGAATATAAAAAATTTGGTCAAACATTTGATTCGCTGGCAGAGAAAAAGAAGAGGGGGGTGGCTATCTACGTAAAAAAAGGAATTGAAGCAGAATTGAAATTTAAAGATACAAAGGGTAGGATCCTTATGATTGAAGTTAAGAGAGGGAATTCCAAGGTATTATTAGTGGGCATTTATGCCCCGAATAAAAAACAGGGAGAATTCTTTAAGAAACTGCATGAACAATTAGTGAAAATGGCATATACTGAAATCTGTATGATAGGGGATTTTAACGGCATTGTAGATCCGGAGAAGGACCATAAGAGCAATAAAGTTAAAAAAAATAAAAGGACAAACTTACCGAGAGCATTTTTTGAGTTAGTCGATGAATTAGATCTAATTGATATTTGGCGTACCCTGCACCCAAATGACAGGCAATATACCTTCTTTTCAAATGCACAAAAGTCGTGGTCCAGAATTGACATGGCATGGGCCAGTAGAAATTTGGGGTTGGAAATTGAAACTGCAGTAATTAACCCAAACGATTGGGCTGATCATAATCCATTAGAAATCAGATGGAAGTCTCTCCAGAGAAAATACCAACGGAGGTGGAGGTTTAATGCTAAACTACTGGGCGACAAAGACTGTATACAAAAATTTAAAGAAGAAATAAATTTCTTTTTCAAGGAAAATGAAAACAAAGGCATATCCCGCGCAATAGTTTGGGACACAATGAAGGCCTATCTGAGAGGAGTCGTGATTTCATATATTGCACATAAAAATAAAGAAGAAAGGAAGATCCTGGAAGAGTACTTAAATCATATAGGAGAATCAGAAAGAAAACTCCAAGATAATCCAGAAGATGAAGCAGCCAAAGAAAATTGGATGATGTGGAAGCATAAAGTAAACATCATGGAGCAAGAAGAGTTGGCACAAAGAATGAAAAGAACGAAACAATATCTTTTTGAGAATACCAACAAATCGGGGAGGTGGTTGGCCTATAAATTAAAAAAGGAAAATGAAAGGGGAATAATTCATACTTTAGTAGACTCTAAGGGCAAATTATTGATTACCGAGGAAGAAAAACGGGATAGGGTGAGAGAATATTACGAATCCCTATATAAAGAAGAGGAGATATCGGATGACAAAATAGAACAATACTTGATAAAAGCAGAGCTCCCACAAATAACTGATGATGAGAAAGAAATGCTTAACAGAAAGATCACAATTGAAGAATTAAAAATAGCCCTTTCCAAATTGAAAAATAATAAAGCGCCAGGACCTGACGGATTTCCAGGGGAAATATATAAAAAATTAGAAGAAATACTCCAACCGAAATTAGTAGAAATTTTTAATGATGCACTGTTAGACCACAAAATTCCAGAGTCATGGAAAGAGGCGCATGTCACACTTGTGCCGAAAGAAGGTGCCGACCCAAAACAAATTCAAAATTACAGACCAATCTCGCTCCTAAATACGGACTACAAATTATTCATGGGCATAATGGCCGAAAGAATGAAAAAGATCTTAAATAATTGGATATATAAAGACCAGAATGGATTTTTACCGGGGAGACAAATTAGGGATAATATGAGAATTGTACTAGACACGCTAGAGTATTATGAGGAACACCCTGGAAAACAGATGGCTCTGATTTTTGTCGATGCTCAAAAGGCATTTGACAATCTAAATTGGAAATTCATGAATAAACAAATTGAGATGATGAAATTTGGAACAAATTTTGAAATGATGATTAAATCCATTTATAATAACCAAAAGGCGAGTATCTTGGTGAATGGGGATAGGACTAAAACATTCCAAATTAGTAAGGGAGTAAGGCAAGGTTGTCCCCTATCCCCTTTATTGTTCATTCTGGCCCTAGAAGTTCTTCTAAGGAAAATTAGATTTAACGATGAAATAAAAGGATTGCAGATCAGAAAGGAGATTTACAAGACGCAAGCATTTGCGGATGATGTAGCCCTAATCCTTGAAGACCCTATAGAATCGGGACCTAAAGTATTGGAGGAATTAAGTAAATATGGAGAGGTGGCAGGCTTCATACTGAACAAAACCAAAACCAAAGTATTGATCAAGAACACAACTGAGAGCCAGAAAAACGAGATAGAAGAAGTACTAGGATTACAGGTTGCCAAAAAAATTAAATACCTAGGAATTTGGATTACATCAAGATGTTCGACCTTGAAAGACGATAATTATATTCCCCTAATCAGGAAAATAAAACAAGACCTAGATTGCTGGAAAAAAATAAGACTATCACTTTTGGGCAAGATAGCCACAATTAAGATGAACATCCTCCCCAGAATATTATTTCTATTTCAAAATATACCCATAAATTTAGATAAAAAATTCTTTTTAGAACTAGACAAAATTATTAGAGAATTCATATGGGAGGGGAAAAAACCGAGATTTTCCATTAAAATTTTAAGGGGCAAAAGAGACATAGGTGGATTTGGACTCCCGGACTGGGAAACATACTACAGGTCAGCCAAGCTAGTATGGATAAAAGATTGGATCACCCTGGAAAATAAGAGAATTCTTACCTTAGAAGGCCATGACCTGCAAAAAGGCTGGCACGCCCACATCTGGGAAACGGAGAAGAAAAGGAAGACACATTTTCATAGACACAAAATTAGAGATTCCCTGATACAAACATGGACCCAGATTAGGCAAAAATATTACAAAAAAATCCCAAATTGGCTCTCAACGATGGAGGCCCTGACCCACCCAAATAGGTGGGAGAGGGAGAAAATGGGCAGATATAAAGATATCCTAGACGAAAGAGGGTGGCTTAAACCAAATGATATTTTACGAGAGCAAGGAATAACTTTAGATTGGTGGACTTATGCACAAGTAAAATCCAGATATCAGAAAGACAAAGAACAATATGGTTTAGAACTGGGATCAAACGGACTGGATAAAGTCTTGATGGGAACAAACAAAAAGATTCTGGCAAAATTATACAATTATATATTAAACGGTGACAAGTTCGAAGATGTCACGAAGAATCAAATAATTGCATGGGAGAAAAATATAGGGCGCAATATAAATTTTGGGGAATGGGAGGAGGCATGGAACAGAAATCTTAAATTGACTAGAGCGGTGACATATAAGGAAAACCATTACAAAATGTTTCATAGATGGTACTTAGCCCCGGCCAGACTAGCGAAGATATATCCCAATATACATCCCAATTGTTGGAAATGTGGCCACGGTCAAGGCACCTTCTTTCACATGTGGTGGACATGCCCGGAAGCAAAAGGATACTGGAATAAAATTAGGAGATGGTTATATGAAATAACTGATGAAGATATTGCATTAACACCAGAGATTTTCCTCCTGGGAATAATAAAGAAGCCATATAGAAAGGAAATGATGCATTTAATGATCCATATAATTACAGCCGCTAGATTGGCATACGCACAGTATTGGAAAGAGAAAATTCAACCACCAGAAGAGCTTACAATTAAGAAAATACTTGAGTGCGCAGAGATGTCTAAATTAACCTATGAATTAAATGATGAAAAGTCAGTTTACTATATGGTGTGGGAAAGGTGGTACAAGTGGTTGCATGATAGAATGAAAGAAAGATCTAAAGGTGTATTAAATAATGGTTAAAAGTGAGTTAAAATGTCACCAAGTATTATTTATGGAAATAGTTAAAACACTGCACATCCGATACAAATTGAAAAGCTATATTATGTATATGTTGTTTCATGTTACTGTTTGAATGTTTGTTTGTTTTTTCCTCTTATTTCTCTTTTGTTTTTGTCCTTTATTTTTTGTTTGTTTTTTTTTTAAAAGAAAATCTCAATAAAGTTTAATTAAAAAAAAAAAAAAGGATTTGTCTTATCTCCCTCCATTAGGCAAGGGAGATGATCATCTATTATTTGCCTGACTTAAAGATATGATAAATACAGTAATTTAGCAGGATTCACTTAAGAACCAGATGATTCACTTAACAACTGCAGTAATTTGTTTAACTGTGGCAAAGAAGGTTGTAAACTAGGGCACAACTCATTTAACAACTATCTTGCTTAGCAATGGAAATTTTGGTCTCCACTGTGGTTGTAAGTTAAGGACTACCTGTAGTGTCTTAGCATAATAAATGCTTTTCAGTTCTGCTTTTCCATTTGAATTGAAGATTTGCCAGAAATAAGTTTATTCAGTTTGCTAAGGCCTTTAAAGAGAGGATTATCTTCAGTCAAAGTCCTAATAACATCAAGACTAGTTAAATAAGTATTTTGTAGTTCAATTCAAATTGTCTTAAATGGATGATTATCAGTTATTTTCAGGGTGGATAAAAATCAATGATTTTTTAAAAAAAATAAAAAAAATCAGGTTTTTTTGATTTAAATCGGATTTTTTTTTATTTAAATCGGATTTTTTTGATTTTTGAATCTTCTAACTCTTTATTTTGACTTGTTAATGCTTGGTCCACGATATCCAATTTCTTTTCGGTTTGGTCAATTCTTGTTTCGGCTTTTTGAATTCGTTGCTCATTATTGAATATTGATGTTTGGATTTCATTCATTTTCTGGTCCAATGCATGTATATCTGATTTTAATTCAACATGGTTATTTAACAATTTTTCCTGCATTGCCATCATCGTTTCTTGAATCAAGGTTAACGACCCTTGCAGAGTTTGCATTGCCAGGCCTTCTGTTGATTTCTGTGTTGCCGGAGAGGTTGTAGCGATGGTGGGATTAGAGGGAGTCTTTTTTCCTGTTTTCCCCACTGTTGATGACATGCTTGTCATTTCTTTCAGGATTTTTTTTTGCTCTCTAATTATCCTATCAATATTACTCCAAATTCTCATTCGCCAGTTAGCGCCTCTGTTATCTTTTATATATATATATATATATATATATATATATATATATATATATATATTTCTATATCAAATTATTTCTTATAAATCTTTGGATGAATAAAGCTAATTTTCTAGTGGACAATCACTCAATATCTATAAAGGGGTCTAAATCTCTTCCCAACAATACCTTATATTCAATATATCGTTAATATGTATTAAGTTGGCTTAGCAGTTATAAGTTAGACAATTCAATACTAGACAATCAATATATCAATTAATCAACAATTCACAATCAGTGTATCAATTAATTTAGCTGTACTCTTAAATGCTTAAAATACTATAAATACTATATATAGGAATTTTAAATACTTGATTATAGATACAATTATAATTTTAAGTACTATAGATACTAAACAGCGGAATCAATATAGAGGAATTTAAAATACCATTGCTTGAAAATATAATATATATATCTGGCCCAAGAAAAAAAAAATTATGGATATATTTACAATTCTTGCTGGTAATAGTAGTTTTAACAATCAGGATACTGGGAAAAGAGTATCTAGAGGCTCAAACACTGTTAGCTAAATATTTTATATTCTTCTTTTTTTTTTTTTCCCCTTTAGGATAATTTTAAATAACGATAGTTTTTAAATAATTTTTAGAAAAGATTTAAATTGTTTTCCTTCAAACTCCTATATGACTATATACCAATGAATTAATTAGCTAAATACTGTAGTTCTTATATTACTAAATATTAATAAGTTAATATATAAAATATGCAAAGTTACTATAGATATAAGTAAGTATACTTAGATAATTAATTAATTAATTAGATGAATGCAAATCAAATAACACTATATAAGAGTATATCTTGTAAGCAAGGAAAGTCAAGACTTAAATAACCTAAAAATTAACAGTTCTTATTAATAACACTATTACTATGCAGAAGGTCAGGAAGTTAAGGACAGCGTTATTAAAAGTAAAAAGAAGAAAGAAGAAAGCTATCAAGTTGCAATAAGGGACAAATGGTATTTTCCACAAAGATAAAGTTTTTTGATTTTGATTTTTTTTTCCCCACTCAGTCATCAATCTCCTCCAATCCTTCCTTAGCCACAGCCAAAGCTCTACGATAAATCTCGCAGCTAGATTGTCTCTATGCCTGTCCTTTTCAGTTTTTGCTCTGTCAGGCTTCTTTAATGGCTGCACTTCCTGTTCTCTGGTACAGGCAAGTAAGGTCCGATCTTCAGCTTGATTCACCTTCCTGCTATGGCCAGCAAATGAGGAACAAAATTTTTCTGAGTTCTTATATGTTCCTTGCTCTCTGTGTCCACCAAACCTCTTTTTACGCAGGCAGTTTCAGCGTCCTCAGTCTTTCCTTTTCTGCGCCGGCTAGACAAGCTCTGTGCCTTAGCAAACTGCTCTTTGATCTCCGGCGCCACTCGTTTCCACTCTGAGCCCCTCGCGCTCGTCTACGCCGACCCCTTTTTGATGTTCAAATCCACATAGGCAGGAAAAGTAAGTTTCGATCACGCCACTGCAACCTCTGATCTTCCTTGCTTCCTTCTAGTTGTCAGCTACCACAGCTTCAAGTCAGCCATTGAGAGGCTGACTCACTCACGCTGGTTTGACAGAGCCGCCCGGTTTTTGCGAGAAGTGCTTGCGCTTCACTTTCTCACCTGACTCTCTCTATTGTCCGCGGGGCTCTCCAGGTCCCACGCCCCCGAAGGGATCCCCAAAACGTGGTGACAGGCGGTGTTGAGGAGTAGCGATCACTCACTCAGCACCATGTCGCTGCAGCTCGCCAACCGGATTTTTTTGATTTTTATCGAATTTATTTTAATAAAAAAATTTTGGGGTAAAAATCTATCGTAAGATAGTTTTCTATTTAAGATACATAAATAATTTAGTTTATTCAGCATGAAATGGAGCTTAGTTATGTAGCATGAGGCTGTATATTCTGCAACTCCAGGACTATCGGTGAGTCAACAGTGGGTCAAAGGAGTAGCAGAGATGACAGTTGCTCTTTAAAAATTATGATTTAAATCGAGTTGATTTAAATCAAGCCTTTTTACTAGTGATTTAAATCATGATTTAAATTGTGATTTAAATCACTCGATTTAAATCAAATCCACCCTGGTTATTTTTCATTTGAAATCTTGGAAAGAGTCAATGCAAGGCAGAAGTAAGGAAGAAGGATACCCAAAGGAAAGATTGGAAACAGTTCAGACATACAAGCTCAATGGTTTGGCTACATAATGGTATATTATTAAAGAGAACTCCAGAAAGCTAATGCTAAACTGTGCTATAGCTTGCCTGTTGAACTTTAAAATATATCCAAACTATTTCTGATCCTATGTTTTACCTTCCAAAATTGCCCTTCCTTGGGCTCTACATGGTGCTATTTTGTTCTTTAAAACACTTGAATTAAGGAGGATTCTATTAGAAGGAAAATCAAACGTAATTGGCAAATCAGCTGTCATAATATTGAACAGGTAAGAATGTACAAATACTTTGAAGTTATTTTTCAAAATACTACTTCCTGAAGGGCACATGTAATAAATGCAGTGAAGATTACATTATTACATCAATTCTTTGTCCTTTCTATTCAAGGTGGAGTCTAAATAATATTTACAGTTAGGACTTGATGGTATCCCAGTTGATAACATATATCCCAGTTGTGTGCATGTAAGACTTCTTATCTTTGGAGTTAATAGAACCTTAATTGAATATAGTCATTTTTTGAACGTCACATTGTGCTCTGAGTCTGAATGCTGCATGTGTTGGGTGTAATCTCTAGAGCAGGGTGTCAAACTCACGGCCCTCAGGCCGGATGCATCACGCACTGGCCACCCTTGTGTTAGCCAAGGTGGAAAAAGTTGTGATACGTCACATGATGACAATGTGATGACGCGAGTTTGACACCCCTGCTCTAGAGGCTCAAACCTGATTTCACACAATCAAGTTCTAGCTTAGTTTTATGTTCTGCCTTGTGGAGATTGTCTCCCTTTGATGGAAATGCTAAATGAAAAACCCTCAGATTTATATATGCCCCATACTCTTCATTCTCTGTTTGAGATTATCAGAGAGTTTAGATGTAGACAGCCAGAGAAACAGAACCTTTATTCTCTGACAGAGTTCCCCAACCTTTTCAACTTTGTGGACTGGTGGGGGGTGGGGGGAGCAAAAGAGATGGTTCCACACACACACGCCATTCATGCAAATGCACATGCGCTCACCCACTGCTCCCACGAGTGGGGATGCATGCATGTGCTCACCTGCCATTTCCATGGCCCAATTCCAAAAGGCTCAATGCTTAGTACTGGGCTGCAGCCCAGGTGTTGGGGACCCCTGTTTTATGCTATTGTTTCAACTGGGAACTTTATCTGTGTGTATATATTAAATATGACTGTTTGCCATGTTTATTTTTATTGTTATTATACACTGTCCAGAATCACTTCTTGTGAGATAGGTGACCATGTAAATTTGATTGATTGATTGATTGATTGATAAATAAATAAATAAATGTTACAATCTTTATATATAAGGGAGCCTTTAATCTGACTCATTTTGATGTCTTCTGCTGCACTATAAGGAAAACCTGCATGAACAGTCTGTTGAATGTCTCTCTCCCTTCCTGAAATGTTTGAAAGAATGGACTCTGTACTATATATTATTATTATATTTCTCTATTATTCTTGCTTTTAAAAATGTTATGACTTTTATATTTCTGTCAGAAATAATGTTGATGTCACAAATTTTGTGTTTGTAACATTAAGATGCAGATAGTCAAATGTATATATATGGTACATAAATCTGTATGTTAGGTGAACTATGGACTGTTTGCAATTATACGGGAACTTGAATGTTCTGTTTATACTAGTCATTAATAATTGAGTTTATTTTTTTATATGTTATAAAAAAATGTCATGAGTCAGTCACAATAAATGATTTTTGAAAAGGCCACTAAATACTTTCAAGGACAACCAACTGAACAGAATCTATAATTACTGTATGCAGTTATATCAGAAATATTGTATAAACCAAGCTGCAGTTGTTGGAGCAACCACAATGACTGAAAAACATGGACATGATTACATGTTTATATGCATCTGCATCTTATGCACTAATTATTTTAATTTAGTGACTTGGCTCTTAATATTTACATTGTTTATATTTTGCAGTTCTAATTATTCCCAGAGGTTACTGAAGCATCTTCAAAGTAGTAGTGCTATGTGGTCCAAATATATTGGGTTTCTTTTCTTGTGTAGAATTAGGTTTTAGGAAATGAGACATAGGAGACTCATTAGTTGATACCAAATTTACCCCTTAACATCATTTCAAGCTTTAAAAGGCACTGAGAAAAGAGCCTGGATTGGAGTATAATAATACTGGATTAACAAATTATCTACTGTTGGGGGAACATGGTTCACAGAATATACAGTGAGGATAGAGTTGTTTGTTTGGCAGGTGAGGCCACTGTAATGTTTTTTCAAAAGAAATTTGGAATTAATATATAGATATATGAAATTTGGTTGAGGATATCATCATATCATTTTTCCAGCACAATTTTTCTTTTAAGATGTATGTTCCATTATAGTCCATTTGCCTACAATGCCTATTTCAAGAGAATGAATAGTCCTGTATGGGTATAACATCCTTTTGTTCTAAAACCAGTTCAGTATTACTGAGATGATTCTTGCTATCGTGTTACCCATTTCATCTGCTTGTGACAGGAGAAATCAAAAACAATTACACAAATGCAAAATATTTGGAAGTATGTTAAATTGGAGAGCCTTACAACAAGTTTAGAAACATGAGTTAAATCCAGATTGTTATGAGAATGATGCTACACAACTGCAGAATCTGTAAATAAATGGTCATATGTGGGCCCACATGAGAATATTCCAAAGACTCAAATCTTGAATCAAAGATTTTATTTGTGCAAGCAGAACGTTTTTCTACATATAATAATATTTAAAAAGGCATTTCTGAATATTAACAACAGGAATGGGAATGTTTTATAGAGCAAGACAGAATGGCTAAAAGTTTTAGACTAGGAGTGCAGAGAGCAAGGGTCAAGTCCATTTACATTTTTGGAAACTGACTGGATAATGTTGGGCCAGTCATACACTCAGCGCAAAGCAGAGGTGGGTTTCAGCAGGTTCTGACCAGTTCTGGAGAACCGGTAGTAGAAAGTTTGAGTAGTTCGGAAAACCGGTAGTAAAAATTCTGACTGGCCCCGCCCCGATCTATTCTCTGCCTCCCGAGTCCCAGCTGATCGGGAGGAAATGGGGATTTTGCAATAGCCTTCCCTTGGAGTGGGGAGGGAATGGAGATTTTACAGTATCCTTCCCCTGCCACGTCTACCAAGCTACGCCCACCAAGCCACACCCACAGAACCGGTAGTAAAAAAATTTGAAACCCACCACTGGTGCAAAGTAATCATAAGGCACTGTAAAATGAAATCCCCACATTTTAAAAGAAATAAGGTCTTAGAAGAAAAGATATAAATGAAATAAAATATTTTCCTTTATTCTTGTTAAACCTTATTGAAATAATCAAATGATACAAAAAGAATAACTTGCATTCTGTATGTGTGCCAAACAATAACTAAGATATAGAAAGTGGTATCAAAAAAGGATCTTAAAAATCATACTTTTATATCGTAGCATGTTCTTTCACATGACATGTTGGACATTACTAGTAAAATTTTGGCATCACATGTAGTCTATTTCCTATATATGTTGTATCTATGTATGATGGAGTGGATCCTACATTTTTTCTATGTGTTATGTATTGTTATATTAGCCATAGTGTTCATGTACAAACCTCTTTTTTGGTTTTTGGGAACTACTGTAAAGCAAATTGGATTTTTCATTCTGCAATAACACCATTTATTTTGTTTTTAAGTCAATGAGTATGTACCAGAAGCAATATATTCAACAAAGGCACTAACTCTAATTGTATAATGTGAGTATTCAGATGAAGAAGAGGTTCAGGACATTAATTCTTTTAAAATGGTCAAAATCTCAAATTAGCCATGATACTAGGTGCTGTGTGAAGATGTAGACTTGAAATACACAGAAATATCTATAAAACCTGAGTGGTTTGTTTTGTCTCTAGATCATGGATGTCCAAACTTTTGGCTTGCCTGGGCCATATTGAGTGAAGAGGAGTTACCTTGGGCCACATATAAAACAAGTAATATAGTTAATGTATACAAATCACATAATAATGTTAAAAGTTTACAATCTTATGGGGCTGCATTACTAGCTGTCTAGGGCCATATAGCCTGCAGGTTGGGCACTCCTGTTCTAGCTTAACACTTAAAAAGTACAAGCTTTCATCTGGACAAAAGCATTCCTAAAACTTAGCCTTCCCCATTCATGCTAAAAAAAATTATATTCCATTTAACCATGATAATCAAAAAATCGAATTTTCAGCTTATACTTAGAAGCTCAATGTAAGCTTCTGTTTTACAATTATACAGGGTTTTTAAAAATCATTTGTTTGCCATCAGGCTAATGATTAGGAATATCTTTTTGCTTATATTAGCTGTTTGCATTTACCATGGTTCCTTGTCATACAAGTTGCTTTGTACTGTCAGGACTGTCAGATAGAGAGATGAATATATTTAGTAACAGTGGCTTCCTGCCACATCTTTAGTCAGCATGAAAAAGAAACCATTAAAGGATGAGCTGTTTGTAAAGTAATGATGGGAAGTGGTGGTCTCTTGAGAACTTGCCAGCGAAGACTTCGAAAGCGGGACCAAAAAAAAAAAAAGTTGGCCTATGTCACATGCAATTAGATGCTTCACAAATCTAATTGCTTAAATACATTACTTATGAATAGCTTCTGTATCTTCTGTTTGTTAAGCAGAACTTAGCCATTTTTTAAAAATGAATACGAAGTAGCATTTGGAGTGGGCTTTTCTATGTTTATTCTTTGCTAGTGTGAAGACTAAAAGAAATGTTGCTTCTTTTCTTTAACTACTGTGTCTACAAGAAGCAACATTTATTGTGTTCTTGAAAGGCCAATTGTTGTCTCACCTAGTTGTCTCAGTAGACTCACCTAGTCTAGTAAACATGTAAGAGTTAGGAGGGTGAATGGTGAGCTGTAACATAATAGGTTCGGTGTTAGGTCATATGTAGAGATTGGACAGCAGATAAGGATAAATGGAAAAAGCTAAGAATCAGCACTGATAATTCATTGTAAGGAAATATGGAACTGAGAAAGAAAGGGGGTTTCTGTTTAAATTCTGACTAGGGATGCAGAGTTTAACTGATGACGTGTTCTATGGTTGCCAGACAATTGAGCAGTGAAAGGATAATATTAAAATACATTTCATACTTATTTGGGAATAAGCCGCTTTGCATTTGGAACATGTATCAACGTCAACACAATAGGATTGAACGATAAAGTAACTTGGTAGTTCTGTGTAAGTATAAATGAAAAAATCCAAGGAAATAAAACATTGCAATATGCTGTCAGAAATTAAAGAAAAAACATTAAAAGCCAAAGAAGGAAATGACAGTGTGGTACCTATAATTATCTGAACAAAGCTCGATAATTGCTTCTGCTTGATCAAAATGTAATTCTAATGCATAGGAATCATTGGGCTCTGGTTTATACAAATACATTGCAATTTCTGATGCTGGCACTAGAGGGCCTTGAATGCTGAAGAAAGATGCTAAATCTCCAAATGATTCAGTGCTTTAGTCTGTACAGCAGAATTGTTGTTCTTAAAACACACACACACACACAGAAACACATTATATGAATCCTTTATGTAACAGTTATGGTAGTTGTAGAAAAGTTTATTGATGCATGTTTATTAGAAAAATCAAGGAAAACCGATAGAACAGTTTTTAGAAAGAAATGGCCTTCCAAGATCCTCATTTCTCTTCACCATCAATTTCAAACTGCAAAATTCTTCTTAAAGCTTTTAAAAGGAGCTATGAAGAGGTTTGTCAATATTCTTAGGACTATTAAAGACATTTAGACTTGTAATCTTTCCACCTGAGGTTAAAATTCAAGGCCTTCCAGGATTTACTCTAAATAAAGTCTTTTTTAGGGGATGCAAAATGCACAGTCTGGAATTAGTGCTGTCAAAATGAAATTGTCCAGATCACCATTTTTGCCTCTTTCCCCTCCCCTCTGTGTAGTGATTTCATGGCAGGCTTAGTGGGCTTCCCCAGCCTTGTAATACTATTTATATATTATATTTCTAAATTGTGCCAAAACCACAATTTTATGGCTAACATAAAGATATATTGAAAGTATATTGTATAATAATGTAAGAGCAAATATAGCAACAGTATAGTTGAATTATCAGCAAATAAAATTGCACTTTATTAAAATCATTAAAAGTAAAATTATTAACAAAATAGTAATATATTACTATTATTAGTAATAGATCGGCAGTTCTAACAGCTGTCAAAATAATTTTTGAAAAACAAATATTTTTTTTAAAATCTCTGAGAAAACAAATATGTTCAGTTAATACTGAAAGCATGATAATGTAGGCACCAGATAGACATTGCTGGGTGTCATAAGTAGAGAGCTTGCTTATAAATAAGCCTTGTGACTTATGTACATATCCTCAATGTCACTATGCAAATATGAAAGTTAGATCTGCATCATGACATCATAATTCATTTGCTTGTTTGCTGTGTAGTGCATATCTATAGTTGTCTCATATGCACTAGTTATTTAGAAAAGTAAGCTAATAACATTTAATTGCCAGGATGAGAAGGTGAGTTGGGAAAAACAAGCCAAGGGTGCTCTGACCTGGGAAAGGAGAAAAATATTTTCAGTTCCTAATCAACTGCAAGAGCTTGACAATCACTTAATACAAGGAGAGAGTGGATTTCTTTCCTATCCAGGCCTGGGGCTTAATGGAAACCAGCAGTTTAGGTCTCCCTGTGTTCTTTTATGCCCTTGTGTTCCTCCTTTAAGTACATGTATATTGTAACTTATCTTGCATTGAGCTTCTAGCCTAGAAGCTAGATAATCTAGGGCAGGGGTGGGCCAAATCAGGGTTGTGTTTGACCTCGGGGGGGGCAGGGGGGGCTTGGCCAGGGTGGGCATGGCCAGCTTGACATCACTTGTGTTGGTAGTGCCTGTGATGACCCGAGTGAAAACTGGCTCCTGAGCTCTGTTTTCGGCTAGCATGGCCTCCTGCCAACCCTCTGCTAGCAGCCCTCCTGAGTTCCATTTTTGCTGGCAGAGGCACCGCAGGGCCAGTCCTTCGCTGTTTACAGGGCAGTCCCGTGGGCCAGATCTAAGCACCCCATGGGCTGGATCCAGCCCCCAGGCCTTGAGTTTCACCTGATGTAGGGCAGTATTGGCTAACCTTTTCCAGACCAAGTGTCCAAAGCGTGCGTGCCCGAACCCCCAAAATCCAATGCGTGCACAGCCCCTGTGCATGTACCCTGCCCCTGTGCATGCATGTGTAGCGACCCTGCATGCACCCCGACCCATGTGCACACGCCCCCTGTACATGCCCCGTACATTCGTGCACTCCATATACCCCACCTCCCTGCGCATGCATGCGCAGCCATGCATGCGCCCCAACCCCCTGCATGCATACACAGCCCCTGCATGCACCCCCATGCATGCACATGCAGCCCCCTCACGCCTCCTGCACATGTGGCCCCCCACATGTGGCCCCCATGCATGCATGCACCCCACATGCACCCCATCCCCGCGCATGCACGGCAGAGACCCGAAGACCAGCCGGCTGGTGGGAGGTGCGCGTGCATGCATAGCAGAGCTGAACTGGGGCAACAGCTTATGTGCCCACAGAGGGTGCTGCGTGCCACCTCTGTCACACGTGCCATGGGTTCGCCATCACGGATTTAGGGTAAGAAGCTGATCAGAACTGCAGGGAGGAGGGGCAGTTGGGGCTTTCTGAGGTTGTGAAGAGGAAAAAGGGAAAGGAATATCTGAGTGATAAGACACCTAATAGGAGAACAGAGTCCCATCCAACTCAAACAATAGAAAAACAGCTACATTTGATTTAGCCTATCTGTTTTCCTAGAAATAAATTATTTATTTATTTATTTATTTATTTATTAAATTTTTATACCGCCCCCTCTCCCAAAGGACTCGGGGCGGTGAACAGCCAAAATTAAAAACACACAATACAAATATTAAAATACTTTAAAACAAAATTAAATTTATCTTTGGCTTCCCCAATTTAAAACCCCTTACCCATAAAATTCCCCAATTAAAAGATTTTTAACCCAGCCTGGCTTGCTGAAATAAAAAAGTCTTCAGGGCCCAGCGAAAGGTATGGAGGTCTGGGATCAGTCGTATCCCTGGGGGTAGCTCATTCCAGAGGGCGGGTGCCCCCACAGAGAAGGCTCTTCCCCGGGGGGTTGCCAGCCGACATTGCCTGACGGACGGCACCCTGAGGAGGCCCTCTCTGTGGGAGCGTGTTGGCCGGTGGGAGGTTATCGGAGGCAGAAGGTGGTCTCGTAAATAACCGGGCCCTAAGCCATGGAGCGCTTTGAAGATGAGAACCAATACCTTGAAGCGCACCCGGAAGACCACTGGAAGCCAATGCAGCTCGCGCAGGAGAGGTGTCACGTGGGAGCGCCATGTCGCCCCCATAAGTACCCACGTGGCCGCATTCTGCACCAGTTGGAGCCCCCGAGTGCTCCTCAAGGGGAGCCCATGACCCCAAATACCATGGCATCTCATGGACCTTTTCCTGAGGAGATCTTAGGGTCAGAAATTTTGTCAAAACCAATTTTTATATCCATGAGGTACTATTCCTTTACATAGCCTTTCTCCAAGGCATTTTAAAGACAACATTTTAAACTCCCTTAGAATTTCTACCATATGTTAAATTCTACCATAAGTTTTATTCTTGATATTTTCCATCATTTTGTTAGTGTTTGGGGATTTTTTTTAGTTTATCATGTGAATTCCAGCTATTTGGTTGTTTATTATTCATTTATTCTTCAAGTTAAGCATGTTGTAATAAGACAGGCATTATTTGTATTGATTAGCAGCAGATACGTTTCATGCTAAATTGTGAGATATTTGGTTGGGTTTGGGCTTTGAATAAGTCTGCTTACATGTCTGACATTCCATGGGCTCAAACAAGTGCAAAACTATGTTTACTTAACTATGATTTCCTGAACAAGTCACAATTGGTAGGATTCACACAAATGCTTAGCCAACAAATAACATAGAATGTTGGACTTAACTGATTCTTGACTCATCTTGTGCTTTTATTTTTATTTTATAATGATGCAGCATAATGCATAAATCCAAATTATATAAAATGTCTAGGTCATTATTGGCCAAGACTGAAAATTTCAGGTAGTTTGGGATATTTAACATGATAAGCCTGAGAATTTGATGATCTCATAGAATAAACTTTAAATAAACTTTAGATTCTAGAACTATTGCTGTCTCCCAACAAAAAAACAAAACAAAACCTTGTTGCTGAATGTTCCTTTTTAAAGCTGCCTTATCCAGATCTTTTGAATTGAGCCACCTCAATGATTAGAGACATACTGTATCAGCAGTGGAACAAACTACTTCCTCTGCTGCAAGGATTTAAGTGAAAACTGAATATCCATCTCTCAAGGATGCCATAGTAGTATGTTCTTAAAATTAGCAGGAGATTGGATTAGATCAGTCTTTCTCAAACTTTTTAGCCTAAAGCAGCGGTCCTCAACCTTTCTGGATCTACTGGCGCTGTTGGCGATGGGGGGGGGGTGAGGATGGTTTTTCACGTGAGCACTCCATTTGCACAAATGTAGCTTCGGGTACCTGCATTTTTGTCTGCCACTTGCATGGCCCAGTTCCCAATTTGCTGCGGCACAGCATTGGGCTACAGATCCTTAGCCTAGAGGACCCTTGAAATATTTTTCAGGTCTTAGGGAACCCGGCCAATCTGGCTCAAATATAGACCAGAAATTACAAAAAATACATTGTTTCATGTAGGCTTATATTTATGAATTAACAGTGTTTTTAAACTAAAGTGTTTCTTCCCTCCGCTCCCCCTCTATGGGTAGTTTCTGCTGCATGTGATGTCTGGGCCAGCCCAACCCCAGATCTTCTGCACTCACTTTAAGATGGAGCCCCCCAGGCCATTGCACCTGGAGAAAGGCCCGCGCTGGCAAGGAGATCTCCAGTATTCAGGCTCTGGCACCATCTCTTGCACATGTGCAATTTCACTATCTGCTGCTCCTCCTTCCTCTCCTTGTCATTTACTCCTCTTTGGTTTGTGCTTTACTCTCCTCCCCGCTTGTATGCACATGTGTAATCCCAACCCCGCCCAGGGCCTCCGCATGCTCTTGCTGTCCAACCCACTTTTGGAGGGTTTTATTTGGTTTCTGCTTTTTTAAAAAATAAATCATAATCTCCCAAAGAATTCTTGGTAACGCCTCAGAGAACCTTAGGGTTCTATGCAACTCTGGTCGAGAAATCCTGAGTTAGATAATCTCCAAATGCTTTTTTTCAAAACTCTTGTATTCTGTTTTTTTAACTGTAACATTTGCCTCAACACTGCTACATTCAGCACTTTAATTAGCTCAGCTTGCCTATTTTATTTGTCATTGGAGCACAATTGACATTTTAACATTACTTCTGCTTTAAGTCATAGAATTAAAATATTTTAGGAAATATTTAAAAAGAAGCTACATAAAGTAGCAACAGATGCTAAAAAGCAGGTTGCTTCTTGCTTGATCAGTGACAAGCTGATTTATTTGCATATGTAAGAAAATCCCAATATAACTTGCTGCCTATAAAAAGAAACAAGCTTCTGAACTCCAAATAAGCAGCATCTGGGAAGGTCAAGGAATTCATCCTCTGAGAACTTCTCTGTCAAGTATGCCAACAATAAACTGAGAGGAGTTACCATGGCACCAACACAAAGGGAAAATAAATTGGCAAGAAGTGACTAAGGCTGGCTATAGCCGTATAAGGTATTTGGGAAAAGCATGACTTTGCTACTTGATATTGATTATAACTCTATGAGATCTTCTCTCATTCTTTTCCTGCACCTATTAGGCTTTACTACTTACATGTATTTATTTATCCTGGAAGGAGTTGTTCCCAATTTGCATGCCAGGTTGATGGCAAAATGATTAGATGCACAGACAGCAGCTTAGTTGAATTGTTATATACCCTATTAAATAACCTGATATAATATTTTACCAACATACTTTACCTTTTATAGTTACATTGTTATTATGCTGTAGTGTATAAATGTATGGATGAAATGCATTAAAATACAATAGCCCTGTCATTTCTAGAGCCTAGGAATTTTCTTCATCCCAATCAAACTCACCATGTCACATTACCATCACGTGATGTTTCACAATGTTTTTCCCTATTGCGGAGCTGGGGTGGGCGTAATGATGCATCTGTTCCACGGGCTGCCAGTTTGACTCCCTTAGCATAAATCATAATTCCTTTATTTTCAGATAATTTAATGTGTGTCCATTTCTTTGATTCTAAGCAAGGCAGAAAGTAACGTTCCTCTCCTTTCCAGATTAAATCCCATAAATCTTATAAAATAAATGTATGCAACCCAGTGCAATAGAACTGTACTCAGAAAATCTACTCAGTCACATACTTGTCTGTAAGTAACCGCTGTATTCTCTCTCTCCTGCACCATTCACTGAGGTAACTTAATATTAGAATTAAAACAGGTTTAGGAATAATAGGACAAAATGCAAAACCAGATCATAATACATACATTTCAAGGAGAATAATCAATTCCATAGTTATAACAGAGAAAATAGACTACCAGGAAACACATCACTCTACTGCACTTAGGGTCTGCTGCCAAATTTTCAAATGAAAACTCAACGTAACAGTCTCAGGGGAAAGCTGTTCTACAGGATGTGAAGCTACAGAGGCAGCCTATTGTGTAATAGGCTCGTGTGAATTCCCTACATCAGAAATTAAAAAGACAAACCTCACAAACCAGCAGCCTGAAGGACCAGTAGATACATACACACTCCAGGAGGCAATGAGCTTCTGCAGATGAGAGCAGATTCAGATAATAAAGGGCTACTTATTGGCAGAGAGCATAGCCCAAATGTATCTGTGCAGCTACGGAAAGCTGGGCAAAGGACCTCGGCATACCTCTTTGAGAGGACAGCAATCTAGGCTTTTGCTCCTCTTTTGGAAACAACTCTGACTCTAGGTTGGCATTTTTGCCACTCTTACTGCATTTGGACCTATTCATGGAATTCTCTGAACTGTTACAAACAAGTCTTGTGGTTCTGAATCTGCTTCTCTCTGTTCACAGATTGTCATGGCTCAAATTATGGCCTTTGTGAAGTTTTGGGTGTTCTCTGGCTAATTACTGATTCTGTTCCCAGTTGTTGTTAGAATGCTTCTGTTAACTCTTTGAGGTAGTCCAAACAAAAAGCACAAACCATGAATAGTAACACTACCTTTATTATAAGGTCACCATTAACAGAATCTTGCAAAATTGTAAGCACCTCTCTCCTCCTTTACTTTTACTGTACAGAAAACCATAGATGGTCCTTTCTGAGACACTTTCTCCATTCCTCTTTTGTTTCTGTGGACATTATGGTTGTGTAGTCCGCAGCTCTTCCCCATTTCTCAAGTCATTCCCACATACCATTACAGTTTCTGACATGGCAAAAAAGCCCTAAGAACTACTTATTTATCTGGTTTTCTATTGTGTTAGATACCATTAGATACTCTTATCACCTCATATACCATTCTCAATAAGCTTTTTATATATAAGAAAGGTACCTGCAAAGTTGCCTGTTCTCTATCTGTGAAGACTTTTCTTGATATTTTAAAACCATGCTATTTTAGTGGAGAGATCTTAAGAAAATCTTACTTATACAAAGGAATTTTGTTTCCTCTGCCATGAGCAGGAATGATAAATGGGTTGGAAATAGCATTCTGATCCTCAAATTATTTTATGAAATGTTCTTGAGATTTTAGATAAATAACAACCACCTAGCTTAATTAGTGTAGCAAAACTATATAAACTGCTTATAGGCTTTGGTCTGTTTTACCTAGAAGAATGCTCACTGTCCTCCCAACATCCTAAACTACAAATTTCAGTGTATCTACCTTCTCAGATGAATGAACTAAAGCAGGGGTGTCAAACTCACGTTGTCACCGTGGTGTATCGTGATGTATCTGGACTTTTTCCCTCTTCGCTAAACCAGGCTGGGGGGGCCAACACATGACGCATCCAGTCCACGGGCCACGAGTTTGAACTAAAGTGTCAGATGAAGTGGTGGTTCTGCTGCTTCTCTGCCTTGCTTAGACTGATGCAAAACCTTTGAGGAACTTTCATTTTTGCCTTTTACAAGGAAAAATACACACAATACATCAGAGAATATATTATTGTATTCCCATGGCAGACACAGTTGCGTAGGCAGACAAGCCTTTTAAAAGAAAGGATTCCATTGGCATTAAAAGCCTGAAGAAAGATTCACAAACTTAGTAAAGGAGGAACTAATACTTTCATTAGATGAGATCTCAAAATCTTTTGTGAATCAATCCAATATTATACTGACATAAGAAAGCAACAATAGGAAAATAAGAGCTTGCATGCAGAGTAAAAGAAAATGTAATGGGCAAACATGAAATATGTACCTATTTCTGAGCATTGGCTCACATTATTAAGATTAAAAAGGGTGCTTTGGTATATTAGTATTTGGAACAATTTAGAACATAATTGTATATCCTGAGATATACAATTCATTATGTTATATTTATAGAAGGAGTATTATTGGGGTAAATCCAGGTCAGCAATTCATTACTTCAACTTGACAGTAATGGGTCCACTGAAATCACCAAGGGAAAAAGCTATCATTCTGCCAAAATGTGCAAGATAATGATTTATGATTCATAATCATAAATCACTCAGAGATTCATTCCCCGAGTTTATGACTTATCTGCAACTATACCTGCAGTTATATAGATGCGTAGATTTCCTCTTCATTCTATTAGAGAAAAAGTTGGTGAAAAGTTATTATAAAATTACCTCCTTTCTCAAAAAGATCCTAAAAGCTGAAGAGGTTCTAATGCACTGGCCGCTCTTGTAAATTTTAATTTACATATTAACTTAAAATAATCCTCAGTAATTCTCAAAGTGAGGACTTTGGTGATCCATTAGGTAATTTGCTGCAGCAACTACATTCATAGCTCTTAGAGTCTACTTGCTATCTCAGATTGCTTCCCTATCATGCACCAAGAATCAACCTGAACATCTGTCTTTGCTATAAGAACCAATTCTCACCCTGATGAAACCTCTTAATAGCTTTTCTAAAACAATCAACAAATGCAGCCTGCCCCTCCTTCATGAAAAGGACAGACTTCCTTCCCTTTTACACTGAAAGCAGAAGATCCAGAACCCTTCCTGTACTAATTTCCCCACTTATAGTTTTCTTACCTGAAAGTAGAGAATTTTCTGGAATTCTTCCATTCTACTTTAACATTCTTCTTAGTAAATCTTACTAACCAGAACATAAAGAGATTGGCTTTTGTAATTAATCATCGCTAGCATAGGTTGGTTATGAAGAAACTTGATGTGTATTAACAATCACCTGGCAGGAGCCCAGTCACTGCCTCAGCATTATTTTTCTATTTCTGCCAATAACCATCTGGAAAGAGCACAGTCACCACCTTCGGTCTGTCTGTGCTCAACTAAATGTGATTTCTGACAAGCAGCTGAAGAAGAAATGAGCAAATAGGAAATACAAGCATATTTAACATGTGATTTCATTGGGCTGTGCATCTGTTATCAGTAGCTCCTTAGTTCTCAAAAGATTTTTCTTGAAGAATATTCTTGACTTGCAAGTTTATGACAAAAGTAGTTGTTACTGTGGCATTGGGCACATACAATAATTCAAGTGGTAAATCATTTTTGAATTCAATTTTGATACAAAGCTTATTTTAAAGTATCTTTACAAATGGACCAAATTGAAGTAATATTAGTTACTAAAAATGTGAACTCCTGTGTTCTTAAAAATGAAAATGTTGGGAGGGGACATTTATTTATTAGGAGGGTCTTGCATTTTCTACATGTTTATTCAGTAGTCAGGATTGCAGAAAATTTGAGTAACATTGAATTAAGACATTCTCCTTTGAAAAGTGTTGTAACAACTTGTGTACTTAATAACTATTTAAAATAACTTGTAACTTTTAAAATTCCTGTTAATATTTCCATAAAGTTAGAACTTTATACATATATATTTGTGTAGTATTTCCAGACTGGCAGTAAGTATTTTGATAGAAATTTATTCCAAATAGCAGTTATTGCCTGGGTAGCAGTGAAGTCTGCAGGGAGATACAGTGCTAAGTCATTTCCTGGCTCTACAACACTTGAATCCTAGTAGAGAAGGGAGTGCTGCCGTTTACAATAATAGCTGCTCAAACCACATTTTACTACATTCCTTCCCTTTTTAGCAAGCTGTTACAAATGTATCAATTTTTTAAAAATCATGCAAAACAACTGTAAGGCCTATTTTTCAAATGCTTGTAAACATACATGGTAGATCTTTGAACTAAGTGGTATATTGAACTTTCACACACAGAATTCATAAAACATTTTGGTAGGCAAAGAAACTAAGTGGCCCAATATTATATTCTTCTAACAAAAGTTATGTGTGGTAATGATTTACAATACCTGAAAGTAGTGAGAAGGTAAAATTTATCCAGAAGTAGACAATAACAGAACAAGATAATTATCAATATTTATATTATGTATCAAAGAAGATCTTCTCTGAGAGTCCCTGAAGAAGTGGTGCAAAGATTAGCAGAATTCTCACATTTAACCCTTCTTACCTGGGTTAAATGTTCTTGAGTATTTTTATAGGTTGATAATGTGTCCCTTTCTGTTGCTTCGCTATAGTATGGGCCAAGCAAGATTTCAGAAAATCCAGTTAACGGTGGAATCGGAATGGGACAACTTGCCAGAGCCAACTCGCTGTGGCCAACGCACTACAGGACAACATGCCACAGGACAATTTAACAAGTCAGTTTAATCATTTAAAATAAATAAAAATATTTTAATTTTTGTCATTTACATTTCACTCTGTCCCTGCTTTTCCATCCTTCCTTTATTGATTCTATGCCACCATTTCTTTGAGACTATTGTAGAAACTGTACTGTTGCTAGTTTGGTTATCCTGGTTAGGCCCATATATAAGAGACTGTAGACTTTCTTGTAATAGTAATATTTATTTCTTTTCTTCCTCAGGAACACAATTAGACAGGCATCAATCTGGGAGGAGTGAGAACTTATATACAGAGGAGGCGGGGCTAATGGTAAGTAGTAACCAATGGTAAGTGACACAATGACATCACACAATGACATATACACAAGCATACATATTTACAGATATCAGGTTAGGTATTTTCATCTGTAACAAATCCCCCTCTAAAATACCTAACTAATGGTGGGTTATTAAGATTATATATGTACATTAAGTTTGGAAGTCAAATACATATGTTGTTTGGTTGGTAATGGCTTAGTGAGGATATCAGCAATTTGTTCACTAGTATCGCAATGGACAGCTTTAATAAATCCTATACTTGACAGTTGTCTCACATGTTTATATTTGATATCGATATGTCGAGATCGTTGACCTATTGCTTCGGAAGCTGATATATCTATTGCTGCCTTATTGTCCTCATTGATAATAATTGGATAAACAGGTTCATCCCACACATTGGATAACAAATCATCGAACCAAGTTAGATTGTTGACCGCTTTGGATAAGCAAACGTATTCGGCTTCCGCTGTAGAAGTGGCAATTAAATTCTGTTTGCCTGTGTACCAGTGCACCGCACAGCCATTTATAAGAAAAACATATCCAGAAGTGCTTTTTCTGGTTTTTGAATCAGTAGCCCAATCAGCATCAGCGTAGCAGGTCAAAGTTGGTTTTTCAGAAATGAATGGTTCTAAGAATAAGCACACATCAATGCTAGATTTTAGATATTTTAGAATCCTCTTAATTCCCTCCCAATGGTATAAGTTAGGATTGCTTACATGTCTTGACAACAAATTTACGGCAAGGGTGATATCAGGCCTGGTCCAATTAGATATGTATAATAAGGACCCAATAATCGATCGATACAAAGTGTTATCCTTGAATGGTTCGTACTCATTATACACATTCCTATAAAAATCAGTTGACATAGGAGTATCACAAATTTTTGAGTTAATCAAGTTACATTTTTGTATGAGTTCCATAATCTTGTCTTTCTGAGATAATTTGAACCCCTTATCTGTTTTGTCAATTTGGACTCCTAAATACTTATTTACCTTTCCTAATATTTTTAAGTTGAAATTTCTGCCTAGTTGTTCAGCGAAATTATCACATTTAATTTTGTCAGGTCCAAAATACAATATATCATCAACATAAATCAAAACATATTCAATAGAATCATTATTTTTTTTCGTGAAAAAGCAAAAATCAGACGAAGTAGCTACAAAGCCTATATTTTTAAGTATCTTTTTTTTTTATTGCAAAAGTTTTACAATTACATTTTCACCCCTTTTCCCCCCCCCCACCTCCCCCCCAGACTTCCCAACCTCCCTAACCCTCCCTAACCCTCCCCTCCCCCCAGACTTCCCTATAATATACTCATACTCATAAAAAACCCTTAATATAACACTTATATATAAACTTGAACCCCTCCCTCCCCTGTATAATTTTTCTCTTTACCTCATTACTTTAAAATATTTCCAATACATTATTTTCAAATAAAAGCTATTTGATACTTTCTAGTTTAATATTTGTTCTGAACATATTCTATCCACCTTTTCCATTCCCATTCATAAGTCTCTTGTGAACAATCTTTTAAATATGCTGAAATCTTCGCCATCTCTGCAAAACTGGCCATCTTCAAAGTCCATTCCTTGATAGTGGGCAAAGCTTCATTCTTCCAGTATTTACCTATCAACAATCTTGCTGCTGTTATCATATACAATATCAATTTTGTTTCACCCAATGTAAAACCCTTAACTATACCCAATAAAAACAATTGTGGAGAGAATTGAATTTTTTTCTTCAAAACATTCTGCATGACCCACCAAATTTTTATCCAAAAAGCCTTAACTTTCCTACAGGTCCACCAAACATGATAATACGTAGCATCCAAACATTCACATCTCCAACATTTTGGCTGAACATTAGGGTACATACATGACAACTTTTTGGGATCTAAATGCCATCTATAAAACATTTTATAGAAATTTTCCCTCAGGTTCTGCGACTGTGTAAATTTAACATTCTGAACCCAAATTTTTTCCCATGTTTCCAACATCACTGGTTCTTCAAAATTTTGTGCCCACTTAATCATACAATCTTTAACTAATTCAGTTTCTGAATCCCTTTCTAGCAAAACATTATAAAGCCTCTTGATATGCATTGGACCTTTCTCTCTTATATGTCTAACCAATTCTTCCTCATGCAACATAATACCAGTTTTTTGGTCCTCTTTCCATCTCAATTGTAATTGATTATATTGTAACCAAGTTAAATTAATCCCTTCGTCCAACAGTGTCTGCAATGTCTTCAGCTGCCATCTGCCCGCATCTGTAAAAAGAACCTCTTTGTATAAAACCCCCCCGAGTGACATTATATTTGTATTCCACAAAGTATGACCAAGATCCAGCCATAACGGTATTTTATAATCCCATTTGAGTCGGTGCTTCTTCCAAACTCTCATCAAAGAGTCTCTAAGTATATGACTTTTAAATACTTTATCAACTTTGTCATCATAAAATAAGTAGGCATGCCATCCAAATTCAAGATCAAAACTTTCTGCATTCAATATTGCAACCTTTTTACTTCCAAACCAATCACTTGTTAAAGTTAAAGCTGCTGCATCATAATATAGCTGTAGGTTTGGAAGTTTAAGACCTCCTCTTTCTGGAACATCTTGCATAATTTTCAATTTCACTCTCGGCTTCTTCTCGTTCCAGACGAACTTATTCACTCCAGATTGCCAAACTTTCAATTGTTTATCACTTTTAAGCACCGGAATCATTTGAAACAAAAAAAGAAATCTTGGCAAAATATTCATCTTAACTGCTGCTATTCTTCCAAGTAGAGACAGCTGCAGTTTTTTCCAAGTCTCCATATCTTTCTGCACCTCTCGCCACAACACCTCATAGTTATTTTGAAACAATTTCATGTTTGATTCTGCAACCTGAACTCCTAGATATTTTACCTTAGGTACAGTCTCAAAACCTGCCCTCCTTTCAAGCTCATATTTACGATCTTGTGTCATGTTTTTAGCTATCATTTTAGTCTTTTTTGGATTCAGTCTAAAACCTGAAACTTTACCATAGTCTTGTATAATGTCCTTCATCAAGATTATTGATTCCATTGGTTGTGATAGGGTAACAACCAGATCATCTGCAAATGCCTTTATTCTGTAATCCTCTTGCCTAATCTTTATACCTTTCAAGATATTAGAGTCCCGTATTGTATTTAGCAAGACTTCTAGTGTTAAAATAAATAAAAGTGGGGACAACGGACATCCCTGTCTTGTTCCTTTTTCAATTTTAAACTCTGTTGTCAGACTTCCATTAATAATGATCTGTGCCTTTTGCTCTTGATAAATTGCTGAAATCGCCTGTATAAATTGATCCCCAAAGTCCATCTTTTTTAAAGTCTTTAGTAGAAAATTCCAATCCACTCTATCAAAGGCCTTCTCTGCGTCCAAAAAGACCAGCACTGCAGGAATCTGTTTATTCTTCTCAAGATATTCCAATAAATCTATTACTTGCCTTACATTGTCCTTCATGTACCTGCCCTCGATAAATCCCGCTTGATCATCATGAATCACCTTTTGAATTACTGGCATCAACCTGTTGGCTAGTACTTTCGCAAAGATTTTATAATCTGTATTCAAAAGAGATATTGGTCTATAGTTCTCTGGTTTTTTAGGACCGATTTGTTCTTTTGATATCAAAGATATGTAAGCTGTTGTCCATGATGGGGGTATTTTACCCCCTTGCTGAATATTGCAAAATAAATCTCTAAGTTGTTCCACCATTTCAGCTTGCAAAGTTTTGTAATACGCTGCGGTCAAACCATCCGTGCCAGGAGCTTTGGCTGTTTTTAACTGTTTAATTGCTACTATTATCTCCTCCTCTGTTATAGGATAATTCATTCTGTCCTTTTGTTGATCAGTAATTTTTGTAACTCTTTTATCGTTTAAATATTTTTCTATAAGTCCATTCTGCACCTCCTCTTTAGCATATAATTTAGTATAATAGTCCACAAAAGCTTCTTTAATTAATTTTTGTTGAAAGATTTCTTTCCCTCCAATATCAATACTATCAATAGTCCGTATACTTTGTTTTTTCCTCAATGTGTAAGCCAACCATCTACCTGGTTTATTAGCGTTACAAAATGTGTTATGCTTCACATATTGTAAGTTTGTTGCAACTTGTTCCGCCATAAGCATTTGAAATTGGTCTTTCAAAAGTTTTATAGCACTACGTATTCTTTCATCTGTTGGATTTTTAATAAGTAACTGTTCTTTATTCTTTATTTCTATTTCCAGTTCAGATCTTTTCTTTTGTCAGAACAATATATGTTTAGAGTTCATGTAGATAAGTACCCCTCTCATATAAGCTTTACTTGCGTCCCACACAATTTCAATTGGGGTACCTTTATTCAAATTTATTTCAAAAAATTCTTTCAAATGCTTTTTAAGTTCTGTTGTATTTTTTTCATATCTAAACAAATTCTCATTTAATCTCCAAGAACGTCTCTCAACCTTGTCCATCTCAATTTCTATCCATACTGGGCTATGGTCAGTCAAAGTTCTTGGAAAAATCTTTGTTCTTTTTGTCTTAACAAGTAAATCATCTGTCAACAAAATGAAGTCAATCCTAGAGAAGGATCTGTGTCTGTCAGAAAAAAAAGTGTAGTCCAATTCTTTTGAATTATGTATTCTCCAAACATCTTTTAGTTCCATATCTTCTTTCATGTCAAAAAAGGTCTGTGGTAATCTGATCCTAGACTTTGCCAAACTCTTTTTATCTAATTTAGAGTCGATTACTCCATTCCAGTCTCCCATAATTAAAATAGATCTGTAATCCCATTGCAATATTTTAGTATGTAACATCTTATAAAAATAGTCCTGTTGTTGATTGGGAGCATAAATTCCAATCAGAAGAATTTGGCCATTTACTGTAAGCAATTCAATTGCTACAAACCTACCATCTTCATCTGCTTCTATAACTTTAGCTGTTAACTTTTTATTTACATAAATAACCACACCATTCTTTTTTTGCGAAGTTGAAGATATAAAATGTGTTCCTAGTTTGGAGTTTATCAAATATTTTTGATCTTGAGTTGTGATATGCGTTTCTTGTAGACAAATTATATCATTATTAAATTGTTTCAAATATGTAAATAATTTCTTCCTTTTCTGTGCTGAATTCAACCCATTAACATTCCAAGATAAACACTTAAACATCATCACCCTCTTTCTGGAGCAAAGAGCAAAATAATTGAAGGTCATCCGAAAGCTTCGATCTCGCTCCCCCCATGGCTCCAGTCTCTTGTGCAGTACTCTTAACTGCCTCCTTGTCTTGTCTTTCCTGTTGTTGTTGTTGCTTTTGTTTAAGTAACTTAGATTGAGCTCGAGTTACACGTTGATCCTTAACTTCAATCATCCGAACCGGGTCCAAGATTGGAGAAGATTCCAGCAAGGGCTCATCCAGAAAACCTCCTTCTGCACCTTGCACTTCCTCTAATTCCTGCTTAGACTGTTCTTGCAATTCTCGTTGAGGTTGCTTCTCTTCACTCTCTTTAATCTCCAAAACTGTAGATGTACGTGGAGATGGTGTTCTTTCCTTAAGAATAGTAGTATAGAAGTGCTGTGCCTTCTCCACGGTATTCAAACGGTATCTTTCTCCCTTGTATCTGAAAATTATGCCAACTGGTGCATCCCACCAGAAAGGTATCTGTAAATTTTGCAATTCCTTAACAAGAAAGCCAAATTCTTTTCTAGCTTTCAGCATTTTAGGAGGCAATTCTTTATAAATTCCAATTCGTGAGCCCCCCACTTGTACAGAAGTGTAAAAGGATTTTTGCAGGATATCGTTTCTTATTTCTCTATCTGTAAAATATATGACCACATCTCTAGGTAATTGTCTTTGTCTGGCCACCCAGGAGTTCACTCTGTAAATTTTGTCTATTTTGTGAAAAACCACATCAGGATTAACTTGTAGAATCTTGGCCAGGGCCTCAGAACAAACTTGTCTCAAATCCTGTCTTTCCTCCTCTCGAATTCCTCGAAGCCGTATAGCAAACTCCATTGCCCTGAATTGTATCATGACAATCTCGTTTTCAACTCTTTGCATTTTATTGTCAACATCAGCAATTTTATAATCATTGTCTTTCATCTTAACATTAACTTCTGATTTAAGTTCTTCAACTTTAAAATCAACTTTCCCAATAAATTCTGCCAGGCCAGATGCCACTTCTGATATTTTTTTGGTCACCTTGTTTTGGTTCTGTTTCACCATATCTTTAACTTCATTAATTTCCTGCATAAATTCCTGATGTGATTTTTGAAGTTTATCATCTATCTCCTGTTGAGATTTTTGAAATTTATCATCCAAAGTTTTAGAAATAAATTCTTTTAAATCTCCCACATCAAATTCTTTTTTCTGAGTCTGTAGCTGTTGAGCAGGGGGAAGCTGCGTTTCATGTTTGTGTGTGGGGGATCCCCCCCCTGTTGCCTTCCCTTCCTGCTTCTTTGAAGCCATCCTGCCATGTGATCTAGTTTTTCTAAAGAGGGAAGTTCCTTTTCCTTTCCCTCCTGCACAAAGACTTCTAAAAAAGTCCCCCAGATTTGATCAAATAAAGGTTGAAGTAAAGCAAAGTCAAGTATTGAAAAGGGAGAAATTTTCCACTTGTTTCTCTTATTACAAACAAGGCAACTTTGTAGCAACTTGGAAACTTTGTAACAAAGCAAGATAACTTCACCAATCCACACTCGCTGGCTCGTTAACTCTAAGGCTGAGCGCCATGTTTTTTCAAAGCACTTTCACTCATTCGCATTTTTCTCAGATTAAAAAGTCAACAAAGCGCTAATACTTGTGTTTCCAAGTTTCAGGATTCAGGTAGTTTCGCTGTTTATTAAAGCTGGTTCTTTTCGCTTTGAGTTTCCTGCAGCCGGCTTGTTCTGCAAAAGCAGAATCGTCCCACGTCGCCCGGAGTTTCAGCAGGTTGGGAGGGAGCCACGCCTGTTCTCTCCCCAGAAACTTCCCTGGGGGGTTACAGGGGCTCGACCTGTGCCCTGCGATCTCTACTTCATCAATCCTGTGGATTTTGAAGTTTTCGAGCCGCTTCTTCGTCGCGAAGCAGCTCTACAGGCGGCGGGGCTGGCGGAGCTTCAAAAGGCGCCGCCGTCGCCGAATACAGGGAAACCGGAAGTCCTATTTTTAAGTATCTTTGATAAGCACTCATACCATCGCTTACCAGACTGTTTTAGTCCATAAAGGCTCTTATTCAATAGCCAAATTTCTCCCTTTTTTGTATCTTTTTCCGGGGGTGCTTTCACATAAATTTCTTTATCTAGATCGGCGTGCAGATAGGCTGTCTGCACGTCAAATTGATATACTTCCAGATTTAAGATAGAAGCTAACACTAGTGCTGTTTTCACACTTTCTGATCTAACAGTTGGGGAGTAAGTGTCTTCATAGTCATCCGGAAATCTTTGGGCAAAGCCTTGAGCCACTAACCTGGCTTTGTATAGGAATTTACCATCCTCTAGCTCTTTGATTTTATAGATCCACCTGGTGCCAATGGGGGATTTCTCAGTGGGTAGGTCTGTTGGTGTATATACATTTAGTTCTCTCAAACTGTCCATCTCTTTTTTCATTGCTTCCTCCCACTTACTTTTTTCTTCTATGGGTAGCTTAAGTATGTCATCATATGTGTTGGGAGTCAGGTGTTTAGCTTGGATAGACAGTACGTAATCATCTAATCTTTTAGGGATTATGCCCCTATTGGATCTAATGGGCCTATTCTGGGGATGTTCATCGCTATGCATATACTTAGCTTCTTTTTCGGTTAATTGATCTACCTTCAAAGTGGGGTGTCCTTTTTTCCATTCATCATTAACTATTACTGGGCATTTGATTCTGTTTGTAGATGTGGATTTGGGGTTCGTATCTGATGTGTGATGTTTGTGTGCGTGTGTGTAATATTTTTTGATTCTGGGTAAATTTCATTGCGATGTAATTTTGACCAGTTCATGTGTTCATGAAACACGGCAGATCTGGATACAATGAAGTGGTTATTTTTATCAATGAAGCGATATCCCTTGGTTCCTGATTCGTACCCCATAAATATCAGTCTTTTGGATACTTTCTCTCCTTTGCGCCTTAATTGTGAGGGCACATATACATCAGCAGATACACCAAATACGTGCAAATGCCCAATTTTTGGTTTCCTTCCATACATGAGTTCGTATGGGGTCTTGTTGATAGTGCTGGACCATAAGCGATTTATAGTGTAATTGGAATAAGTAAGGGCTTCAGCCCAGAATGATTGGTTTAAGCCAGCATCATCTAACACACATTTAACCATGGTTTGTAGCAAACCATTTTTCCTTTCAGAAACTCCATTTTGGAATGGGGAAAATGGACAAGATTTAAAGTGCAGTATTCCTTGTGATTTTAGCCAAGTTGAAAATTCGTTGGATAGGAATTCCGACCCCCTGTCAGTCATTATTTGTTTAATTTTGGTATTGTGTTGTGTTTCTACCATTTTAAAGAACTCCTTAAATTTTTTGAAAACCTCACTTTTGTGATTAAGGGTGTATACAAAACCGAATCTACTGTAGTCATCGACTATGGTCAGAAAGTATCTTTTTTTATATTTAATTGAAGGTTTTAATGGGCCTACTACATCCATATGAATTAGTTGAAAGGTTGATTGTGTGGTGCGAGTGGCTTTTTTGGGTTTTGGTTTGTTTTTAATTTTGGATGAATTGCACACAGAGCATTCTAAGTAATTTTTACAGTTCTTTATTTTTAAATCTTCGGAACACTCTAACATTTTTCATATGACTGGGAAGCTCGCGTGTCCTAGCTTTCTGTGGAGTAAGTGACTACAATTATCGTGAATAGGTCTTCCATTGTTTAAATTTTCAGACATATTAGTATCAGTGGTCGATGCATTCTTATTATTACTTTCATCATGGCTATCTGAATTTGGCTTTTCGTTTCTTAATTGATAGTTTGCATAGACTAGTTCGTTATCTTGTGGCAGTAGGTATGTTAGTCCATCATTTGTAAATAGTTTACCTATGTTTCTGTTGTTCTTAGTCATAAATACCTTTCCACCTCTGAAAGTGGTTTCTATCTCATTCTCTATGCTTAATTTTAGGGGTGCCAATATGTTATTTGGAATTTCGGGCACAAATAGTACCCCCTCTATTTTTCCTATACCCTTTATATGCGTGTCTCCCATTCGTCTCACTAGGACTTTATTTTGGTTTGCTACTTTAATGTAATATTTCTTTTCAGTGAAGTTGCTTAATATTTCTCTATTATGAGTTGTATGGCATGTGGCTCCTGAATCTATGAGCCAGGTGTTGAGTGAATCAGACATCAAAGTGTTATTGTTTCTTATTCCATATAGTGATCCTTTCTTATTTTCTTTAGGGTTATTTCTGTACGTTTGTCTTTCTCTAGAGTGTGGTGATTCTCTTCTCCTATACCTGTAATCTGGGGAAGTTCTGTCTAAAAAGTGTATTCTCCTATCCTTGTGTTTATATGAGACACTGTATCCTATATTCTTGGGGCAGTCTCTACTCTGATGTCTTTCAGATCCACATGTGAGACATTCATGTGGGTATCTGTCTCTGGCCCTGAAATCAGTCCTCCTTTGATTTCTACCTTCTCTTTGTTGTGTATATTGCTCTCTTCTAAGTCTATCTTCAGTAATAAGCTTATTGGTAAGGTTTTCTAAAGTAATTTGCTCTATACTTAGGTTATCTATTAAGGTAATGTAGTTATCCCAGCTGTGATCTAATGAGTTAATTATAATGCTTTTCATGGTGTTGTCAGAAATGGTTTCTCCCCTTTGAATAAGGTCTGCTCTTACAGCGTTTAGATTCAAGATATGTTCACTCATGGAGGTATCATGTTTTAGTTTGGCAGAATAGAATTTCCTAGAGATTTTTGTGGTGGTGGCTACATTTTTGCTATAGAACAGTCTGAATAATTTTTGATATACTTCAAATACAGTTAAATTATGCTCTATACTGGGAAGTATACTTGGGGAAATAGAGACAATTAATATATAATATGCTTTGTGATGGAGGCAGTCTATTTCATAGGTCCAAGGCTTATTTGGTGGGTTATCAATAAAAAATAAAACATTTTCTTTCAAATATACAATCTGTAAACACTGGTCCCATTCCATTAAGTTGCTTCCATCTAATTTCAATTTTATAAAGTCTGGAGGTATTGTCCCTGAGTGTAGTGAAGTGTTATTCATGTTTAGTAGCTGTCCATGATTTAAGACCTTAGCATACTCACAATAAGGCCTGGGTATGGTAGATGTATGTCTGTATTTACTTATCTCTATGTTGCGCTGACTTGTATTTATGTTTCCTTCTTCTTTCTTTGCAGGCTCGTTCTGGGCATGCTCAGTCCTCATTTTTCTCCGGCAGTCGACGAGGGAGGTTCCTGTGTCTGCAGCTCCTGGGGTGAAGTCCCAGACGGCCTTCTGTTGCTCTGCTTTGTTTCGGGAGGGCCTCTGGTGACTGAAGAATGCCTGGGGTGCTGCTCTGCTCGTCGGGGAGTCTTCTCTGAGGTCGTCAGTAAGTGGAGCTTGAGGCGGGCCGCCATTGCCAATGGAGTCGGGTTGTTCAGGGAGCTGCTCTTCAGTAGGTAAGTATGATTGCCAGCTTGTCTTTCTTCGGGTGGCTAGGCCTTTCTTTAGACAGTCTATTTCTTTTTGGCCTTTGGTAGATGGTAGTTTAGAATTTTCTATTTCATTTTCTGGTTGTTTGTTTGGTATTGTTAGTTTAGTCCCGAGTGCTGCAGTTAGCACCTGTATAGCATTGTCTATTTCTACTTCAGTAGGTTGAGCTTTGTTTTGTTTAAATAATTGTTTTTTATTTGTTTTTGGACTCGGGTAATCATCTTCTTGGTAGGTTTTGTTTTTTATTTCGTAGTTTGAGGTTTGGAATTCTTTTAGTAATTGGTCAGGCATTTTAGAGGTATTAGGTGGGTAAGATGGCTGCCATGAAAAAGGCGGGAAGCTGTCGCCATCTTTGGTGTCATTTTTGAAGTCAGGGGTTGAATTTCTTACCTTGCAGTTTTCTTGTTTGTTATTTTCGTTATCTGCTGCTGTTCCGTGGTCGTTTATCATGCTGCGGATTTTCACAAGCAGATTTGATTCAGCTGTAGTTGTTTCTATTAATTCTAGTATTTTTCTTTTTACCTCATCTTCTTTGTTTGGTGTTGAGAAAGTTTGTTCTGCTCCAGCTAGTGGTTGTTCGTTTTGTGTTAGCAGTTCATTTTCTTGTAATTGCGTTTGTTTCTTAATATTTTCAAGTGGTGTATATTTGTCAGGAGTTAGTTGAGCTGCCATTCTTTTCGTTATGTATCTGGTGGCAGGTCTTCTTTTGTCGTTATGTGAGTCTTGCATCTTTATGTTCGGTTGGGCCTACCAAACCATCCTCTTGCTACCAATTTGTTGCTAGTTTGGTTATCCTGGTTAGGCCCATATATAAGAGACTGTAGACTTTCTTGTAATAGTAATATTTATTTCTTTTCTTCCTCAGGAACACAATTAGACAGGCATCAATCTGGGAGGAGTGAGAACTTATATACAGAGGAGGCGGGGCTAATGGTAAGTAGTAACCAATGGTAAGTGACACAATGACATCACGCAATGACATATACACAAGCATACATATTTACAGATATCAGGTTAGGTATTTTCATCTGTAACATGTACATCATCAAAGAACATCATTGCAGTAAAAGAAGAGTGTATAGAATATGGAGCAAACCTGTTCCACCCAACATAAGCAAAAACACTAAAACCAACAAACCTCAAATCCAATTTATGTTCAGAAAAGAGAGTGAATTGAAATATGCTAGAGTTGTGTTAGCAAAATGCCAGAGTTATTCCATTCCTCTGGTATTGCCTGAAAAATATCATCATCAGAGGAAAGAGTCAGAGATAGTGCATAACAGGGAAGCAGTATCAAATTCAAAGGTATTTCAACAATCCATTGTGTTATCTCAGTTGACATGAATGATAACATTCTCACTGACAAAAATGAAGAACTATGGACACTTATTTCCTCCTGAATTACAACAAAGTATAGCATGATAAATTTAGCAGATGATCACACCACACGGTTCAGTGGACAAAGCTAAGTACAGTATTGACTTCAGGCAGTTAATACAATTACATAGCAACACGAGAATGATAAGACTATAATAATCCACTGTCCAGAGGGCTGCATAATTATGAGCACACTTTAATAAACACTACAAGGGTTTTTAAAAGGATTGCATTTCTTTGTTTTTAAGTACCTGATATATATCCTGTGTTCTCTTCAGATAAATTATCTGAAAAGCTAACAAAAAGAAAAAGTAACAGTACATAATGCCATATAAAACAGAATGATAAAAACAATGAGCAAATTAAAACTATTTTGACTATCACAATTTAAAAGCTTGAATAAGTGACCAACAGTTTGAAGCTAAAAGGATAGTAAACTGGATGACATGAGGCTCAGTGACAAGAAAATACTTCATAGATTATCAGTCACTACATTTCAATAGATGGTAGGACTTGGGGGGGGGGAATTCTCAACAAAATGGAGGTGAAGAAGATGTATCTTAATGATATTGGTTAGCTAAAACTTCTGTATTGTTTCACTCTATATAGGTATCTCACTTCACAAACTCATTAGAAATGTCAGTTTCATAGCTCTAATCATGGCTCTTCCCAACCTTCCTAGATAAACAAGAAGAAATGTTCTGTTCATGAGGGAGAAGCTTATTTGCTTCAGATTTTAGACTGTTGAATTATTGATGGTATTTAAAGGACACAAATGTTTACAGTTCTATTGTCTCTTCTTTTGCACCTCAGTGTACAGTGTATACTACAATACTTGGAGTTATTAACAGGTAGCATTTCTCCAAAGAGCTCTAAGGATTACTCATTCATTGTGGAAAAAAGACCTTCTGTTCCCAAAGTAAAGAAGGTTTTATGCTGGACTAGGAAAGGTAGCTGTTAACTGATCAAGTTTGAACTACCATTCCATGTATTGCAATAATTTATATGTTTCCTTAATTTTTTTATTTATTTAAATTTACAAGGTGAATAAAATCTGGGTAGCAAAAAATGAATAATGCTATTATTTTCTATTGTGAACCTCCGATTTTGTTTGTTTATATTTTTTATATGGCTACCCAACTCACAGCAAGAATGCATTGCATAAGTCCCATAAGTATACCAAGTAAGTGAATGCCCAGTCATAAGATGCAGAGCCTGATAATTCATAAAAAATAGAGACACAATAGCCAAGTTGCCTATGGCACATGGATGAATATAGATGTTATTTACAGATAATTTTTTAAAATGGGTGGGGAGTTAGGAAGGGATGGATATAGGCAAGCCTTTTCATGCCTACCAGTTTTATGAAGAAGCATCTTCCCTACAGGAGGAGGATAAATCAGTTATCTGGCATTTCTCTAGTTGTCATGGAAATACGTTTGTGGTGACAAACAGCATCTCACAGCCACACTCAATCCATCTGTTTCCACCAAAGTGCCATTTTCAGCAGCTCTTAAAAAGAAACTATGGAGTCAGTGCTAACAACAACAGCAGCAAAAACTGCAGGAAGCTTGAGAAGAAGAACAAATCTGGTCACAAGAAAATTAAAACAGTAACCTAAAAAGATTGTGATGATAATCTAGTAAAGCTGTCCCATCTTTGTTAAAGATCACTACTTTGTTAAATATATGTTTCTGGATCTGCAAAATTTAAGCATTTTACTTACATGTAGTGTATATAATTTAACAAGAGAGAGATGGGTCTCAAGTTGGGAGTAGATTAATCAATGGGGCTGAAGAATACTTCTTAGGTGAGTTTAGGATTTTGGTTATGATATTGTAGGAAGTTAGCACTCACCCCTCTCCTAGAAGAATGAAATATTTTAGGAAATATTTAAAAAGGCAGAAGCCATTTCCTGGATGAGAAATGGAGAATCACCACATGGCAAGACTCAAGCAAGCTTGAGAGACAACCTACAAAGTTAGCGAAGACCCCTAGACAACCTGGGAGTTTGACAACCAATCAGGATACTTTTCTTATACAGGAACAAGAAACTCAGAGGTGGGGCCCAACAGAGGGCATAAAAACCAAGGCACTCCCAGCATCTGGGGCTTCTTTGTTTTCTACCCAGGAACTCAAGCCATGTGATTCTGCTCAGGAGCTCAAGCCATGTGCTCCTGTTCAGGAACTCAAGCCGTGTGATTCCTGTCCACCATTAAACCATCTTTCCAGCAGCCTCCATGTTTCCAGTGTCTTTTTCCCTACTTGGAACTGAACCCAGATGGACATTTCTTCCAGCAATATATTACTCTAAAGACAAAAGTACTTTCCTTAGTATCTGATAATGAATTTTCAAGGAGAGGAAAGTCAAGGAGTATGTGTAGTAACTTATCAAACCATCCTACTTGATGCTGTTCCAGTATAGACTAACTTTTCCATTATTTCCAGACAGCAGAGCCTATAGCAGTGATGGCTAACTTTTCTGGACCAAGTGCCCAAAGTGCATGCATGTGTGCGTGCCCGAACCCCCAAAATACAATGCGTGCGCGGTCCCTGCACATGCATCCCGCTCCCGTACATGTGCATGCACTCCGCGCACGTACCCCACGCATGTGCGGCCCCCCTGTATGGGTCTCACCTCATGCGCATGTGTGCACGCCCCCCCTGCATGGCCCATGCGCATGCACAGCAAAGACCCAAAGACCAGCTGGCTGGTGGGAGGCATACACATGTGCGCAGTGGAGCTGAACTGGGGCGACGGCTCGTGTGCCCACAGAGAGGGCGCAGTGTGCCACCTCTGGCATGTGTGCCATAGGTTCATCATCACAGGCCTATAGGAACTCTATTTCAATGGATCCCAATGCACTGGATGAAAAATTTCTGATTTGCAAAATATGTGTCATAAACTCATAACATAATTCCATTGTACATGGATGTATTCTTACAGCCTTTTTATGTCTAGAAACAAGCTATAAAGTTTTGAACATTGTGATTCTGTTCTGATTCAAAGCCTTAAAATGCCACTCAATGCTAAGTTAGGATTTTATTTTTTAGGAGTTCTTTAAGATGGGAATCTTCAATATAATTCATCATGTTGTAAAAAATTGCTCTACAAGAGAGCCAGTCAGGTTCATTAATTGTTCAAAGGCAGGTGGATTTAATTCAATTTGAATAAGAAAGTCTTCATGTTCTTGGCATTCTTAGAAATTTGATAATCTTGGGTAACCTATGATCCCAAATATTTTGTTTCTGTCTTCCAGGCAACCTGCTTGCACAGAAATATGCTCATGATATTCCAAAAGACTCATTATAGAAGCAGCTGTTTTACATTCATATTTAACAATAAGTCTTTTTTTCTCTCCCGCTTGGTATTTGCCTCCAGAACTTAATCCCTGATGGCATTCCACAGATAAGCCTTCAGTGCACTCCTGCCCATCAGGCTAGCATTTTCAGTGAATTATCTCCTATCATTATGTCATTACCTATTTTAGCCATGTATTTTAAAATAAGGCTAATGGGATTTTCTAAGAATCAACATTTGCAATCCTTTTTCTTTATGCAATTCCTTCCCACCTGGCAGCTTTGTAACAAACATCCTGTTAAGTGGCGTAGATATTAATGGGAGGCCTAGCTAGGGAACCAGAAAGATTACGTATTCTTTCAAGATCATGAAAGCAAACATTTTGATTCTTGTTTGTAATTTTTTAAAAAAGATATTTTTTTCCCAGTATATATGTCTGCTGGTAAAGTGCAGACTTTTTAACTAAGTATACAAGTACCTTTTCCCATTAAAAATCAAGATTTTTGAATACATCTATGGAAGGAAAACATAGCATTTCTGGAATGAAACTGGAAATTTGCTAAATGTACCTTCCCATTTGTTCCTGTGCTTGAAGTGAATATGTTTATAGGAGCTCACTCCACAGCCACGGATCTGGAATTCTTCCTAGATGTCAACCAGACAACTATTGCATTTTGCCAAATTTAGCTGCTTTCTGTTTTGCAAAAGATTCAGGAGAAAATGAAGCTTTACAAACCAATGGGCCTAATTAGTTATCAGATGTTCCTGATTTTATTTTTGACTCAGATATTACCAGCTCCATAGAATATTATGTCTGCTCTCTTCCCAGCAACATAGTTCTATTGATCTGCATAAATTATTATAAAACTCTATATTTTTTTGGAATTCCACCGTTAACTGAAAACTTCAGCCTACAGCAGCCCTGTTTCTTCTATGAAATGCAAACAAAAGCAAAATAAACAGGAAATGTATTTATTGATCAAATTTATATGTTGTACATCTTTTTGATATGGCAACTCTATAATAAGATAATAATGACAGACACATTCTTTCCAATGGAAAACTCATTGCACCTTCTTGATCTCTTATGGATTTTGATATAATCAGTCATGGTATCCTTGACTCTCTTGAAGGTTGGAAGTTGGAGGAATTGGATTTCAGTTTTTTTCTTCATGATCAGTGACTCAATCTGAGGCCTTTGCTTTGCCTCCACATAATTGTGCTGGGGCAGGTTATATGCAATCGTAGGGGCTGAGATATTGATATAGGGATAATATTCAATCATAAGTCTTGATCTTTGACCAACAAAGTTATGGTATTGAGGAAGTTGTTAGGATCTGGATGGAGTGAGAGATAAGGGCTAGACTTAGTGCAATTTTAGCACGAATTAGAGGTTATGGATTCAAGGACTCTGTTTCTGGTGAGCTTCAAATTTCAGGTTTTGATGGGGTTGTACTTCCCCAAATGGTATTGGAAGTCCTTCTGAACTTGCCACTGTTGTTCAATGAGCAAGTGGCAGCTATGGGCAAGAGAACTTTTGCATAATTCCCTTTTTATAAACCAATTATGCTTTCTGAGACTCTGGGATCACATCTGCTTTCTGGAATAGCATTCCAATCTGTTAGCAAAGCTTTAAAAACCTGACTTTTTTACAGTCTCTCTGGTAAGGCAATTTATCAATACTTATCAGGAATGTTAATTGTTTCTATATTTCCCCAAAGTGGTGTTTTGGGATTAAAAAAAAAAAAAGATAGAGGATTGCTACTGGAAAAAGGCACTGTCTGGATGCATTGCAGCATTTGATGAAGGATGTACCACAATCACACAATAAAATATAATCGTCATTTTTCTGGCTAAAAGTAAAACTGTTTTCCAAACTACAAATTTTGATTAACTGATTTGCAAAGTAATTTAAGATTTACAGGGCAAAATATTCAGAACTGAGTCTGACGGATCAAAAGAGTTTGATACTAAATTTATTTTTCATGATTGAATATACCATAAAACGTAGGGAACAAACTTAGAAGGGGAAAAAGTCTTGCTTTCAGTGTATAGAAACACAAAGATTTATTTGGAGAAACTATGCAGAGATGGTTACAAAACATACTTTAAGTCCCAGAAACAAAGAAAACATTAGGAAAAAATTCAGACTGACCCTGTCTTAACTTCCTGGGGTATAAGCAAGAAAGAAGAGAAAATGCAATTAAGCTTTCAAAAATCTATTGCTATAGCCTGTATCAATAAATATATTTCCAGTCAACGTTGTAGAGTTAGTTTCCTTATATGGGCTTATCTCAAAGGGCTGATAGAAAGCCATTATATTCCATTGTATATAGAAGGAAAGAATTTTAGATGTTATGTCAGGCTTCATTCATCGTTCTATTGAGAAAACAAGATCCACTCTTCTATTTTACCCAGCCATATTCCATCGGCTACCTTGACCAAGTCTACGGATTCCAGAGAACAAAACTATCTTGTTACAAAAGCTGAAAGTAAACAATCTTGTTTATACTTTAGACAACAAATACATATACAGATATGAGACAAATCTTTTAAAAATCTGATCTGGAAATAGCCAATAAAATAAATTTTTAAAAGTCAGTTGTGAAATAAAGTTTTGGATATAGGCTAAAACATTGGATTTCTTTAGCCTTGATTTTATAAGCAGAAAACGTTATTCTAGAAAGAGCATATTAATTCATAATTTGCTCTTAATTATGATCTCAATATAATTCCAAACAGAATCAGCATAGTCTGTAAGAAAAATTAATCCCACAATGAAGCAAGAATTTTTAATCAAAACAACTGAATTAACGTTATTTTGAATTATTTTCTGTAGAATTTTAATTTCAGTATGTCTCAAGGTAAATAATTTATAAGCCACTTACTTAGATAATAAGATGGGCAGTGTATAAATTTGGTAAATACTACACATTTTAAACAGATAAAAAGTTGAGAATATATCTCAATAAATGCCACTAAATGCAATAGAGCAAGATCTCATCTATATATATGTAATCCTATCCTTCTTTATGTGAAGGTGAGCTATTTTGAGCTCCAAGCCCTTTTATGTAGCCCAGGATCATAATATATAGCCAGTGTATATAGAAGCTTCATGAATTACTTTTGGTCAGCAGATAATACTTCCAGACACTGAGAGTGGTTGGAATGTAAATAAGTGAAAACTATGTGATTACTGTCAGGCCTAGCACAAAGTTAGAAGAGGCCCAGATGAGAAAAATGTCTGCTGCCAATCTCTTCTTGTTGCAATGCAAGAAAGTATTTATTTATATTTTTCATATGTTCAATTTGCAATGGCTTCTACACACAAAGATAATATTTATTATTATCTCCAGTTGTGCCAGTTGCGCCCCTACCTGGACCGTGATGACCTGTGCACAATCATTCATGCGCTTGTCACCTCCCGGATCGACTACTGCAATGCTCTCTACATGGGGCTGCCCTTGAAGACCACCTGGAGGCTTCAGCAGAATGCAGAATGCAACCGCGCGGGTAGTGATGGGGGTGTCCCGACACTCTCATGTTACACTCCTCCTGCGGCACCTGCATTGCCTACCAGTTGCCCTCCGGGTGAGATTCAAGGTGCTGGTAATTACCTATAGAGCCCTACATGGCTTAGGCCTGGGGTACCTGGTGGACCATCTGCAAACAGCAACAGCTCCCCATCGCCCAGTGCGCTCTCACAGGGAGGGCCTCCTTGGGGTCCCATCGGCCAGACAGTGTCGGCTGGCAACTCCCAGGGAGGGGCCTTCTCTGTGGGTGCGCCTACTCTGTGGAATCAGCTCCCCCTGGGGCTCCAGATGGCCCCTGACCTTCGCTCTTTCCGCCGTGACCTCAAAACATGGTTATTTGGCCTGGCCGGATTGGTTTTAAGGGGTTTTTTAAAGGGGAGTTTATTGGTTTTTATATTTGAATACTGAATTTTATGTGTTTTTTCTATTGTTGTGAGCCGCCCTGAGTCCTTTGGGAGAGAGGGCGGCATACAAGTTTAATTAAATAAATAAATAAATAAATAAATAAATAAATAAATAAATAAATAAATAAATAAATTTGCCTAAATTCCAAGAAGCCGACGCATGGAAGCTAGAATATGAGCTTATTATTATTTTTAAGGATCTCCAGCATCTTAAAATGAAGTATTTTAATATTAACATGTAACACAAATTGGCAATGATGCATAGAACCACTTCAGATACAATTTCCAGGTATTACAGAGGGGCAACACAAAAATATAGAACATAGAACATGGAATTCTTTAATGGCCAAATGTGATTGGACACAAGGAATTTGTCTTGGTACATACGCTCTCGGTGTACATAAAAGAAAATATAATTCATAAACATAAAAACTGAGCTAACTTATTATGTCCTGAGAACATTAAGCCAAAATAATGTCAGTTTTCCACCACATTCATGTTATATAGAATTATCTTTTACTGTATGCTAAATGTTTTGATTTTTCTTTGGTAGTTGCTTTATTACCGTAAATTGGAGATTTAATATAGTTACACAGTATTTCTGCCATTTTTTGTGAATCTTGTATATCCAGATATGTCTCCAAGAATGGGAGAATTTTCTGCAGAAGTAAAACAAAATGTTTACGCTATTTACTGTATGCATCTAAATTCAGTTTCTTCCCCTTCAGCCTAAAGAGGTACCAGCTTTTTTTGTTTACATTTTTTTTTCTTCAGCTCAATTGTATCTAATTCACAGAGACCACCTGGACAAATCCTTGCAGTTTTCTTGGCAAGGTTTTTCAGAAGTGGTTTGCCATTTTCTCCTTCCTAGGATGGAAGAAAGTGACTGGCCCAGGATCACCCAGATGGCTTTGTGTTCAAGGCAGGACTAAAACTCGCAGTCTTTCAATCTACCTAAGGCAGAACTAATGGTCTCAGTTTGTAGCCTCATGCCTTAACCATTACACCAAACTGGCTTTCTGCTTTAAATATAATGTTACAAACTTACAACACTGCTTCTGTACAGTATATTATTCCTGGCCTGGACTTTTGTATTATTATATAATTGGGGTGAAAACTTTGGAGAGTGACAGAAAGAACAGGAAAAAATGATAGATTATGAAATTAAATCCTATTGCTATATTTCATTTCAGTTGTTAAAATGAGAGAAAGTTAATGTTTCTGTGGTTCTGTTTCTTTGACTATTTGCATGGGAAAAAGATGTATGGAAGTCATAATAGTGGTTACTAATGCAATAAATCTCACTGCAACTGACTTAAATAGTTGTATGCTGTCAGCAAAATGAAATGCTTAAAAAAAAAGCAGGATTATTTTTCCCTTTAAGTTTTATCATATTAAAGTTTTATATTCAGAAGCTATTCTTCCCTTTCCCCAAATAACCAGCTTCTGCTCAGTGTTACAACTTTATTAAAAATATAGAGGACAAGTTCTCTATGAATATGCTTACATTGTCTTTTTTCATTGCATATTGGCAAATTAAGACTGAAGACCTGTTTGACCTTAGTCAAGTATACCATGGGCGGCCTTGAAGAAATCATAGTTGCTGTCATTCTGGATGTAAAGCAGCTTTCCTAAACTTTTTACACTCTAGATATGAGTTTATTATGACCTAATTCCTACATTGTACTAAACAATGGTTTACCTGACTGTGGATTATTGAAAAAATCATAGTTGGCTGAGTTCACATCTCATGGTAAACCATAAAACATGGTTTACAAACTACAGTGCCTTGATTAACCTGATATAGTAATCTAACATTACACAAAACACTTGTTTAATAGATACAGCATAATATATAGACAAGGCCTGCAGTTCCCAGCAATTTTAACTCTAGTTTTACATTCACATTTCAGGTATGGAAGCCTACTGGCGATTTTGAATCAATTTGTTTTCCTTAACATTATTTGTCTCTTGTTATGGGTTTAAAAGTGCTTTTTGCTTCTGGACAGAATATACCTCTAGCAAGCAAATGAATAAATATCTATCTAGATGGTGCAAGTAAGAGTAAAGAAGTGATGCTTGCTAAAATTGAGAGGAAATATAACATTGGCAAAACGATTGCACAATAGAGCATTTTACATAATAAACTGATGATGACAACAAAATACATTGGGGATTATTTTCTTCTTGGGGAGAATATGTCATAGAACACACTTGGTGGTTATTTCAACTGAAGTGAATAGAATTGACTCTGCCATACAGATTCTTATTTCATCATGAGAAAGGCTGTCTTTAAAGTATCACAAGCATTGTTGGAAAAAGTCAAATGTTTCTGAATCTGTAAAAAAGGCTTTATTTAAAAAACAACAGAAAATAAGCCTTAACAATAGATCTTTGTTGAAAGGATACAGACTGCTGTACATGATCCAGTACTCATGGGATAGTATTATTTTGAGTCAGCTGGCTTGGGAAGGAATACAAGCAGAGTTCTGTACAGCAATGATTGCTTGCTGAGGCACTAATTGGAACAAATTGCCCCCAGGGGTACAAATGAGAACAAAAGACTGCAACTTGTCGTCATTTTTGCACTATTGAATCAAGTGTCTATTTATAAAATAGTCTACTATAGTCTGACCTAATGCTGAAATGGTTAAAGTATCAGACTAGAAACTGGGAAGACGGTGAGTTCTAATCCCACTTTAGGCACAAAACCAACTGAGAGACCTTGGACTAGTCACATACTTTCAACTATAGGAAGAAAATGGCAAGCCACTTATGAAAACCTTGTCAGGGACTTGTCCAGGTAATCTCCCAGAATCAGACATGAAGAAGAAAAAAATCATAGTAGTGAAAAAATGTGGGCAAGTGATTATCATTTTTTATTCCTTCAGTTACATTATGTTTATTTGTGGATTATGTATGAAACTGATCATTGTGATTTGTTAATACATCATAGTTGACAAAAATCATGATTTAGTGGCTTTGTAATTGCAGGCATTGTTTTATTCGACAAACCTAGTTGAAAAGTCATGGTTTGCTGTTATACAGTGTACTGTTGGTTAATGAGGCACTTTGCATGATAGAAAAGAAACATGATTTTGGATCCAAGTATCTTATAGAATCTACTCAACTCATATTTATATGGCTAAATAAAAGATATTGGATCTTTTTAATTTATGTAGAATTGTTTTCTAATAAAGATAACATATTCTCTCCCATAAAGTAGCCTAAGTGATTAACAAGGAGAAATATTAATATAATCTGGTACAATAGGCAGTTTAATAAAATGTGCAGTGCATATTCTATTATACTCTTGAAACAGTGGCAGATAATCTTGGAAAGAGATATAGCCATACCTTTACTCAGAACCACTCATGGGAAGACAGTAAGTTTGGTGAGTATAATATTATTTTAGGAAAAATTGAGTTGATCTATATAGATAGATAAGAACTGAAGAACTGAAAAGCTGTTATCAATCCTTCTTCTTTACTACTTCTGCAAAGCTAAATCCGGGACCTCTTGCATAGCTTAACCTCTTGCATAGTTTTGTCAGACCCCAATGCTGAGAGTTGGGTGGTATATAAATTTAATAATTTGTATTTCATTACATAATGAGCCAGCTGTTTAGATTAGATTTGGCATTTTTAGTCATCATCAAGTCCTTCCTAAGATCCTGGGATAGGCTATTTGGCTGTAAAGAATGAACCATCAAACTTAAAAGAAATTTCCTGATCTTTGCACCCATATCAGTTAAATATTTTTCACAAAACATACATAAAGTACTCTCTTTAATGAGAATGATGGCAAATTATTGAGCCTGTAAGCATCTGTGTAGCAAAATATATTCACAGGATTTATTGCAAATATAAATACTTATTGAATACAGAATGATATTAGATTCAAGTACCAGATAATAATCTATTCCATTTCCTTCAAGCTGTCTCAACTATTTGCATCACTTTATGCAGAGCTTCTGATCTGCTAATGTACTCTGGATCCCAGTAGCTTTAGTAATAAAGTAGCCCACATATGGTAATAGTTAATAAAGATGACTCAAAAGAAGAAAGCCATGAAATTTTTCTCAGCAAGCAGATTAGTTTTACCCATGGAGGGTAAACTGAGGGAGCTTGCTGAGTCTACTGCTCCATAAGGAATTAATGGATCTCAGGTGGCTTTGAAAAGGACTGGCTTGATTCCAAAAGTCAAACTTAAAGCATGTTCTCAGAGGGACAATTAATTTATCTTTGCAGTAGGGTTGATTTACTTGCATATAGTGTGCAACTTGATGAACTATAAGAAAACAATAAAATGTTTGTTTCTCAATGTTGCTTGGCAACATATTACCTTTAATTTTGTTTCCAGTCATTTTAAAGTAGTACCAGGACATACAGTATTAAAGAAAACAAGACGTTATCTTTCTTGTCACAGACAAAATGAAGCTTTGAAGAGCTATTTGTCTAGAAGAGTGAAAGTTCTTTAAAACAATTTTTGGTAAAGCAGTATAAGTACTATAGGCATTGTACAAAAATGAAAAAATATTTCTAAGTTAGAATTCTAGCATATCTTTGCCCCAATTATTGTGTCTGTGAAAATCCATATAACCACTAAATGGCAGCAAAGAATTAGAATTCTTCAGAATTCTATAGCCCAGATATGGTAGCTTTGGTGTTCACACATCATATTAAGCTACTGTTTATTTAACTATGGTTTATGGAGTGTCTACATTTGGCAGTGTTCACATGGTATACTAAGTCATGAACCATCCATAACCATTAAAACATGAGATCAAACGATACAGCAACCCAAAACCAAAATATGTGCTTTGAATCTAATTTGTATTATCAAAAAGTGTCATTACTTTCTTTTGCATTCTGTTTTAATTCATGTTCAGGGAAAAGAGATACATGAAACTACTTGGCAGGTTTTGAATGGCAAGTATTGTAATGCTGTGGAGGGTGTTTTGTTTTTTTTTCATTTCTTAAAATCAATATTTCCCATCATTTTCAAAATACATATAATAGGGCTGCTCAAGGTTCAAATGGACATTTCTAAATTGCTGAGGCAACAGGAGAAAGGAGTATTGGGTATATTTGCCATCTTGAATGACTTATAAAAATAAAGGCAGAAAACAAATAAATAAAAATTTCTAAATTGTGATATGAGGTCACTTTGCATCTTGCCTTTTCTAGCTTTTCAGACAGTTATTCAAGTATTTAGAAGAAGCTGTGCACATGCACACTATAAATTCAACTCTCCTGGTTAAAGGAACTGATGGGTGAGACCTCAGTGCAACAGCACCTTGGCAAGGAAAATCATTTTGCTTTATCATAGTAATGGGGAGCACTTCATCATCACCATGGCATTGAGGAGATGCTTAGCTGTCTTGCATTAGTTGAATGCATATTATCCCCAAAACAGATCTCTGCTGCTAATTGTAATGCTGAAATAATGACTGAATGTTCATTTGTAATATGCCTGAACTTCAGTCTGCAAAATTTTTGTTATATTTATGGTATGTATACATAGCATATTGCTGATTTACCTTGGTTTTTTCCTCAAAATACAGGATTTTTTTTCTTTATATAATACATTAAATTTCTATCAGTCTGACACACCAATCCAATCCAATCCTCTATATATCACATTTAGTACAGAACTGGTTTTACAAACTGAATTAAACTCCTTAAATTGTGGAAGTAGTCTGTGTCACTTGAGATAAAAACAGTAAAGTGTCTCTCAAGAGAAGGCTATCTCCTGGTGACTAGATGGATATGTATATGTATTTAGGAAATGATTAAAATTATTTTTAATCAATTTAAAGAGTTCGTTGCTCCTTGTTTTTTACATGCATAGCCAGTATGTAAAAACTGTAAAAACAAAAAATTGTTCTGCCTAAACCGAAATTCAAACTTTGCATTTGTTTCTATCAAACCCTTTAGAAATTCTGTAATAGACTTAGTAATTAGGCCTTCCTTAGGGAATGGAGATTGCTAGTTGTCCTCAGATAAACTGTACATAAGAAGGCAGTCGTTCCATATAGGGGCTCTTCTGCTGACATTAACCATGAGAACCTCAGTAATGACATTCCAGTCTCTATTTACGTCTCTTTCTGAACATACCCTTTAATAGAATGATTTGCAAATGTTCTCCCGTTGCTGAACCTAAATTCTAGAATTAAGGCAGCTTTCACTCTTGTGTATGAAGGTAGAAATAGTGCCAAACTGATACACATTTGTATTCTGACTAGCAGCCAAAAAGCAATGCTGTATTTTGTATCTCAGTGGTACACAGCTTGTGCTATTATACAAGTAGATTCCTGTAGTCAACTAACTTTGGTTATAATAAACCAGAATTTAGAGCAGTGTTGAACTTAATGCAAGCTTTCCATAAGGGTTACTCTATTGTATTGGTATGTTATAGGCATAGTGTAGGCAAACCATATAACCTTAAAGATCATCACTTTTATGATGACTGAGAATCAGTCTGGTCTAATAGTTAAGGTACTAGGCCAGGGCTGTCAAACTTGTGGCCCGCAGGCCAGATGCGTCACACGCTGGCCACACCCACACCTGGTTTAGCAAAGAGGGGAAAGTTGTGATACGTCATGTGACACTGCCGTGATGATGCAAGTTTGACACCCCTGCACTAGGCTAAATATCAAGGGATTGTGAATTCTAGTGCCACCTTAATGTATGAAAGCTGGCTGGTGAATTGGGGCCAGTCATTCTCTCTCTGCCTACCAGCTCTCTCTATTTCACAGGGCTGTTGTTGGTGGGGAAAAAAGGAGGAGCTCATTACCCACCTTGAGTTATTTAAATAAATAAATAAAAGTGAGATAACATCTCCAAAAAAAACCTTTTAGGCCTTTGATATCTAGAAGTACTTCAGTGAAGATGGTGTGGAAATTTTTTTAAAAAAAGAATCACTAACAGGTTATGTTTATTACTAACCTTTTCTTCTGTAACCATTTACAGAGAAAAAGAAAAAAGAAACAAACATATAGTATATACAACATGTTATTAATTCAATTTGAAAATAAATGAAAAGTTTCACTGAAAGAACTATACATGATTTCCCTCTTTACTTCCTCTTATTTCGTTACCCTGAGTAGAATTTTATGTTACAAATTCCACCACCATCTGATATTCTAGAAAACATCATGCAATAAATAGGAATGAGAAGCATTGTCTTTTCCAGATTTCCATGTTTTCATTCATTTATTCATTCATTTAATCCTCCAAGGATACGGGGAGCTTATGCAATAACAATGATATCACAAAAACCAAAGCATTTGTTTTGTCTCCTTTGGGGATTTTTTTTTTTTAAAAGAAATGTATTAACAGAAACTTAAAGACTTTACCTTCTTATCCTCCAAAATGCTAAACCTTTTGCTTATAAAATCATGATTTCACACTATATTTGGATGTCATTATTGTGAGGTACTTTAGAGGCAAAAATGGTGCCTCTAGGGCAGGGGTGTTTCAACTCACGTATCATGTGATGTATCGCTACTTTTTTCCCCTTTGCTAAACTGGGGTGGGCGTGGCCACACATGATGCACCTGGCCTGCGGGCTGCAAGTTTGACATCCCTGCTCTAGATGTATGTGGCCATAATCCACAGCTATCCGTCATTCCACTATACATTCTGTTCCACTTAAAGACCAGTAGTTATGTTAATCAAATGCTCAGACAATGCTCAACATTTAGAAAGGATATTGAGAAACTGCTGTTGACTCTTCTTAACTACTATTATCAGGAAGAACAGATCTGCAGCAAGCCTGAAATTTTAATATCCAAGTAAAACTAAAATCCTAGTAATCTTCTATAGAAACTGAAATAATTATGAAATAAAATTAAATATTCTAGAATATTTTCAGTGTCTTTTCTGAGTCCTAAGGGGTTCCATAAAAGGAGTGCTTGTCATTGTACTATGCATTTTAACACACATCTTCAGCAATATAACAGGAACAATTTATATTTTAGCCTGTCATGAAAGCGGCAGCACATACACAAATACAGTTCAGTCTGTTTTTTTCCCTAATAGCTACATAGTTGGAAAACTATGCAACAATTAAACAATGAAATTAAACATATGGAACCTGCATGGTAAGTTTAAACATTTAAGTGCCTTTAAAAAAGACAAAAGAGAAAAAATAATATTACTGTATCAATTATAAAAGTTGATAATTTATAGAGAAAACTGACAAATCTACTTTCTAGTAGAAAATCTATATTATGTCCAAGTTACACAGTGAAGAGCAGGATGTTACTAATGAGCAGCAGCTCTAGAAATAGACTGTTCCTATTTGTAATAAATGATTTAAAGTTATTCATGAAAATGTTAATAAAAGCACACGTTTTCCAATAAGTGTCAGAAAGCATAACAGATTGGAAAAAATGAAACAAGTGGACTTCAAAAATATATTCCATGACTGCGTATACACACACTTTATAGTATGTAAGTCATAAATTGTCTTGCCATGCTGTGTGAACCCAACCATCGCAGTAGACTAAATAGTTTATGGACTAGTGGAGTATGTGGAAAATTATTACAGTTGTAATTTTTACTATATGATAATAATTGCACAAAACAGTAGTCCAGACACAAGTTGATTGAGTGATTGTGAGAAGGGATTCCTTGATCAAGAAAGAGCACAACTGACATACCAGATGAATCCTAGCCATGGTGGTCACCTGGTCTTTGAGCAGAAGATGTCTGTCCCAGAAGAAACCCCACCCCAAAGTGCCTTGGTCCCATTTGAAGAAGTCTATATTCAGAACTAAAAATTATTATAACCCTGGCACTGGAAAAGCTGAAAGTATTGTTTTGAGTGTTAAACATTAGTTAGAAGAGATGTATAAATGAGTATTCTTCTCCTTCTCCTTCTCCTTCTCCTTCTCCTTCTCCTTCTCCTTCTCCTTCTCCTTCTCCTCCTCCTCCTCCTTCTTATGTATACATATAAAAAGGATGTATGTATGTATGTATGTATGTATGTATGTATGTATGTATGTATGCATGTTTAAGCATAATTCTGGAACACCTTGAGCAATTCCAACCAAACTTGGTACACTAATGACTTACTCTCTGGAAAAAAATACTGTGGGGGTAAGACACCCTAACACCCCTCTGTGTGTGTGTGTGTGTGTGTGTGTGTGTGTGTGTGTGTGTGTTCCACCATAACTATGGAACACCTTGAGCAACTTCAACAAACTTGGTACACAGATGACTTACTGTTTGGGAAAAAAACACTGTGGGGTTAAGAAACCCCTAACACCCCTCAGGGTGTTTGTATGTGTGTGTGTGTCCTGGCACACAGGTGGCACACAGAGCCAAGCTCAGCTCCACCATGCATGCGTGCCCCTCCCGCTGGCCAGCTGATATTTGGGTCTCTGCCACACATGTACGGGGGGGGCAAGGGAGGGCAGAGGGATGTGGTGCAAGCCCCATGCGGCCTGTTTTGGCTCACAGGAGGCTGCAGGGAGGCCTACTAGGCCCAAAACAGGCCCCAGGAGGGATTGTGCACGCATACGTAGGAGGCGGGGGGATTAGGATGAAAAAATACCTGGACAGCGCCAGGTATCAGCTAGTCTTTAGAATAAAACTGCTTTGACTTTAAGATCAAAACTGTATAAGTAGTTTTGTTTCAAACCTTGGGCAAGATTTTTGCTGTGGCAGACTTTAAATTAAAAAGTTCCTTCAAGAGGGTTACTCAAAAGTGAGCATGCTTGATAAATCTGAATATTGTTTGCTGCTAGTCTAGTTCAAAGCCTTATAATTTATAAAACTGTTGCTATGATACAAGTTACAGTTCTAATGATGACTCATTTTTATGCAGCATCTACAAGTTTACACCCACCTTAGGCAGCATGTAGTTGCATTAGAAATATCTCAATAAGTCTACAGTGTAATTCAAATTGTAGCTGCATAATTCTTATCAAAATCAGTGAGATCACCATGCTCTGTAATTTTTCATTTGGGCATTTCAATGGTATTTTGATTCACATTTGAATGCACTGAACATTTTGCTGATGTAGATGAATACATTTCAACACATGATGCTATATCTATTTCATGCTATCTTTTAGATAAATCATCTGTGTCTATAATCTATAATATGTGTATATATAATTGATATATCTGTATATATGTGTGTGTGTGTGTGATACACACACAAACACACACACGTGTGCATATATATATATAATTGATATATAATATATCAATTATATATACAGTTTCAGTTAAAGGTGCACAGTATGTTAATGAAATAAAAATATGAATTAGGATAAGAGGCTAGTATGACAAAGGAATAGTGGTATATTTTGGATAAATTTTTGACATGTATAGGGACTCACAAAAATAACATCTATGCATTTTATATCAATTCAGAAATCCAACAGCAGCCTTAGGTATCTGGCATCAGTCAGCTGCATAGACTATAACATATTTCATTTTTAGTCAATATGCTAAGATCCTTAGTCAGCATGATTTTGACATAGTGCTGTAGAGATTTTATAAGAAAAGTGAAGAATCCAGATAAGGCAGTATCTTTTTAGGACTACTTAATCCAGCTCAACAACTGCAAAATCTCAGAAGGAAGTATTTCCAATATTTATTATCTTTATAACTGGATGCTCTAAATTTTTAAATAGGATGATCTGAATGCAAAATATATGCTATAGTACTGAGCAATAGACCTTAACCAATACGATCTACACCTGGTGACAATAGATCCAGTAAAGATTCTATTGAGAGCTTATTTGATTTTTGAAATTGGAACTGTCGCAAATTATACTCAAATAGAACCATAATTTCTAGGTGGTAGATTGAAATGAGGTGAAAGACATTGGATAACACACATCTAATAGGATAAATGTCACCAAACACAATGTAGCATGTTAGATGAAATAATGACACATTGTATTTTTTTCAGAATAACCAGGATGGATATTTTCTTTGTGCTATCATTATATAGAATAAAATATAATTTGAAGATGTGTATGACATTATGATTAGTATTACCTTCGTACCTGGTGATCCAAAGTATTAAAACAAGGATACTTTCATTACCATCAGAATCAGAGAGAGAGGGAGGAGGGTGGAAGAGAGAGGTAAGGTAAAGGGAAATTAATGGAAATAAAGTAATATAATAGGCAGACCCATATTTTTATCATTTATAAAGCATGACTGTGGATTGTTCCTATGTTCCTGGCTTAGTAATGGAGAAGGAATTAGCAAAGTATCAACGAGGAAGTTTCAGAAAAGATTATTCAGTCCAGGCCTGAGAAAGAAAGTCAAAATAACTCTGCCTCAATTTTGTTTAGTATAAGATAAGGCAGAGTGATTTGGCAGTCTCACTATTCTTGTAAAGTGATCTTTCCTTTATGATCATGTTACCAAAGATCTGTGTTTTGAACTATGGAAGTGAGCACCATGCAGCCAAAGAGAAATAGCTTCATCCTGTGTATCGCATCATCTTACTTATTATACATGGATAATTATACATTAATTATTCTGACTGGATGCTGAGTAATGTTACATAATTTATGCTAATTTTTAGAATTTATTTTTCTGTCACTGACATCAGTGAGATGGAATTTAACTGTATTTACTCCAAAGGAATAATGCCCAAATTTAAGAGGATCACCCTCAAAAAAAAAAAAAAAAAAAAAAAAAGGATTAGACATAAAAAGATCTCCCCATCTGCCCCATAGCTAAAATAATCCTTCTTTTTAAATTATATGAGGGAAAACAGTTTTCCTTTCATGTACATATTGACAATTCTTATCTTGATATAACTTTATGTCCTCAAAGTTGATGGTTAGAGTTTTTTCCCCATCACATATCCTATTTTCAGCACTTGGACAAAATGGAGTAGATTTTTCAACTGAAGGTAGGTTTAAACAGGTCTGAGGGCAGAAGACATATTCAAACAAGATGCATTTTGCGGTATACTAAATTTAGAAATCCTTATTAGTTAATATTAATTTACGACATCTTAGTCTGTTTTTCTCTTAACTAACAGGAATGTACTATTCTTAATTTTTTAAAACATGATTTATTTTAGGACAGAACAGTGTTGTTACTATAAAAATAATATAATCTTATATGCAGTTTTATCACTTTATTTATTACAGTATTTATTATTTTATTTACTGATGTGTTTATTTAAAGTATGTATTACTTTAAAATGGCAAATCTGCATTCCAAAACAGAAATATTAGAGATGTTTTTTAATTATTTCTATTACTTTTGTTATTACAAAATGGAAACACATGTATACGTTCCTGCATTAAAGCATGTTCTATTATAAGTTAAGCACCAATAATATGATTAGTGCTTCACAAATAAATAATTCTTGGCTTGAGTAGCATAAAGGAATCATTCAACTTTTTTCAATTTGATGGAATTTCATTTTTACAAATTTGGCAAATTTCATCAGCCTGGGTAGAAGTGCTTAATAAAACCATCTTTTTAATAAATCCAACAAGTTCATTATTTGGAAAACACATGTTGGTAAATATTTATATTTTTCTTTTGTATAAAGACAACTCCTCTGAACACACATCATAACATTATTATTTGTTTAAAATATTATCTTCAAAAGAGGACAGAAAGAAATTGAAATCATTCAAGCCAACATTTAAAAATACAAATTATCTCTCTATACGATTACTCAATAATTTATTTGTTATATACCACTTTTCTCAGATCTTTAAGACTTAACAAATAACAATAATGCAGCCATAAAAGCATACAATGAACACAAAACATTTAATAAAATAATTCCATAAAAAACTATTTCAAAGATCAGTTAAAATATAGTTTAAAAACCCTTCTCAAAATTTGAGAGTAAGAAGTTAATTGTACTTCAGAAAAGTGCATAAGAGAAAACCCTTTTATGAACAAAAAGACAAACAGGCCTTTCTGTTCTTAAAATCAGAAGATGAACTTCAGCAAGTTTTAATAACTAGATAATTTCATAACAAGCCAATATTTCCTTATGTATAGCTTATGTATTTGATTTGATGTATGTTTGGGACATTAAAGTTGATATTAGTTATCTTGAATTTAACCAGAATATACTTGGTAAGCACTGCAGTTCTTTCAATACTGGACCAATATAAGAACAATACAATATGTTAGTAGGGTAATACTTCTCCCACTGTATTTGCTTTTCAAAAATATGTCACACTTGTCTAAGTGTGATGTAAACCAGGGAAAGAAAAGAGTTGCCAAATCACTGACATTAGAAATTGTAACTGGCATGCAGAAGTTCCAATAAGTTATTGAGCAAATGGAAGAAGGCCTCTGTAGCAACTATAGTGTTAAATCTTAGGGCAAACACATAGAGTGTATGAGAGGATCAACCCACGCAAAATGAAAATACCCATCCCTCAATATAAAGTGCCAAATGGATTTCAAACTGAAGCCAAGCTAAGACAATGTATCTTGGCAGTGAGTTGTCTATTTGGGCCAGGGAGAAAATCAAAATGGCCACTGCAACTGTATGATTGAAACCCCACCCCTAATGCACATAAAAGGAGTTGGGCTTCAGTTGTGTAGTTGCAACATCTGGACTTTTTTTGATAACTCATACACCCTCTTGATTTGAGGCAAAACAAAAGAAACAATCTGTATTTGTAATAAGAGCAGTTACAGAAAAACCTTCAAAATTGGCTGACCTTATGTTATGGCTCTTAGGACTTTAACAGGAAGAACTAGCATTATGTACCATTCTTGGAAAAACTGGATTCTTGAACACAGTACAAATGCATTGCAGTCTTATTGGCTGTCTTATTCTGAACTAAGGGAAGATTTCTAAGACATCTCTCCTACATGTGTTATAACTGATTATAGATTTTATACATAAAATATTCCTCTGGACTGATTTAATATTACAGACATGATCAACATTCCTTTGAAAGTAGGTTGTGTGGGGTGACTTTGATATGCCTCAGTGTAGCACTTTGTGGTGCAAAGATGATACAATGTGCAAGATACAAGAAGTAATACAATGCATCTCACCAAGATAAAGAAGCAATACAATTTGCTTTGATGAGGCCGTTCATGCTGCTCACAAATCTTGTCTGCCACTTGTAATAGATAGGAGAAACTTCTGCACATGCATAACACACCCAAGCAACACTTCTTGCAAACATAGAGGAAACTGTGTGAGAAACCTCAGAGAACTGTAAAGCAGAAAAACATGACTGTTTCCGTTTTAGAAGGCAAAGGGCTGTTTGGGGAAAGGCATTCTTTCACATCTTTATTAAAAGCAAATAATTCTCTGAAAGATCTGCACATTCCAATTAGAGACTATTGCAGAAATATGAATATACATATGTACTGAATGTTACATTTTTGTCTCAAAACGTTTGAAACCAGAAAAAATGTTATCAAAGGACTGTTGAAGCCCACAAACTCTTTAACTATGGTATCATTGATGTACATGGAACTCTCTTAAATATTTTATAACAGAATCACAGAGTTGGAAGGTCTTCTAGTCCCGCCCCCTGCTCAGGCTGAAAGCCCTTTATCTTTTCAGACAAATGGTTGTCCAATCTCTTCTTAAAAACTTCCAGTGTTGGAGCATTCACAACTTCTGGAGACAAGTTGTTCCACTGATTTATTGTTCTGTCAGGAAATTTCTCCTTAGTTCTGCTTGATTAGTGTCCATCCATTGCTTCTTGTCCTGCCCTCAGGTGCTTTGGAGAATGGGTTGACTCCCTCTTCTTTGTGGCAACCCTCTAGATATTGCAACACTAACATGTCACCCCTAGTCCTTATTTTCATTAAACTAGACATATTCAATTCCAGCAACCGTTCTTTTATGTTTTAGTCTCTAGTCCACAATCATCTTTGTTGCTCTTCTCTACACTCTTTCTAGAGTCTCAACATCCTTTTCACAATATGGCAATCAAAACTGGATGCAGTATTCCAAGTCTAAGTGTGGCTTTACCAAGGCATTATAAAGTGTTATTAACACTTAATGTCAACTTAATCTATCCCGCTTTTAATGCAGCCTAGGACTGTTTGGGTTTCTTGGCAGTTGCAGCACACTGTTGGCACATACAGTATTTCAAAGTGATTGTCCACTAGGACTCCAAGATCTCTCTCACAATTACTATTGAGCCAGGTACATATACTATACCTGTGCATTTGCTTTTTCTAGAACTTTACTTTTCTCACCATTGAATTTCATTTTGTTAGATAGGGCCTAATGTTGAAGTCCATCAAGTCCTTCTGTATCTTAAACCTATTTTCTTGAGTGTTGGCTATTCCTGCCAGTTTGGTGTCATCTGCAGATTTGATGAGTTCCCATCTATCATCTAAATCATTGATAAAGATATTGAAAAGTATTGGGCCTGACAGAACCTTGGGGTATCCCACTGCATACTTCCCTCCATATAGATACAGTTCCATTGAGGACTGCACATTTTGTGCAGTTGGTCAGCCAGTTTTAAATCCATTATTAATTTGATGGAGATGGGCAGTTTAGAAATATGAAATACAAATACATAAATATAGTTTGGCTAGTTAACAAATTATTATCTAGAATACTAAATAAGAATGATTCAGACATTAGTAAAACCATCTGCTTGATAGAAGTCTAGCGAAGTTCAAAAAGCAAATGTTCATGTGGAACATGTATGGATGTCTGCCCTGTGACATAATTTTTTATGCCTACTGAAGTGAAAAATTGAAGATTGCACAAGAATAAATCATGATTTGTTCCATTGGCTCCATTGATGAGTAGGCCATTTTTACCCTCCTCTCACACAAGGTTGCATTTTTTTTAATGATATTTATTACTGTGGCTTTTAGATTTTTATTTGTTTTAGCATGGCTATTTCATTTATTGCTGTTGACTGGCCAGTCCCTTTGGGGGAAATGGGTAGTTGTATAAATTGGTTAAATACATTTCATTATAAAATTAAATGATTAACTGTGTGTTTGCTAATCTAGTTAATAATTCCTCTTTCTGTCATGGTATTTAGTGATAATTTGGAAGGACTCCATTCACCCAAGTATACTGGGATAAATCTATACAGCCCTGAGGCTTCAAATTGTACATATTAGTACAAAATAGCAAAGTGCCTAAACACAATTTTGCTTAATTGTATACTTAGAACTAGATATGTAAGTTAGATTCAAACAATTTAACAGGTATAATTATGCAGTATTAGGACTGAAAATCAAAATTTGACTTGCTTTATGCCATGTAGATCTCAATTATTTAACAACAAAGAAATGATTTCTCTATGAGGCATTTTGTGTCATTGTGTAACTTCCTCTTAAGATGCTCCAAATTTATATAATACTATTGTATGGAACTAGACATCCCGACATCAATTTTCATCTATTGTTCATGGCACGAAATTACCCTTGTCCCCTCCCCATGAGTAAGTATTATACCAATATGTAGTATTTTTTTCTGTCCACAGCCTCAAGTTGCACAAAATTGTTTTATCATCCGTTATCTTGGGAGTGAAATTCTGTGACTGTTAATAATTGTGCCTAAATGTATATTGTATGTTTCAGATTGATGCAGGGATATCACCTTCCTTCTGGTTACTAGTGTACTGCCATGCAGCCATTTGCCCTTACCATTAGCACTTTACCTTCCTCAGTTCTCTTCACATGTCTTCTAGTTGTGATGCCAACTTCCCTTGTTTTCAACAAATGAAAGAAAACAATAGCAAAGCTGTACTATTTTATGGGGTGGGTGTATGAGAAGCTGTTTCATTCTTGTCTCTCTAACAATGTTCTGAAGTAGAAGCTTCATTTTTTCCATATTACAGTGTCCAGAAAATGAATGATGGTAAACTGGGCTTTTGGTTTTTTTAATTGCCAGCTTAATAGGCCTTAAGTCTCTCTCAGAAGCTGCAAAATCCAGAAGCCTACGGTATGTAAGAGTTCAAGAAAGCTGTGGGAAGCACTGGGACTCACATCTACATTTAAACAGCACCTACCAAGAAACTTATTTTGGGTTTTGCAATTGTCTGAAGCAACTGAGGTGTGGATAGTTCTATTTTTAAAGTTTATTTCTTATCCATTTTCTACAACCCAGATACAATGAAATATCTTCTACAAAGAAATGTAATTATCAAATGTTTTGAAGAAATGGCTAGAACTTTTTTATTCTATAGAAAATTTGGGATGACTTGTTGAGATAATTTTTGCAGATTTTATTTTAAAAATATTAAACATTACAGAAAATGTATTTTTATATATAGGATTAACAGACCAATCCTATGTATATTTATTTCAACCAATGTGCTGTTTACTTTCAGTATAACTCTCAATTACTTAATCATATGATCTGTATTAAATCAGAAGCCTGTTTTTATTTTGATTAAAGTATTTTTATGGATTAATCTCTTCAAATTGTTCTTTGTAAAAGCTACATTCTCACAAACAACATACTGGAAGGTTGGAGACTTAATCTTAAAAGTTTAAATTTAATGTCAAAATACAAGGTAATCATACTCGTTAATATTACATCTTAGAGAAGAACAATTCCTAAAGCAACAAGGACTTGTACACCAACAAGGAAGAAAACCCTAACCCTAATCTTACACGACTTTTGAAAAATATGCAGTTTCAAGCAGCAAACTTTGAACATTACTGTAACTGGTAATTCCGGGCACCCCAATCACATGTATTTCCTCCTGTTGTAAATAGAATTGCACCTCCCTCGTCTGCAGGGTTATCTGTTTTTGTTTCCAAATGTGATATATTAATTTGTCCATCCATTGCCGCCTTTATTTTGGGGTGATGAGTGCCACTTTCTTTTAAAATAAAACGCAGGGATACAGAAGATAATTTATTGTGGCAACTATATGGGTGGAAAAAGCCTCATTCTACTCCAGGCTGTCAAAGAAAAGACACAATGAAACATTATTGCTATAAAAGGAAACCCGCGAAATAAAAAGGTCCCATCAGCTTTCCAGAGGAAACTTCCTGCTTTGCGTCTCTTTTTACGTAGCTCTGTAGATAAAGAGAAAGTACAACGCGCATGATTAAATTTATAGCACATCCTTATACATGAATTTATCCCACGGATTGTTGAGCCTTTATATTCAACGAGGGGCTTGCGGGGTTAAGGTTCCTAAGCTTTTTCTTCAGATCTAACGTCGCATAGTTCAGGGAGCCGAAAGTGTCTGCCTTATCGTGGTGACCTTTAAGATACCTCGAGACTGTCCACTGCTTTGCTATCCGAGAGCAACGCGCTATCCCAGTCGGTAAAAGGTTCTGCGAGGCTGCGCTCGCCACCGCCTCAGCAGCAACCCCCCTCGAGACCTCATCGCCAACGGTCCGGTAAAAGTAAACTTCACTCGCGGCCGCCGCGTCTCTTCCAAAATATCGCGAGATTACGTTAAGGAAGCCGGGCGCTTCACTTTTCCCTCTCTTTCCTCTTAGCTCCGCTAGCCGGCCGAGCTCGAGATAGGCGCGCGGGCCGCGCAGGGCGGCGTTTTGGTGCGCTGGGAGTGGGGCGGGGGAGCAAAGGAGCGAGCATTCGGCCGCGCGAGGTTCTGTGGGATACAGGCGGTGCTCTGCTTCTCCGCCTCCTGCTGGGTGCGGAGCGGCTCCGCTGAAGCAAACGAGCAAGCGAAAGGCAGGGAGAAAAGGGACGAGACCCGACTAGGGCATGAAGATGGCGGACGCCAAGCAGAAACGGAATGAGCAGCTGAAGCGCTGGATCGGCTCCGAGACGGACCAGGAGCCGCCCGTGGTCAAGCGCAAGAAGACCAAGGTGAAGTTCGACGACAGCGCCGTCTTCCTGGCTGCCTGTTCGAGCGGCGACACCGAGGAAGTGCTGCGCCTGCTGGAGCGCGGCGCCGACATCAACTACGCGAATGTGGACGGCTTCGCGGCACTGCACCAGGTCTGTGTCTCCTTCTCCCATTTCTCCGGGCAGGGCTTCAGGAGCTTCTGCTGGGAAGGAGGAGGCTCTGCCGCCCGGGATGAGATTGAGGCCTGCTTCTTTCTTCCACCTAGGATAGTCTGGCTAGGGTGCTGCTTCCGGAACTTCTTGCCTTTGGGCGCCTTGAGGAGGGCTGTGGCCCTTCGGCGTCGGAACCTGCCTTCCTCCCCCCCACCCCTTCTTCCGACTTTCAGTGGGGAGCTAGCCCGTCTGTGAACATCCTTGTTTGGGTCCCAGGGATGTTGGGTTCTGCTGGCTAAGCTGTACCTGCTGATAAGGCCGGGCCTTGCCTCCCCCCCCCCCGAGAGACAGGAGCATTTGGTGGTCTTCTTTTCTTTCCTTCGCTGCCTTGGGGCTTCAGAGAGACTTAGTTCTTCTGGGGAGGGGGACAGATGAAGAATGGAGAACTCCCCCGAGCTTTTTATTTGTTTTATTTCTTTAATAGGGCAAGGAGGACGAGGCGAGTCCTTTCACGAAGGAGGTAACTTCGTGAAGTGATGGGGTGATTACCATTGCCAGAATGGGAACATTTAGGGGTTGTCCTTAATGGCTGGCTGGCTGTTTTGCAGATGAGTTGAACGCCTAAACACATCTGTACTAAATGCTGTTCTTAATTTGTTAAAGTTGCTGCTTGGGTTTTTTTTTCTTTTTCCTTGGTTGGTGGCTCTACATTATGGAATATGAACTCGGACCCATTACTGCAGCCCTTTCTATCATTTATAGAAAGTCATACAATTATTAATACAAATTAAAATTGGTTTTGCTTGCAAGAGTTCCAAAAATGACAGTTGAGGAAGGATGAGAAATCAACTGATTCTGAAATGTTCTCAAAATGGATGCTTTGTGGACGTTTAAGTTTTATAGGAGTCTGATAGGAATCTCAAATGTTAGCCAAATAAGGAAAGACTGTGGCAATCCCTAGATAATGTTGGATACTTGAGTTGATGTAGATTTTATTAACAGACCAGGAGCAATAACAACATTATAAACTCACTTTGTGTATATATGTATTTATACTTTAAAAAACAAGTGTAATTACTTGGACAGCTTGATTTTTATTTTGCATGGTGGTAGTCTTGGTAGTTCCTTAAAGGTATAGTAATTAGGATATCTAGAAGAAGTGCTTTTTGCAGTATACTAACAAGTAATGCTTTATTAAGCTATGAAACAGATTTCAATTTAGTCTATTCTTAAAATTCTTGATGATGATACTGGGAGGAAGAAAGCTTTCATGAATAAGTTGATTCAAGATAGTTGAACACATATGTGTTGTGCCCTTAGTATTATGCAAGATTTATAATGGAATTTGTCTTTTGAATTAAATCTTCTATTCTTCCGATATAATTTAATTAGTTTAAAAATACATGTCTTATTTACAAAATGAATTGAACAGTATTATAGATTGCCACTTTTGTTTTAAAGCTAAGTAATGATGTTCTCATTGAACATCATTACTTAGTAATGTTAGACTTTATTAGTAATGTTAGACTTTATTAGTTTACGCAGTACTGAGAGAAAGCCCACTGTAGAGTATACATTGTAATAGAATTTCATATTTGGTCTTTCTTGCTAGTTAGGACTTTATTGAGAAAATTATGTTTCGCACTTCAAACTGAGAGAACTTTAGGGTTGAATAAGGTCTAAAATAGTGTTCAGTACATACCTTTTTGAGGTACTAGATATGTTTAAAATAGCTTTTTAACCTATAATCCTGTGATCCCTGGAATGGTATTCTAGATTGTAAAAATGTTACAGATATCCCCCCTCCAAAACAGGTACTCATTGTCTCTTTCTACAAGCTCCTCCAAAGACAATAACTCATGGAGTTTGTGGGTGGGAAGGTAGTATATTCTCTCCTTACGTGATAGAAGAAAAAAGTTTTGTGAATATGAAGAAGACTAAAAAAACTCCTACAATCCTTAGGACCTATATCATTCTTATTCCTCAAGCATTCTCCAGAAATTAGGCAAACCTTAAGGCTGAGGGACATAAATTGTGTTATGTGAAGACCCATAAGAGAAAAAAAAAGTGGAAAAATCTTTTCTCCCCTTTTGTGACATGGTGGCATGAACTTGGCAGGCTTTTGTTAAGATAGCTTTTTTTCTGTCTTTGCATTATATCCTATCCTTTGGTAGCACAGTTCAGTACATTTGGAATTTCATGAATGATGTACATTACTTTATTAAATTAAAGCAATGGTGACATACATTATAGAAATTGGCCTAGCATAACAGATAATTTCTGCTATCTTGCAAAAGAGGGATAAAGAAGATCTCATTCAAAAGGCAGAGTCATTCAAGTCAATTTGGCTACATGACTAAACACACGTGTACATTTGTTTTTTTTTTACAACAGTATAGAATTGATTTGCTGTTTCCTTCTGGGTTGTTTTTTGACTTCCTAGAATAGTCGGCAATCTTCCATCCAAATGTTAACTTGATCTAGCCTTTTTAAAAAAAATTTTTAAAATCACATGAACTTTGTTAAGCTCTACTTTCTCAGACAAAGGATTTCAGAATGTAAGGGATTCAAGTATAAGTGATTTACTGTTTTCAAGCTCAATTATAAGATGGCATATAGAAGACATAGTGATTAAGAAAATGATACATGACTGCAATTGAGATAGACATATATTCAGGGAGATAGCCATTTATGCATATGTGTTTAAACAATTTAGCACATTCAGTGGTAAAAAATGTTGTGAATTGTGCCTTGAAGCAAAGTGTTGATGGTATAAAGGCATGTATTATAATGCTTGCTTAGAAAACAACTATTATATTTGTCCCAGTTGAAGTTCTCTTTAAGTGCATTGTGTTATACTAGTCACTAGGTTGGAAGTTACAGAAGCAAAGAATGTTTTGGGAGTGTATTGTGTAATGATTGTAACCTATTTCTTGAAAAAGTGTTCTGGGTTTGGAAATACAGCTGAGATTCTGATTAGACATGAACATGACTATCCAATAGGTTAGATTCTGAGAAAAATGTAAATGAATTATATATTCATATATAATATTCAATATTATATTAAATATTTCCCTTTTTGATCTTCTCTGTGCCCCAATGCATAAGGCCACATGAGACTTTGTTCACATATATTGCTAAGTAACTGTGCTTATCCATGGTTATCTATTTCAAGTAGGCTTGCACACCTACTAAGCCAAAAGCAAATAAACCATATTGGAGCTTGAACATTATGAACTAGACCATGTTCAATGGCAAGATAGATAATAGTTTTATTTATATTCATTCCAATTTGGGACTTACATTGTACAGATAGCAATGTTGAGGCAGTAGAAATGGAACAAATTAGAGTGATGTTTTGAAACATTTGGGCATGAAACAGTAAAATAACAATTCATAGTTTGTATAACTTGCTTTATAATTAACAGATCAAGCTCTGTTTTTATTCATTAAATTTATATAGCTGTCCATCTCAAATAAAATTTAGATTTTGTATGTTGTGATAAGAAATCACAGAATCCCACTGATTACATTTTTTCCAATTTTTGAATACTTAATGAAAAATATATCACCCATGCAATTATTTCATTTTGTACTAGATAACTCTACAGGATATCTAGTATAAAATATCTGTTACAAACACTCAGTAAAGCTTATCACTAATCAATAGCCTTCATATCAAATTCTGTTAAATATGAACTTATATGTAGTTCAGTTGAGTCTGATAACTACAGCATTACATCTCAAGGTTGACTCAGCCTTCCATCCTTCTAAGATCCATAAAATGAGGAGCCAGCTTGTTGGGGGCAATATGCTGAGCTCTGGTAGTGCAGCAGACTAAAGCACTGTTATTAACATCAGCTGCCTGCAATTACTGCAAGTTCAAATCTCACCAGGCTCAAGAGTGACTCAGCCTTCCATCCTTTCTAAGTTAGGTAAAATGAGGACCCAGATTGTGGGGGCAATAAGATGACTGTATAAATATACAAAAGTATGAAGGCTATTGCTTAACGCATTGTAAGCCGCCCTGAGTCTTCGGAGAAGGGCGGCATATAAATCAAATAAAAAAAAAACTGCTTAAAGAGGACCGCTTAGAGAGGGCTGTAAAATACTGTGAAGCAGTATATAAATCTAAGTGCTATTAACTATATCAAGAATCCTATACAGTGTTCCTATTAATTACTTAGTTCTTTTATTTCAATAACATCTGTTTTACATAAGAAAGGATAGGAATAACAGAGAAATTCAGGAGAAAAAAAGAAATGGTGTTAGTGTTGGAAGTGCTCTTTCTGTGTGTACCCAAACATATTTTGGAATGTTTATTGTGCCACAACTAAGACTTCAGGAGTCACAAATTATGCACTTTTTGCTTTTTATATTTTATTGATTGATTGATTAAATTTGTATGCCCATCTCTCATCAAGCAACTCGGAGCTGCTTTTTCATGATCTGGAATAGAGAAGACAAGGTAGTTTGGATGTTCCAAAAACTCTTTAAGTATACTAAAGTTGTAAGGTAAAAAAGCAGGTTCTTTGAGGGAAAAATATCAGCCTTTTATAAGAAGATGATATAAGAAAGGTCTTTCTGTTAAACAATTTAAAGGAAAAATATATGAATGTTGTGGCTTCTACAACCACAAAATAACTGGAAACCCACATTAACCTAAGCAATCATTCATTGAAGAAAATAGCCAGAATTGGATGCTTTCAAAAGACTATATTGTAAACCATGCTTTACTATGTGCAGTGGCTGTGTTCATATGTTATGCTAAGCTAAAACCAATAAGAAATATACTATGGCTATAGACAATATTAAAATAAAATAAAAATACTTATCTGTGTCTATGCATATTTGGAGTGGGCCAAATGTCTATAAGTCTGCATCTCAGTATGTATATAGTAGGACTAGCTGATCTGCAAGAATACTGATAGTCCTTGCTTAATGGCGGTAATTGGGATCATTAGCTCTGCAGTTGCAGCAGTCCCAGTTGCTGTCATTAGGCAAATCCCGCCTAGTTACAGCATCCTGTGGACACATGATTGTCATTCACAACCTCTTTCTGGGTTCCCATTGACTTTGCTTGTCAGAAGCCAGCAAAAAAAGTTTTGAAATGGCAACTTTGTGGCCATGGGATGCTGTGATGTTGTAATTGTGAACTACCAGTAGTTGCCAAGCATATGAATCATGGTCATGTGACTGCAGAGACACTGCAATGGCTGCAACTACAAGTTATCGTAAGTCTCCCTAATTCCAGACTCTCGCAACTTCAAACAATCACTTCAACATTTACATTAACTCCAAAATTATTTCATGTTGAAAATTGAATAGCTGCTCAAGAAAAGCAAGCAATTTTATTTCATATTCATAATGGAAGATTTTAAGATGGATATTTCAGAGAATATATACAATGAAAATTGAAGTATAATAAGCTCATAGTATGACTGAGAAAAGTAGTACACTTTAGCAAACAAATTTATTAAAGTGCCCACCGTTTTCATACTATACTCATACAGGCCTATAAAAACAGTGATAACTGAAGGCTGATACATCAAGTTAGCACAAATGTGTATCTTGATTCTTATATAAAAAGAGACACACTACAAAGTGTTCTTGAGATTATAAGTATATACTGTATAATCAGGGTGGATAAACAAGTATATGTACATTTTTCTTCTATACAAATGTAATATTGTTTTGTTTCAGAAAAATTGCTTCTTGGTGGAACAGCTGATATATCCTTTTTTGTTTGGAGATAAAATTAAATTAACTTCACATACTATTCTTATTCACCAAATCTTATATATAGAATATATGTGAAATGTAGATGAAAAACTATGAAGAAAGAGAAAATTCAAAAGAAAACACATTTCATCATTAATAATAATCAGTGTAGTGTTAACAGTTTCGTTGTGTTCATTAATACTAACTTAGGAAGCAGTGTAGTTTATTAGTTCAGTGTAAATGAATCTTCCAAATTATTTCAAGAAATGTAAATTCTAAATGTAACACTGCTAATTTAAAGGTTCACAATTTTCTTTGCAATCTTTGCATATATGCCACACTATTGCATTCAAATATTCAAAATCTTTATTACCATAACTGCTTTGCTGATTTTATTAACCATAAAAAGGCAACTCTAAGAGAGTTACAAAGCAGTAGGACTTGTAGTAAGCAGTGCATGTTCTGATGTTATCTGGTAGGCGGAGACATTCCAAGTTGTCATGTATTGCTAGATACATTCCTGAAATGACAGTCAGTGGAAACTCTGGCATAGAATAGAGGTTTTCCTCAGCTGTCACCATCTTTAGTAGCATGTCAGTATATTGTTAGAACAATAAGGAAATATGTCTCGTTTGTATTTGTGGCCAAGTATTATCCTTGAATAGCAAGAAAGTAATGTTAATTCTGAGCATCATCAACAAATGTAGTTTCTTATGTTCTGAGAAGTCCGTTGGGAGATCCTGTGTATAAGATTAGAAAAAAAATCAGTTAGCCTTTGTGAAAGAAGGGGAACAAAACACAAACTTGTTATACCACCAGTTTCTATAAAAATGCATTAATGAAAGTTTCACTGTATTGGAGATTTTTCATGTAACACGTCTCATAAAATAAGTATAACACTGCAGTTCTAGAATCTAATGATTCTTCTGTGTGTCAGTGGTAAGTTCTATTTGCATTCGTTGAGGCTTTGTCCTAGAAAAATACATGGGCAGTTGTGGCCTAAGTCAATTAAACAAACTGCTATGAGTAAATATTTATTGATTGATTATATGTATATACTATCACATCGAACACATTTACTGCCATTTACAATACAAATAAATCCAAAATACAATGCCAACTGAAAATTTGGGTAGACAGTTGTCCACAGGAGGCAACCATGTACCCAGGCTCCATTAGGTTCTCACATATGTGGCAAACAGTGACCATCCATATCCAGTTTCACTGTGAGGAGGCAGTAGTGAAGATATCTGGGAGCCAAACCATATTGGCCTTTGAATCGGGAAGCCAATGCAATACCTGCAGTATATTGGTAATACATTTGTTGCAGCTTTTATTTACCAGCAGATGATATAGTTGAGCAGCGTCATGCAAATAAGGGATTGAATTAATGTTACTAGACCTTCCACCCATATAGGCAACAGCTGGCATTTCAGCCAAAATGAGACAAAAGAATCCATGGCCATAACATCTGTATGCAAATCTAGCAGTAGCTGTGAGTCCAAAAAGAAGCCCAGGCCACAGACTTAAACTTGTAGAAGAATTCTCCCCATCAACAATTAAAACCAAAGCAGACAGGGCCAAATGGTTTCTGGACAAATAAAAACTGTAAAGTTGCCTTGGGCATAGAAAAGTTCCAATTCCATGCAACTACTCGACCAAGAAGATGATGTTGCTTGTATTAATGTTTAAGTGGTTATGATTACACTCTTGTAATTATTTTTTCAGCTGAAGGAAGTGAAATTGTTTTGGATAGTGGAACACCAAATTCAGTGCTTTGTAATACAGATCATATATTGGTAAAAGATATGTTGGTAAAATGTTAATAAGTATGTTTACATTTCAAAGTTTTCATGCCCTAAAGAACAACAAGCCACAAAATGAAAATAATATTATTGCTCATCTGCTGTAGACTCATATTTTCAAACACACTCATAAGAATATAAAAAGAGCTCTCATGCATCAGGCCATAGGCCAGTCTAGTTCAACTTGAACTAAAGTTCTGTATATGTAATTGCTGGGAAATTCATAAACTTGCACGGGAGGGCAGTAACCTTCTGCTGTCAGTAACCTTCTTTCCAGCAGCCAGCTTTTAAAACTTACTGCTTTTGATTTAGGAGGTACTAAGCAACCATCATTATTAGCATCTATTGTTGGTCTTATCCTTCATGAATTTGTTCCATTTCTTTTAAACTGGATGTCATTGCTACAAGTATTAGTAAAGAATTCCATGATTTAAGTATGTGCTATATAAAAAGATTTCTTCTTTTGAGTTCTTAATCTTCCTGTTTTATGTTTCAATGAATGACCTCAAAATCTATTGTTATGAGAATGAGAGAAAAACATTGTTCTCATTTCAAGTTATCTATGTTATCTATCATGCATGCTTTTATAAAATCCTAATTTCTCTAATCTTTCAAGAAACCTGTCCCAGCCTCAAAATAATTTTAGCTTCATATTTGCCACTTTAATCAGCTCTGTAATAACTTGAAGATGGGTGATCAGAACTATATTAAGTACCCCAATTGTGCTATGACAATAGATTTATGCAAGGGCATTATTATATCATCACTTCTATTTTTAATTCCATTCTTAATTATACCAAGCATGGAATTTGACTTTTGTATATATGAAATTTAAATTTTGGGGGATCAGTATTAGAATCCATACAATGTGAAAGAGTGAGATTATAATTCACCCAAATTACAAATTTAACCTGTAAAAGAAGATTGAGTACACAGTAATTCTAGTTTGCCATACTTCAGATGACAAAAACAGAAATGATGCTCTATCTCTTGCTTTTTGTATGTAGTTCCCCTTTTACACTGTCTAGTCAGAAGCTTAACTCATCTTTAAATATATTGTTTTTATACTCAGGAGCAAAATAGTTCAGATTTTTGAGAATAATTTGCAGACTAAATTCTCATACTTGTTGGATGCTTTTCATCTTCATTAAGTTTGAATTACTAGGTTCAATCCTTAACATCAACACTGTTGATATTAGCTAGCCAAACAAGATTTCCTTGATCTTTCTGTTTTTGTTCTCAGTAGTTAAGCAATGAGTACAGAGTGGTTCGGTTAGCAGTTAAAACGTAACCGGAAATAATTGCCTAATTGTTCAGTATTGTATCAATCTTATGTTCTTTTTTCCTTGTGTTGGTGTTTTATATAGAGAAGCATTATGTTGTTTCTTCTTTTATTAAACATCCGATTTATAGAAGCTTTCTTCAAAAATCTATAAAAACTGTACTTTGGAAAGCATATTATTTATTGCTTTATATTATATTTATTAAATATAAAACAAATTGCTTTCAAAACATGGATTAGGTTTTCACATATAAAACAAGTAGACTCACATATTAGGCTAAGTCACTATTTAATATATTTTATTAAATATGTCATAATTTGCTATATTCACACATTGCATTTTAAATCACAAACATCAAATTACAAATGGCTAGCTTCACACATACTAGGTAGAAAAAATTGTGTGGCATCCAAATAATTCAGCCATTAGCTTGTGAAAAACAGCTGTTTTAGAAACATTGCCTATTCTGTATTGAAGCAGACTGATTTCATGAAACTTACTTTTATTAATCTAGTGGAAAGGGTCTTCTGTTTGTGCAGAGCATCCAAATGGAAACAAACTGGTGATAGATTCATGGACTGAGGAAGGAACCAAGAACTGTACTGGCAGAGTACAGTAGAACAATTACTTCCAATGATCTGGACTCTGTGCTTCTGTTAAAAATAGCATTGGACTCTTTAGCAGCAGCATGGTATACTCAGTTTGTATTGTAACAGAATGTCTAGATGTTTTCAAATGCACTTCTACAAATCCAGGTCGCCGCCTTTCTATGCTTATTTTTTCTTCAGACAAAATTTCAACCTACAAAAAGTCCTCGACTTATGACCACAGTTGGGACTTGACCTTCCATTATTAAGTGATGTGGTTGATAAGTAATTCTTGCTCAATTTTATGACCTTTTTGCCCCAGTTGTTAAGTGAATCACAGTGGTTAAGTGAACCTGGCTTCCCTATTGCAAATGGCGATTGCATGACCCCTGGGATTCTGTCACTGTTGTAAACAAATGCCAGTTGCCAAGTGCCCAAATTTTGATTACGTGAATATAGATATGCTGCAACAGCCATAAGTACAAGGTTGTACGTCACTTTTTTCAACACTGTCGTAACTTTGAATGGTTGTAAATCATGGACTACTAATATTTCATTCCAGTGTTCAGGTGTGTATTTCTTGAATATTTGCATCTTCTAAAACATTAGTCACCCTTCACAGCTTTCTATCATCTATCCAAGCTTTGTGAAATAATTGAAAATAGTGTTGAACTAGGACTATGGTCAGTTAGCCAATTATAAATTCATCTAACAGTTGGGTCATTAAGCCATAATTTACCACTTTATTAACAACTTCATAACAGACTCTGTCAGATACTTTGTTGATGTATATTACGACAACAGCATTTTCTCAGTCTATTAAGGTAGCAGTCAAAAAAGGATATAAGGTTAGTCTGGTATTCACTTATCATAAATTTAATGTCAATTAAATTTTATGAATTGTATTCCTATTCAAATATTCATACATACTTTATAATAATCTGCTCAAGAACCTTGCCTAGTAAAGATATCAACTTGATGAATCTGTAGTTTCCTGAATTATTCTCCTTCCAATTTTTAAATATAACATTTATTGGAATTTCACCAGTTGTCTTTGAATTTCCAAAGATTATAGTTAATGGTTGTGAGAAGTATGGAAATTACCTTGAAAAGGAATGCAAGAATCATGAAGTAAATAATTTAGCCTTGGGAAGGAAGAGTGGGTAAGAAAGAAAGTCAAGATGATCCCATCTTGATTCTTCACTTTATTTTCAGGGAATCTCTGATAGGCTGTCAAATTTCTGCTCTACTATACAAAATAAAGTGGAATCATTGTAGCCTTTGAAGTGTCTGACTCCTGATCTAAAAGGTTGGTAGTAGTTTTCTTATCACCTCTACTAGTTCATTCAGTACTGATCAGTAAGTACATGATATATTTCATTTGATTCTGGAGACTTGAATTCACTTAAACCAACTAGCAATAGCAATAGAACTTAGACTTATATACCACTTCATAGTGCTTTATAGCACTCTAAACAGTTTACCGAATCAGCATATTGTCCCCCAACAATCTGGGTCCTCATTTTACCAACCTCGGAAGGATGGAAGCTGAGTCAACCTTGAGCCGATCAGGATTGAATTGCTGGCAGTAGGCAGAGTTAGCCTGCAATACTGCATTCTAACCACTGTGCCACTACGGGTCCCACCTGTTATTTTCCCTTCTTGTTTCTTCTAAGCAGTAGTTCTATCATTCCACTAGTAACAAGATAACAGTCAGAGCTTTGTTTCACTTTGAAGTGGCAGTAAAACTTAAAGACATTCTTCTTTCTCACCATCACCTGCTATCAGTTCAGCCTTTCCCTCTCTCAACAGATCTACAGCCTCTTTGCCTTGTATAAAATACAGACAGTATCTACAAACAAAAGAGAACATAAGGAACAAGTTTGAACTGTGGAGTTGGTGCTCTCTGAGCTTGGTTGTTCACTTTCAGAAGTTACCCCATCATGTAACTTGTGCTAATGCTGATGAAATTATGTGGTCAAGTAATGAAATGTATGCAAGCAAGCCATCAAACTCGGAGAGCACCAACAACTCCACAGTATGTATATATGTGCAAATCTGTCTTATAAATGACTTTTATGTTACTTCTTTGAGCATTTTTGACAGGCTTAACACAATCTGCAGTTTATCCTGCAATAAAATCTATACTTTCTTGCAGCTGTTCCTTTTAGTTATATGCCTCTGCTTCCACATTTTTTACATATTCATTTGTTTTACTATTTTAGTTAGCTCTGTATGTATGTATCCATGCTAGTTTTTTTAATGTCTTCCATTTTTCATTCGAGTAGGAATTGTTTATATTGCATTTTCAATACCTTGTTTTGCAGGATTTCCCATCCTTAAGGGTCTTTTCTCCTTCAGGATTTAAATTAGTTGGCTTTTACTCACTTTCTCTCAATTCATTAAAATCTGTTCTGTAATTCAGTATTTGAATCTAATTTTTCTCTCTTCCTTCTACCCTTGATGACCTGATCTCAGGAATAACATAATCATTTTATCCAATGTTCCAGAAATCTTTACTTTTCCCATCAATTCTGCCTTATTAGTAAGGATTAGCTCCATAATAGAACACTCCTTTGTTGCTAACAAAGTTATCAGCAAGAGTAGAGGAATTTTTTAGATGTCTGATTTTTGACCTGTTTAGTTTCCAGTTCATGTTAGGGTAGTTGTCACTATAATATATTCCTGATATCATCAAAACATCCTCATCCATATTTTTGCTGTTCAGCCAATCTATAATAACACTAATAACAATGCCACTTTTGTTTATCACTTTTTAAATTCTTATAAACATACTCAGTTTATCCATGCTATGATTCCTAGACTTCTCTTTTGGTATATGTTTCATTACATTAAACACAACTCCTGCTGCTTGGTTCCTTTTGATTAAATTATAACCTTCAAGAGCTACCAATAATTCATGTTATCCTGGTAAGTTTCAATAATGCCTATGACATCACATTTCTTCATCTTTGTTAGGATTTCAGATTCATTCTGTTTGTTTCCCATATTTTGTGTACTTACGTAGAAACATTGAAAGTGTGAATGGCTTTAGTGTTGTAGTTTCATTACATTAAACACAACTCCTGCTGCTTGGTTCCTTTTGATTAAATTATAACCTTCAAGAGCTACCAATAATTCATGTTATCCTGGTAAGTTTCAATAATGCCTATGACATCACATTTCTTCATCTTTGTTAGGATTTCAGATTCATTCTGTTTGTTTCCCATATTTTGTGTACTTACGTAGAAACATTGAAAGTGTGAATGGCTTTAGTGTTGTAGTTTCTTAAACTGTATAAATAAATAGAATAGAATTCTTTATTGGCCAAGTGTGATTGGACACAAAAGGAATTTGTCTTTGGTGCATATGCTCTTGGTGTACATAAAAAGTCAAGATACATTTGTCAAGAATCATAAGGTACAACACTTAATGATAGTCATAAGGATACAAATAAGCAATCAAATCATACTAGGAAACAATCAATGTAAATCGTAAGGATACAAGCAACAAAGTTACAGTCATGCAGTCATAAGTGGGAGGAGATGGGTGATAGGAATGATGAGAAGACTAATAGTAATAGTAATGCAGACTTAGTGAATAGTTTGACAGTGTTGAGGGAACTGGCTTTGTACTGTAATTTTTTGTCAGTATCTAAGTTGATTCTCTAATCTTGTGCTTTTGCTTTTGTTTCCTACATAACTGCCCCAGTCCTTAATGGTATACTTCCAAACATCAAACTAAGCAAGGAAGTCCGAAGTGCATCCACCTTGTTAACTCTTACTGGCCAGGCAGAAAATTGTAAGAGATAGTTTCAAATAAACAGGCCCTCTTCTATCTAGGGCAGGGATTTGCAACCTTAAACACTCAATGAGCCATTTGGACCCATTTCCCACAGAAAAGAAAACACCGGGAGCCACAAAACCCTTCCTGTGCCTGACTATTTCTTGAGCAGCCATAAAACTAGCATATGTAATTGAATTAAACGTTCTGTTTTCTTTTGAAACTTCTTTTCTTGGATTTATCCATGGTTGGCCTACTGGGGGTTGAAAAGCTCAATAAACCGTGTGCCAGCAGATGTTGCACACTGGCGGTTGTGACGCATATTTTGAGTGACAGGGAGCCGCAGCAGAGGGTGAAAGAGCCACATGCAGCTCCAGAGCCGCAGGTTGCTGACTGCTGATCTAGGGCTTTATTTATGATGATCAACACCTTGAATTTCATCTGGAAGCATACTGGCAATCAGAGCAGTTTATGAAGCAGGGGTATCACTTGAGCATGACAAGGCAGGCCCACTATTGCTTGCATTGCTGCATTCTGAACCAGTTGCAGTTTCCAAGTCAAGAGTAGCCTCATGTGGAGAACATTGTAAAATTGAGCTGTAGTGTGACAAAGGCATGGGTGACAGTCTGGATAGGTTCCAATCTACCAAGGGATACAACTGACATACAAGAAGTGACCTGTCTCCTCAACACTGACTGGAATGGGTGTTGAAGGAAAAGAACTATTGCAATATGATTCTTTTTCCAACCATACTGGAAATAGCTTCTACATCCCTATCCCTACATCCAAAAGGCCTGTTTTTTGCCTAGGTGTTTGTGAGCAAACTTTAATTTTACCTTGATTTCTTTGAAGTCAGCAAAGGTTGACCTGGCACAAATGCCATTTAGATCTAACTTATGCTAATTTTGTTTAGTTGTAGACTAATGCACTTTGACAGCAATAGTGGTGAAATTACTTATAAGTCACATGATGAAATTTTGGGGTTTTCAAAAACTTCTTTCAGTATTTAGTGTTCTCCTCTTAAGCTAAACTGAAATGGCTTGGCCTAGGCAAGTTGGAAGTTGAAATCTTTTCCACTCGATGATTAATGTCCATCTGTTTGGCAATCTTTCTAAATAACTTACTAGATTTGTAGGCATCAACATCTATAACTATCTTTCTGGAGGCCTCAGAGAGCACTTGCAGTCTAGATACTACACATTTCAAGAACAAAGAGCAAACCAAACTAAGTTCCTGGAGATTTAAATAAGAAAAGCTCCTCTCAGACTTTAACAATGCTCTAACCATTTGCATTTGACTCGGTACATCCAAATCTAATTTTAGGTATTTGAGATAGTGATAAATGTAGGTGTGTACTTTTTCCACATGAAAAAAATAATTTTTAAAAATTTAAATTACACAATGGATTAAAATAGTGCATATAATTTTTAAATAAGAAAATTACCTGGGTTTGTATGACTCCCCCACCCCCCTGTGTGTGTGTGTAGGCCATAAACATAGCTAATACTCCTTTATCCTGTTTTCCCCACAACAACCCTGTGACATTGGTTTGGCTGAGAGGGAGTGATCAGCACAAAACCCTACAACCAAATTGCATGCCTAAGGAAGGTCTAGTCCCCTGGTTTCTAGGCCACCACCTTAACCACTAGACAAAACTGACTCTTATTATACCTGCATACCTCCTGTATTGTTGAAATGAATACAGATCAAGTATCTGTATGTTAAATACATTGAAAATGTCAAAAGGTTTTACTAGGGTGTACTTTTTCATATGATTGGCTTCTCTTGTTTTGTATTTTCTAATAAAGTAAATTCTATGTTAAATACAGCTTTATGACTCATTTTTTTCTGGGGGGATTTCATCTGGTATAACTATGGCTGTTTAGGTTTTAAGGATTAATAATGTTGCCAGAATAGTAACACATTCATTATTTGGATATGAATGGAACTAAATAACCGCTGGTTTTTTTGTGTTCATTTGTGAAGTACATTTATTTATTTTTTTACTTTATTGAACAATAATTATTAGTATGCTTTCATTTCATAATTCAAAATTGTATCAGCTGCAGTGTAGAATTTCATAACATATATATATGTATGAATGTGTATTAATTTTGCAATTTTTGATGAACTTAAGGAAAAAGTTCTTGAATAGCTTCCAAGGAAGCACAGTGTTATGAAATGAACTCACAAAAATTAGATTCCTAATCGTTTGGGAAGATGGATACTAATCATCTCCAATCTGTTAAAATACATCATTTTAATCTTTTACAACTATTGGATATCCAGTTTGGAAATTAAGGAAGTTATAATACAATACAGATGTTGAGTATCGCCGAGGGAGAGCTTGATATATATTGTCATTTAGCGTTAGTGGAGGGACAATGAATTCAGTTGTTGGGTGTAAAATAGCTATATATGGGACAAGAGAAGATTTAGAATATGTTTTTTCCTCCCTCGCTGCTCAGATATTCCACCGATTGGGTAATATCCACTGCCACTGGACTGACTGGGTGCCATTCAAACTTCCTCTACAGCCTGGTCATGCCCCTTTCTTCTGCGCATGTCCAGTCTTTTCACTCAGTCACAGGTGATTAGACTGGTGTGCCTTTCGTTCTAGGATACAATTTGTCAATTTGTTGCAAACGTTAGGGTTTTTTAGCTAAATTTCTGTTCGGAGAGTTGTGGATTTAAAGAGAAACAATGAATCAGCGCTGAGCAGCTTCGGCGTTTCCCGGCTGGGGCGCCAGCTGCCTTGGATTTTAGTCAAAGGAAATCAGCGCTATACGGCTTGGCGGTTTCCTGGTTAGGGCGCCAGCTGTTTTCAGCGTTATTTGACAGCGCGTGGACAAAGGACCTTGCAACGGTCCTAAAGCAGCCGTTTGAGCCGCGAGCGAGGAGAGGGGCATCTGGCGCGCCGGCAAAGCCGCCCTCGCTCTCCCAACTCTCCGCATCGTTTATTTTAATTTGTATGCGGCTTCGGAGTCCCTGCATTGCAGCAAACTCCATATAACAGGAGGAAACTTTTTTTTTTAAGATTGGCAGAAGGGACAGAGGCTGCATTTAAGCCGAGTCGGCTGAGGTTCCGATCTCGAGCTTGTATTGATCTGCCTGCTCAGCGCCCATCCGCCCATTGATCAGAGCGGTTTGAGGCAGCTTATCAGATAAGCCGTTGGAGGATCGTTAACGGCTATTGTAAGGTGTTATCTACAGACGCTGTCTGTTTGAATAACCTCCTGTATACTGACATCAAAGGAAAGTAAATTTTTTTGATTATTTTAATTTCTATTTGAGAGATTGATTAATTAATTTCAACAATGGCAGAGGCAGAAAATTCATCAGATTTAGAACAGGTGGATTCACCACCTAGAGCACCATCCCCTAAGCCTAATAAATCCAAAAAGGGCAGAGCCAGGACCAGGGATATGTCTGAACAACCCATGTCCAGGCAAGGGGACAGGCCTTCCAGAGAGGATTTACGTAGACATAATGCTCTTGAAAAACAGTTCAATAGAGCCAGACTGGCAGCTCAAGTTATACCTCAAAGAGAGGTTCAGGAGGTGATTTTACCTCAGACTAATGAAAAAATAATATATCCTGAGATAGATGAGGAAGCAATGATTTGGCAGCAGGAGGATTTACCTTCAGACAATCAAGGCTTGTCTATGACAGCTAAGCCTTTGAATACAGAAACCCAAAGCAGGGTCACTGTGGGGACAAATCAACAACCTTTTGTTAAGGCTGCTCCAGAGGCCACATTCACTCCTATGGCTGCTGGCCTACGTGTTGGTGAAGGTCTATTACAGAGTCAGAATTTGGATTTCCAGGCTTTACTCTCACAAACATTTTCCCGCATTTTTCAAGCGGGATTGCAACAATCAGGTCTATTATCAGAACCTATACCACCAACTTCTTACAATATGTCTCACAATACTATGCAACAGTCTGTAGTTAATTGTAGTCAATTTGAGGAGGAAAATCCAGATTCAGACTATTTGAATGAATTTGAGTTATCAGATGATGAGGAGGTGGATACAGATAAGCCTACCTTTCAAGGACTTTTTAATCCTAAGCTTTTTAAGTCTCTTTTACGTAAGGCGAGAATAGCTACCAATATGGAACAGAGTAGTGACAAGAATTTGGATCCAAATTCCCAATCTCAAAAGACTAATAGTTTATTTCCAGTTCCCCCAATTGATTTTGACTATGTGCCGTTTCCAGATTTGTTTTCTCAAGTCATTAAGAAACCGTGGAATCGGCCTGGTTCAATTTCTGGACCCAATACATTTGATAGAAAGCTTTATTGTAGCTCTCCTGAATTGGATGCTCTTCTACAGTTACCTGCGGTAGATGAGCCTGTGGCCAGCCTCACTTCACCATCGGTGTTGGTTAGTGATGCTGGAGATGGTCTAAAATTGGAAGACAAACGGGCAGAGATGAATTTCAAAAAAATGCATCAGGCTGCCGCTTGGGCAATCAGGGCGGCAACATCCGCCTCATTTTTCAACAGAGCCTCATTAACTTGGCTCCGTCAATTAAAAGAGGGGATACCTCCACAAGATGTTAAATTTATGCAAAATGTGACTAAGTTAATAGCTGCAGCAGAATATTCAGCTGATGCATCTCTGGATGCAGCAAAATTTGCATCAAGAGCATTGGCCTCAGCAGTTTCATCAAGGCGTCTTCTTTGGCTACGCCAGTGGAGAGCTGATATGAAGTCAAAATGGCGCCTTACTGCGGCACCATATCAAGGACAGTCTTTATTTGGGGCATCATTAGAATCGATTTTAGTGGAAGGTCGAGATAAAAAGAAAGTACTACCATCTTCATATAGGCGTTATGATAGACGTTTTTCACCATATTCAAGACAGTCCTTTCGGCCAGAGCAGGGACCCAGTGGTTCCAATTTTCAAAGAGCTTCTACTCAACAGTATTCTTCCTTTTCGGATAGAGCGTCCTTTTGAGACAGGGGAAGACGTCAGGCAGGTCTCAAACGTCCTTTTAGGGGAACGGGTTCTCGCTCGTTCCACAGAGGAAAATGACTCGACAACCCCTGTACCCGTTGGAGGGAAAATCCAATTGTTTTGCAAAGAGTGGAAACTTTCAACAACAGACAATTGGATTCTTCGTACAGTGACGGACGGACTACAACTGGAATTCACGTCACCACCTCCAATGTTTTTCCTTCAATGTCCATTTTCAAACATCCCTTTAAAAAGACAACTAATGGAGTTGGAAATTCAACACTTACTTCAAATAAAAGCAATAGAACCAGTACCTCAACATCAAATACACAAAGGATTTTATTCAATTCTTTTTCTTGTGCCCAAAAATTCGGGAGGATGGAGGGGCATCCTCAATCTAAAGCGATTAAATCTCCATGTGAGGTATCGCCGTTTCAAGATGCACTCCCTCAGGTCACTGCTAGGATGTATCCGGTCCAACGATCTCATGCAATCCATCGACCTGAGGGAGGCATATCTACATGTACCGATTTATCCAACGCACAGGCAATTTCTCAGATTTGCATATGCAAATCGCCATTTTCAATACCGATCTATGCCTTTTGGCCTTTCGTCGGCTCCAAGAATATTTACGAAGTTAATGGCAGCAGTAGCGGCAACACTAAGGGAGAAAGCAGTAAGAATTGTCTGTTATCTGGACGATATTTTAATCCTGTCGTCATCGGTACATCAAGCAGAACTGGACAGACAGACAGTTCCTCAAACACTGCAAAATCATGGATTGACTATCAATTGGGACAAAAGTCAGCTGGAACCAACAACCCGAATATTACATCTAGGGGCAGTAATAGATTCCAGACAGGGAATAGTGTATCTTTCCCCAGAGCGCCAATCCAGCATTCGAAAAATGATATCTCAAGTGCTGTCTCTGAGAACTGTACCTTTGATTCTGTTGTCTCAACTATTGGGAAAACTAATTTCATGCATAAACATTGTGCCTTGGGCTCGACGACACTCTCGTCAGTTACAATGGCTAATGTTGCCCTACCAAAAGCAGGGCACGGCAGACTCACAGTTCAAGATAAAGTTATCTCCGATAGTGAAACTATCACTAAAATGGTGGATATCACCAGCCCTGAGAGCAGGAACGCTATTTATAGAGCCACCAAGGATCAAGCTGACCACGGATGCCAGTCTGATGGGATGGGGAGCCCATCTCGGGTCTCAACTAGCACAGGGAAAATGGTCTCCTGTAGAGAAACAGTACAACATAAATTTCCTAGAATTAAGAGCAGTCAGATTAGCACTAAGACATTTCCATCAGGAAGTAGCGAAGAAACATGTATTAGTTCTAACAGACAATATGGCTACAAAGGCTCATCTGAACAGACAGGGAGGTACGAGATCAAAATCGCTCATGAACGAGACAGAAAAACTGATGGCATGGGCAGAGAGATATATACTGTCGATAAAAGCGGAACACATTTCGGGTTCCTTAAATCAACAAGCAGACTGGTTAAGCAGGGGGACCATAGATCAGTCAGAATGGAGATTGAATCCAAAACTATTTCTACAAATTGTAAACAGGTTCGGGAAGCCGATGGTGGATTTGTTCGCCACGGAAAAGAATACACAACTTCCGAGATTTTTCTCAAGATTCCCGACTCCAGGAGCGGAGGCTCTAGATGCTCTGCGAAGTCCTTGGCCTCAGGGACTTTTATATGCATTTCCCCCCATTCCCATCATTCCAATTGTCATAAGGAAAATGATGATGGAAAAAGCAGAGCTCATTCTAGTGGCACCATACTGGCCTCGCCGAGAGTGGTTTGCAGACCTGAAAGATCGTTCGATCGATCAACCATGGAAGTTACCAGTGGGCAGACAGGATCTGAGTCAAGGAGCAATCTATCATCCAAATCCAGACTGGCTACAGTTGACCGTCTGGCGTTTGAACGGATCCGTCTCTTGAAAGATCAGTTACCACATGATGTAATAGACACTATTCAAGCGGCTAGAAGACCAGCAACAGTCCGCATTTATAATGCATCCTGGAAAAGGTTCGCTAAGTGGGCAGTTGAACAACATACAGATCCTACAACGGCATCAGTACAAGACGTTCTTAAGTTTTTACTATCTGGATTCAAGAAAGGACTTGCACCAGCTACTCTCAGACGTCAGGTAGCGGCGTTAGCTACAGTGCTTCATACTGACAAGGGACATTCGTTGTCTCAAGATCCCAGAATTAGATCATTTTTACATGGTGCTGTAAATTTAAGACCACCAACAGTACATAGATACCCAACTTGGGATCTCAATTTAGTATTACAGTCATTGACACTAGAACCTTATGAACCAATAAAGGAAATAACATTAAGACATCTTACAATGAAACTAGCATTTCTATTAGCGATTACGTCGGCTAGACGAGTATCTGAATTGGCGGCATTATCTATTTGTCAAGATCTGTGTATTTTCTTTCCGGACAGAGTGGTTATGAGACTGGATCCGGTATTTATTCCAAAAATTAATTCATTATTTCACAGATCGCAAGACATTGTCCTACCTAATTTCTGCCCAAATCCTAGACATCCATTAGAAAAAAGGTGGCATACATTAGATGTTAGGAGGATATTAAAATGTTACATTAAGAGAACGGCATCTTTCCGTAAGTCTGAGGCTTTGCTGGTATCCTTTTTACCATCTACTATGGGACAGAAAGTATCGTCTACAACAGTGGGTAGATGGATTAAAGCATGCATTGCTGCTGCTTACAAGTTGCAAGGTTCACAAGTTCCTGAAGGTATAGTTCCACATTCTACACGCAGTGCGGCTACATCAGCTGCTTGGGCCACTCAGGCTTCAATTGATGATATCTGTAGAGCGGCCACATGGTCGTCTATTTCTTCTTTTATCAGACATTACCGAGTGGATTCATTTGCGGCTGCGGATGCATCATTCGGTAGAAGAGTTTTACAAGCTGTAATTTCCAACCAGAGCCAGGGGATGGAGTCTAAACCCTCCCATTGAATGAAGGCTTGGGTATGTCCCAATCGGTGGAATATCTGAGCAGCGAGGGAGGAAAAGGGACGTTGTACTTACCTGAACGTCCATTTTATCCTCGCTGCGAAGATATTCCAGCCCTCCCAGTGAACTTCCATCACCTGGCCTGGGTTGGGGTTTCTGTTTTTTCTTCCTCTACAGCAAAGAATGGAGTATATTAAGAGATAAATGGTGAGATACGGTACGAAGTCCATAGGATGGAAGTGAACATTACGAGAGTCGACTTCGTGAAAAGACTGGACATGCGCAGAAGAAAGGGGCGTGACCAGGCTGTAGAGGAAGTTTGAATGGCACCCAGTCAGTCCAGTGGCAGTGGATATTACCCAATCGGTGGAATATCTTCGCAGCGAGGATAAAATGGACGTTCAGGTAAGTACAACGTCCCTTTCTTGCTATTTCTTAATCTATATAGGCAATTTATATGGCCACCCAACTTACAAATACTGACATTGGGTAGCTTGCAAATGATTAAAAACATAAAAACCAAAACACCACAATACAGGGTAATTGAGGGCAAACCAGGGGTGAAATGCTCCCGGTTCGGACCAGATCAAGTGATCCGGTAGTGATTGTGGCAGTTGTTTCGGAGAACCGGTAGCGATGGCAGCATGAGGCTCCGCCCACCTGCCTGAGTGTCGTCACTTCCTGGCTTTAACCAGGAAATGTGTTTTTACCCTCTGCGCATGCGCAGAAGGTTTTGTACATGCGCAGAGGGTCTACGCACGCATGTGCCGTATGCGCGGGGTGCGTTCACTTCCGAACCAGTAAGGAAGGTAAATAGATTTCACTCCTGGGGCAAACCATAACATAATTCAAATCATTTCAGGACAAGGTCATCCAATACTTTTGCTGGGGAGGGGACAGGTTTTCAAGGCCTCATTGAAATGCCATTGCTCAAGGCTAACTGAATCTCAAAGGGAATACAGTTCCAAAGGGCAGTAGCTATAATCAGGGTGGATAAAAATCTATGATTAAAAAAAAAAATCGGATTTTTAAAATTTTAATTGGATTTTTTTATTTTTATTAAATTTTAATAAAATGCTTTTGGAGTAAAATCTATCTAAAGATAGTTTTCTATTTAAGATATATTAATAATTTAGTTTATTCAGCATAAATGGACCTTAATTATGTAGCATATTCTGCAATATTGGGACTGCCGGTGAGTCAGCGGGGTCAGAGGAGTAGCCGCTGTGGGACAGAGATGACAGTTGCTCTTTAAAAATTATGATTTAAATCGAGTTGATTTCAATCAAGCCTTTTTATTAGTGATTTAAATCATGATTTAAATTGTGATTTAAATCGACTTGATTTAAATCAAATCCACCCCGGCTATAATAGAGAAAAAGTACTGAATTGCAGACTGAACTGTATCAGTGAAGTGGAATTTTTATTCAGTAGATGTATATATCCAAGCTTAAATGAGATCTGTTTCCTTTGATCATAGGTTTGGCTGGGTATTTGATGTTATTTTTCCACAATAGAAAATGAAACTAAGGTGTGATTCAGGATATCTGTGGTTCAATTCCTTCCTTACATAATCTTGGGCAAGTATTGTTTTGAGTCTTAGTCCTTCACCTGCAGTGATAAAATACTAGTCTATTGTTATTAGAATTCTATTCCAAATCTTAAACATAACTTATATAATATTTTCTTAATGGCAACTGGCATGGATTTATGATAGATGCAGTGTCCTGGAGTCATGTGATTGCTATTTGCAACCTTCCCAGCCAGCTCCCAATATGCAAAGTCTGTGGAGGAAGCTAGATTCACTTAACAACCATATGATTCACTTAACAACTGCAGCAATTTGCTTAACGATCATCACAAAAAAGTTCATAATATTGGGGATGATTCACTTAACTTTCGCTCCCAGTTGTGGTCTAGTTCAAGATTATTTGTATATTTTAAAATGGTTTAAAAGTCATCCTTGAGCTAGTCAGAACTGTTTGATTCTGGAAATTAAATTGCATTTATAAATATATGTAGATTTGTGAAATCAAATATCATTAATATGGCTCCATTCTTATAATAATTTATTTTAATAATAATTATAGTCTGTCTCAATTCTAACTTGGCAAAGTGCATCAGCATTCCATATATTAAAAGCAAATAACAAATAATAATAATTATAAGGGAACATTCATTTAACCTAAGACAAATGATACTTTGACCTGTTTTCAGAAAATCTATAGAGTAAGGAGCTTCAGTATATCCCGAAGAAGGATGTTCCATAAAATAGGGGCGTTCATGCCCCAGATAGCTGGCAGACTAATGAAACAAGAACGACAAGTATTCCACTAGAATATTTTACTGAATGCAAGTCTAGAGTTCATACAGAATCTTGGAAACTAAATAGAAATTTCCCAGCTGCAGTTATTGTGAATTAATTAAGGCAGAGTCTTTTTGAGGGACTTTTTCCCAGAGCTCTGAAAGCCTGGCCTGATATAATCTTTTAATCAATTCATCCTCAGCTTTCCCTCAGTGTCTCCATTAAGAATGTTCCATCAACCTCACAAGAAGCGGGATCTGTAATAGTCTTCTATAGATGACTTCTGATGGGCATATATGATTTTGGCAGTGTGCTGTCTGATAGTTATTCAATTTCTATAACTGCCTATCTCAATCAATGACTCTGAGCAGTTTACAATTTCTCATGCTGCACTATAGAGGACTTTAAGGCAGTAACTGCAGTGAAAAAACATAAATCCTTTTTTATTATTAGTTGCAGACATTGCTGATAAATTGTAAATTATGGTTTAATGGGAAATATGAGTCAAAACCATTCTCACAAAATTATGGTTAAGCACAATGTGCTCAGCTTGTATCTTTGGTATACTAGTTGACAAAACTTTTATTTCAGTTTCTCTTTTCACTTCATGATTTTTATTCTGTCTTGTGAAAAAATGTTCATAATCATACTTTGGATCAGTATCCAGTTGCTATAAAATTGTGGCTCATAAATATCCTTGGGTTACAACTGATGCTTTAAATACCCATCATCTGAAAGGAAGAAGGCAGTGGCAAACCACTTCTATATTGCTGCCAAGAAAACTACAAATAATCATAATGAGTTGAGCTTTTATCTTCTGAAAGAACAATGACATAAATGTTCAAGGAGGTTAGATGCAATTGAATAATAAAATATAGATTGAAAATATAGCATGAAAGAATTATTTTTATAAACTGTAAGTCGAAACGGGGGCAATACTGTAAAGAGAGATGTCCAGATTTGGTTAAAGATGGGTAGCTACACAAATGTTTTAGATAAATAAAATGAAAATAAAGAATATAGTTTTGATTAGTGCAAAGTTAAAACTTTCTTCACTTTTACAAGTAATGGAATGGCACTCTTTTGCCAGCCTGGAGTCAGTCGATTTTATCATGTTTGGTCCATACAGTTGCTTCCTGATTTGTATAGGCTGACATGTAAGTTTCTCATGCAGGCAATTAAATGTTCTGGGATTCACTTTTTCTGACTTCCCTCCACAGCTTGACATGATCAACATAATCTAAAGCCTTTCTATAATCTATGAAGCACATTGTGACTTCTTTTTTATATTCTTTGATTTCCTTAATTATCCAGCAGGCATCGACAATAATGTCTTTATGTTCATGTTCTAAACCAGCATGAACATTTGGTATCTCTTTCTCCATTCAGGACTCTACACTGGATGATCCTAAGAATTATTTTGCTAACATGTGAAAATAAGGATTCTGTTTACCTATAAGACTTACCTATTCTCCAGAGCGCTGCTTGGAGAATCCAAAGCGTGGGTTATTCAATGTCTATTAGCCAGAGACTGAGTGAGTGTTTCTTTAAATTTCTTCAGCCACACCTCCCTCACTCGGCTGAGCCTCAGTTTTATTCACTCAGTCGAGCTAGAGAGACTGCTTATTTATCGCTCTGGACAATTAATGGACATTTCTTGACCCACGATTTGGATTCTTCACCTTTTCTCTTTGGCTGGAACTGCAACGTTCTTTGTGTATTGAGGAGTTCTTGAACTGTATCTCCTGCATGCGATCTTTTCCTTCTCAGCTGCTGACGGTGGTGAGTCGCTCCTGGGGCTCCTGCCACTGCTCAGGATTCTCTCTGCAGTGTTGTCTCTCCAGGACATCTCCATGTGTTGTGACTGCCGCTAGTGTGTGTGCTGGTTCCCCAGCTTGCCGGCACAACCACCACTGCCATTTCAACTCCACATGTGTTCACAGGCAGCTCCAGAGTCACTGCTCGGTACGTCGTGGCATACTCTGTTGATTCTTCATTGCTTTGCTGCGTTTGGAGCACTTTTTAGTGTTTGCGCAATTAGGTTTGCTGTCAAGGACTGTGGAGGCACTGGAGAGCGGTTTTCCGTTTTTGCACCATTTTCTTGCAAACTGACAGCCATGGCAGTGCTGAGGGACGGTTTGAAAACTCTCGCCTAATGTTTTGCTTGCAATTTGAGCTGCAGCAGCATGGAAGAATGGGATCGTTCTTGTGCACTCCTTGGGAGCTACTTGCGAAGTGGTGCATGAGGGGAGAGTCATTTTCCCCTGCGCCTTGTGAACAGTGACTGTTCCAGTGCTTTTGCCTCAGAATCTGTCAATTCTGCTTTAGCTCTTTGAGCAGTCTGTGGATGCTTTGCTGTTTGTGCACCAGAGTTACTGCCAAGGTCTGTGTTGGGGCAAGCTGGGGCAGCGCTGCGAGCACAATCCTACCACCTGACTCGCGCCCCCCGAATAAAAAATTTTTTTTTGAATTACTTCAGCATTTCGAGTTAGTTCCAGCTGTTTCCTCTCTGTTTTTTTTGGAGGACAGACCTTATTTTGGTTGATTCTGACCTTTCTTCGGACGTTGAACAGGCTTATAGCCCCTCCAAAGGCCCAAACTCACGCAAAGTCTGCGCGCAAAGGGGCCAAGAAGCGCACCAGGCATGCTTCAACCGTGGTCCAGCCTTCATCTTCCCGAGGCTCTAAGTGTTGTCTGCAGATGACAAGGACGCTAGTAGAAGGCATAAGGCCTTAGAACGACAATTTGCCTTGGCGCAACAGAAGGCCTGGCCTTCTGGACATCAACAGTCCTCTACACTTGAACCTCCTGTTCCTGAGCCTAATATTGGTCCTCTGCCAGTTCTACAGGGTCCCAGAGTATGCCCTCCACTGTTGCTCCCTTTCAACGACCCGACAGTGGGGGTTTGCGTGGGCATCCGGTCTCCTTGCCTGCGCGGCCGGGGTTGACATTCAAGGCCAACTTTCAATGCAACATTCTGCCCCTGAGGTGACCTTTACCCCCACAGACCCGGGGCTCCGCTCTGGGGAGGGACAGCAACCGGGTCTGTCGTGTGACATTCAGACTCTTATTTCTGAGACAGTCTCCAGAATGCTGGCGGCTGGAGTTCACCAGGGGGTGCAGTTGCCTTCCATGTCAACATTGACCCGGATGGTTTCTCTCTGCAGGATTCAGTCCACAGTGAGGATTCCTTGCTAGATCATGAGGACCACAGAGACATGGAATTCTTCAAAGACGAGGGGATGTTACCGGATAGGCCAACATTTATGGGTCTTTTTCGGCCCTCTCTTTAAATCTTTATTGCATAAGGCCATTGTAACAACTCAGTTGGCTGCATCAGAACGTCGACTTGACCAACAGGGCGCCTCTCATCTGCATGACGCGCTGTTCACATTTCCCAATGCGGAACAAAATTTATTCCTTGTCCACAACTTTTCATGGAGATAGTTCAATGGCCTTGGAACCAACTTGGTTCTCTAGCGGCACCTTGATAAAAAACTACTGTTCAGCTTCTTGTCTTCAGGATTTGCTTCAGTTTCCCTCGGTAGATGCGCCAGTGGCCAACTTGACCTCCTCCACTGTCCTATCCAATGGAACTCGCCTTCCACAAAACTCAGCTAGCAGCTGCCTGGGCCATCAAAGCCGCTACATGGCATCCTTCTTTAATCGAGCGTTGCTGATCTGTCTGTACCAGCTTCAGGAATGGCTGCCATCTGAGGACACGAGGCTCCACCAGGACATCAATAAACTGGTGGCAGCCACAGAATATTCCGCAGACACTTCCTTGAACACCACGAAATTCGCTTCTCATGCCCTAGTCTCCACTGTGGCATCTCGACGCCTCCTTGGTTACGGCATTGGAGGGCAGATATGAAATCTAAGTGGAAGCTTGCATCAGTGCCCTACAAGGGATCCCGCCTTTTTGGGGAGGCTCTGGAACCAATATTGATTGAGGACAAGGATAAACGCAAGATCATGCCCTCCTCCTACAGGCGGGCTGATCGCTGTTATTCACCGTACGCTCCATGGCAGTCCTTTCGGACTGAGACCAGACCCAGTGGGTCCTACACTAACAGCCCTTACTCCCAGAGCTTCGACCACTCTTCTGTCAGGTCCGCCTTTAGAGATCGCAGCAGACACCAACCTCCGGCCAAGCGGCCGTTTAGAGGGACGGGCAATTGGCCCTTCAGGCGAGGCAAATGACTGCCAACCTACCTTTCCCATTGGCGGCTGTCTCCATCATTTCAGACGCCAATGGGAACTATCAATGACAGGCGCCTGGGTTCTCCAAATGGTGTGGCTGGGCCTTACTTTAGAATTCTGCTCCAGCTCCCCCAACCGCTTCATCCCATGCCCAGTGTTGGCGAACCCGACCAAAAGACAATTGATGGATGCAGAGATATAGCATCTCCTAGAAATCTGTGCCATAGAGCAGAGACCGTGAGACCGGTTTCTATTCAATCTTTTTCCTTGTTTCTAAAAGTTCCGGAGGTTGAGGAGGGATCTTGGATCTCAAGGAACTAAACAAGTTTATTTTGTACCACCTGTTCAAGATGCAATCCTTCAAGTCAATCTTGGGTTGCATAGGGGAGGCGGACTTGATGACTTCAGTAGACCTCAAGGAGCCCTACCTTCACGTCTCAATTCGGACATCCCATCGAAGGTTCCTGCGTTTCACGAATGCCAATTGGCATTTTCAATACCGGGCCATACCAGATGCAAGCTACGCGGGACCTTGCAACGGTGTGTCAAACCATTCAACAACACAGGTTTTCCCTGAACCTGGACATCTGCGATCCACCACTCGCATTCTCCATCTGGGAGCCGTGATAAGCTCTGGAAAAGGTCAGGTCGCAGCAACTCCAGAACCCAGGTACAGCTTCTGGCGGTGGTCCGCCTGTCATTCTGCTGGTGGACCTCGGCGGTCTTAAGGAAGGGATGCATTTTCCAAGAACCACAACGTATCACCATGACAACAGATGCGAGCTTGTTGGGTTGGGGCTCACATCTTCTCTCCCGCGTAGCTCAAGGTCATTGGTCTCCAGCAGATCTCCAGAACAATATCAATTGGCTGGACCTGCGGGCAATCCACCTTGCATCACTTCCAGTCCGCCGTGGCAAGCCACCAAGTGGTTGTCCTGACAGACAACGTGACCACAAAAGCACATGTGAACCGCGAAGGGGGCACTCGGTCCAAACCACTTATGAACAAGTCAGCGAAGCTACTAACCTGGGCGGAGAGACACATAATCTCTCTCACGGCACAACACGTCTCCGGATCAACCAATGTCCAGGGCCGATTGGCTGAGCAGAACCCGAATAGATCAATCAGAATGGCATCTCCATCCTGCCCTCTTCGGCGAACTGTCTCACTGCTTCGGACATCCGATTCTCGATCTTTTTGCGCACCCCAACAACACTCAACTGCCTCTCTTCCTTTCCCAGTTCCCATGCCCGGAAGCAGAAGGGGTCAATGCTCTCCGCAGCCCCTGGCCTCCGGGGCTGTTCTATGCCTTTTTGCCTCTTCCGCTCATCCCGATTCACAAGATCTTGGCGGAGAGAGCGGATGTCCTGCTGGTCGCCCCCCATTGGCCGTGGTGACCCTGGTATGTGGATCTGGTGAATCTGTCTGTTGCACATCCCTGGAGGATTCCACGGGACAGGATTTCTCTTAGCCAGGGGGTCATACTGCATCCAGAGCCTCAGTGGTTCCAGTTGATTGTCTGGCATTTGAGAGGATCCTCCTAAGGAAGGACAATCTCTCGGGCTGGGTGATATCCACGATTGAAGCTTCCAGACACGCCTCTATGAACCGGATCTATAACGCCACCTGGAGGTTGTTCTGTTTCTGGTGTTCTAGAGCGCACATCGACCCAATTTCGGCTTCTGTGTCTGAGGTGCTCGAATTTCTTCAAGACGGTTTGGACAAGGGTCTCGCTCCGAACACGCTTCGCAGGCAGGTTGTGGCCTTGAACACTGTCCTGTCCGATGATGACGATCATCCCCTCTCCCAAGACTCGAAGATTCGAGGCTTCCTGAAAGCGGCAGCCAACCTGTGTCCTGTTGTCCATCGCTACCTGACAAGGGACCTTTCCCTAGTCCTTCAAGCACTCATGTTCCCCCCTCTTTGAACCGTTGGGGGCCATCAGCCTTCGCCTCTTGACACTCAAAGTCACCTTTCTGGTGGCGATCACCTCTGCACAACGCATTTCTGAGATTGCCGCCCTGTCTGTCAGAGACGATCTCTGTATCTTCCATTCGAACAGAGTTGTCCTGCAGATGGATCCCTCCTTTCTGCCCAAAGTCAACACCTTCTATCAGTGCGCCCAGGAACTGGTGTTACCTGATTTCTGCCCAGGCCCGAGGCATCATCTGGAAGCCCAATGACATATCTTGGACATTAGGAGGGCCCTCCGCAAGTACATTAAACGGACTGCGCCTTTTCGAAAATCTGAGGCGCTCTTTGTCTCCTTCCTCCCTGCATCAATGGGCAGGAAAGTTTCTTCCTCTACAATCGGCCACTGGCTAAAGGCGTGTATTTGCAAGGTTTATGCCCTTAAGAACAAACCCCTACCAGGATGAATTTGACCCCACTCGATGAGGAGTGCTTCTACCACAGCAGCATGGGGCACCCAAGCTTCTGTGACTGACATTTGCAGGGTGGCCATCTGGACTTCATTGACACCGTTCATCCACCATTGCAAGGTCGACTCCTTTGCCTCGGCTGAGGCATCCTTCGGACGATGTGTGCTGTAAGCGGTCCGCTCTGCTTCGACCACCCAGGAGGCCACCCCGCCTGCTTCTCTCCCTTTTTAGAACTTGCTTGGGTATATCCCACGCTTTGGATTCTCCAAGCAGCGCACTGGAGAACGGACGTTGTCTTACCTGAACATTCCTTCTATGTGCGCTGCTGGAGAAGCCAACCCTACCAGGTCAGGCTTTTTCTCCTTTCCGGATGGCCTTTTTCTGCACGTTCTCCATGATCTGCCTTCATGAACAAAACTGAGGCTCAGCCGAGCGCAGGAGGCGTGGCCGAAGAAATTTAAAGAAACACTCACTCAGTCTCTGGGTAATAGATATTGAATAACCCACGCTTTGGATTCTCCAGCAGTGTGCATAGAAGGGACATTCAGGTAAGATAATGTCTGTTTTCATGTTATTCCTGCTTGTCCAATAAAGTCTAGAAGAGTTGGTCTGCTTTAGGTCTTATCCATGAAGTCCATTTCTGTAGCTGTGCCTTCTATTTGGAACCATGTTGCCTTGAGGTTCATATGGTTGTGTCTTTTTGGAGCTTTCATCGAGATGTAAAAATTTGGCTTTACAGGCAAGCCCTGGGATTGGGTTTTACGGCTGTTTTTGATTGTTAAAATGTATTTTGAGCTGATTTCCCTCTCCAGTGAATTTGGTATTACTTTTGTAGTAGTAGTTTTAACCCTAGCATGCAGGCTGCTAAAGTGATCTTATCATTCAAGGTGGCGAACAAAAAAAAAATTCTGTCTGAGAGTATAGACTTTATTTATACCTGAAAATGTATCTTATTCTTATCTTTTTAGTATTCATATTATTCAATGTTCTTTCCATTTTTGTGTTATTTAATGCTACGTAAAATAGTGTAAAATCAGGCGCTAATATTTGGTTAAAATTTTACTGGTGATGAAAAACAAAATACTGCTCTGTCATCTAACATCAACAATGTAGCTCAATATTTATGATGGTAAAGTAAAAATTGAGATGCCATTGCCTTTCATTTGTCCAGTCAATAATTTCAATTGGAATTTATAATAGACTTTTAATCCTTATACATTATTGAAGTTTTTTAAACAGGTGAAATCCATATTTTAAAGGATCAGTCACTGAAAAGAACTCTAAAATACCTCATTTAGTAGTTGCTTCAATATGTGTCAGAATAACAAGATGAGGACCTGATCATCAGTCTTGCTGCAAGTAATTATTTGTTTTTGAACATCAGTCCAGTCATAAAGAAATCATTTATTTTATTGAATATTGGAATAAATGAAGCAATTTATATAAAATAAATACTGAGTCAATTGTCAAAGAAACTTAATGCGTTTGGATTCTTAATTCTGATATATGCAGTATTAAATACATTTTCTGAAAATGTCTTCAGCATACATTCTCAGATGTGGGCAAATTAATTCAGAAACTCAGCTAGTCTTTAAGACAACCACCTATAAATTAAGCATGCCATAAACAACCAATTAAATGTTCATCATGCTGACTTATCTAGCCAAACAGTCTTTACCATCTGTGATGCTGTCTTTCCTGGAAGGGTGTTCCAAGGTTGAGAAACAAGTTGTCCTTGACTTACTACTGTAAGTGAGCTCGCCATTTTGGTAGTAAGTTGTGACATTTGTAAAATGTGTGACTATGTGACCCTAACCCTAATCATGCCCAATTTTACAATGATTTTATAGAAATCATTAAGTGAAGGCGATGATCATTAAGTAAACTCATTGTTCGCTATGGGAGTTTTTTTGCTGAAAACTGCATCCATCTGCTTACAACATGCTGCAAATGGTCATAAATGCAATATGGTTGGTCCCTGGACATGAGAACTTCAAATCTGTCTCATAAGTCCCCTTTTCGAGATCTGTTGTAACATTCAATGGTCACAAGTTGAGGATTACCTACAGTGATGAAACTAAGATATAAAAGGCAGTTTCTCATGTAATTAACTTTGTAGGGATTCTTAGATAATGTCCAGTGCTTTAAACACTGCTTACAAATGGATTTGCTTCTCTGGTTGTCCAGCCATCCCTGGTAAACCAGATAGGAAATACGACTAGATGAGCTAATTTCTAAGGCTATATTAACAGACTCTTGCAAGCCAGACTTCCTACCACTACAACAGCCTGGTCAACTTGGGAGGATCTATCCTAAGTTTCCCTGACCTTTAAGTCATTGGGAGCTCTTCTCTTATTTTTAAAAAAATATTACATGGCATGCTGAAGATGTCAAGACTTATTATAAATTCTTAAGACTATATTTGGATAGTAATGAGGCTACTATGATACAGTACATTCACTCCAGCCATTTTATCAATTAAGAGATAGATTCTCAAGCACATGGTGGAGGATGATTGGAATTACAATCCAACACTTCTAGAGGGCACGCAAACTAAGGAATGCTGATTTACAAGTGCTTCAAACTACAGTATATATTTATAGTATGCTTCTAGTGTAAATTGTCTGATACAACCTGACTAGTCCAGGCTTTCTCAGTGATGCCACACATATTGTTGCAATTATAGTTCTCAGAATAAGATAGTTTTATTCTGAAGGGATGTAACTAATTTAAATGTAATGGTAATTTAATATCCATTTGATTGTCTTTATCTTGTTTATATTAAAGACATGAAATGATAATGACTCCAAGTCATCTTCAACCGGATGGTTTATGGACATATCCATTTAGGCTTTTTGGCAGTGATGTGGAAGTGGTTTGCCATTGTCACCTTTTGGGATTTTTTTTTTTTTTTAAACGACATAGTTTCACTAACAGATACTTAGTACTTTACCAATTTAGAGATAAGATATATTTAACTTGGAATTGTTTTATAGAAGTCTGTCTAAATTCTAATAAGTATTTGATATTCAAAATTTATGAATAAGCACTTTTTAAATAAGCTCATCAACTAAACTTTTGGCTAGTTAATTAGTATGTTCATTTCTAGCCAAACTTACATATGGGTTTGTTTTATACACTGGAAGAACAGTTCCCAGCTGTTTCTTATTTTTTAAAATGCGTAAGGTGTAGAGATTATTTGGAAGGAAGGAAGGAAAGAAAGATTATTAAAATGCACATTGTACCATTGGAAGCACTGTAGACATGTAAAAATGAAGTTTGATAGGCAAAATGAGTTCTAAACATATAAAATCAAAAATGAATTCTTACTTGATTGTGTGAGCACTCAGCTTTCACGTCTTTTTCATCTTTTCCAGTACTAGAAATTTATATCAGAAATTTATAATTTCTGACCTGTGACATTCATATACTTTCTAATCCAGTGTTGCATTTTTTGCAGTTGGGGTGGGGATCGTAATTAAACTCCTTTAAGAAAGGGTTTTTTTTTTGCAAACCTCAAGCATAATAATTATGATTTTACATAGTAATTCATGAAATAATATGAGACCCTGTAATAGGAGTAGAGCAGCTAAAGAGATGGAGCCATTTCCTGAGAAACTATTATTTTCCCTCGTGCTGATTGGATAATACAATTCATGGGTTGTTCCTCTACTTCCTTGCTTGAAGCTGAGTCAATCATTTCTTTAGTCCCACCTCCTTCTACTGCTCCTCCCCAGTTTTTTGACTCAGCTTTCATGCAAGAAGCAGCAAGGAGAGGTGCTTCAGAGGTAAAAAACGTTTTAGACCAGGATCCAACTAATAGAAGCAAAATTAATGGTAGCAGAACTGTGAGTAAAAAGACCGGGTTGTCTCTGCAGCCATGGGGGTGGGGGAGCTGTCCAGCAGCGATCCCTTAAAAGCATCAGCTCTCTGTCTACTACAGCTTTAAACTGAAAATCTGAGGCCCCAGGACATCATTTGAATAATAAAGGACGTAGAGTCACTGCTCAGTTTAGGCTGAGTACATTTGTTAACAGCCATAGAAACAAGGATGGTGCAGCAAAGCTCCTGCGTGGGTGAATCTGCTTGTCTCTCAGGAACAAAGGGGACAAACATGGAGGATTACTCTGAGACAGGGTGTTCTGCCCCAGCTACGGACCCCAAAGAATGCAGCACACACAAAGTCCGTTCAAACCTTAGTTTACTAAATAAACCAGTTTTTTACAACAATGGCTGTTAATTAACTGCATTAACAGCCGCCAAGAATTCAAAGAATAATACTGAAAGCTTACTGTGGTTGGCAGAATGACCAGAGGCAATTTGTAGGAAGCTGATATGATAAGCAAGACAAGACACAAAGGTATGTGAACGGAGTTGTTCCCTGCAAATTGCTTCAGTCGGCATTCCTCCTTAAATAGGCTAAGGGAGTGGCCAATTAGCCCTAAGCCTTACTCTCAAGGAGACCTCCTCCTGTGAGGAGCCACTCCTGCATTTTTGGCAGATCTGCGTGCCTGTGCATCAAGAAGAGGCTCCTTCTCTTCGTCCTCTTCACTTAAGGGAGCTTCTGGAGGTTCTGAAGGCCCTGGCTGAATCCCCACCCCTGGCACCAGATCTTCTCCAGCCTCCTCATTGTCCAACTCAAGTGCCAGCTGCACAGGCTGCTGGCGCAGCACCACACCAGCCTCCTCGCTGTCGGAATCAGCCACCAGCTGCACCAGCCGCTGATGGGCCACAACACAGGGGTAAGTGGGGAGGAGCAAGGATTCCCTGTTCTAAGCCCAGTCCAAGAAATGAGCTCAGAAGGGCCCAGAGCGGCTGCAAAAGTAGCTACACTAGAGATAAGAGGAAAACCTCTGTTTTCCAGTAAGTACTCCAAAGCTGAGGAAAAAGAGGCTTTGAGGAGGCATAAAGCCATTGAGAAAAGTTTTGCAAGAGCTGAAAAGGAGGTGGAGCGAAATGGGATTTCCCGCTCTTCAGTATTTCAGCCAATAGAGATGGAGCAGCAAGGCATTAATCCCAGAACGGCAACACCAGAGGGAGCTGGTGAGCAATCAAACCAAACAATCCTTTGTTTGGGAGAGGATGAATCATTGCTTGGATTGCAAGGAAAGTTTCAGGACTTTGGAAATCAGTGGCAACCTCATCCAAAGAGGATGAGACTGGCACCAGAGGCAACATACACTCCCACAACTGCAGGAGCTAGATCTCCTGCACTTATGAATAAGATAACAGATCTAATCTAATATAAGATCTAATATCAGAGGCTTTAACGCAGGTCATGTCTGAGCAGGAGGATCAGACTAGCCATATAAACAAGAGAATATCAGAACAGGATCACCCCTTGCCAGCAGGGAGGCAAAAAGGGGGCCTGGTGTTACAAAGATTTAACTCCTGCATCTCATCCACTCCTAGTGAAGCTTAAATTTCAGGAAAGGAGGAACAAAAGGAGACAGAATTCTCTGATGAAGAGGAAACTGTGGAAGATGCCACAGCATTTAATGGTCTGTTTCGAACAAGTCTTTAAGCTGTTGCTAAGCAAGGTCAAGGCAATAACTGGCATGGGCACTGACCCGATGGCATCTAGGGTAAAACCATCCATGACAGATCCAAAGGATAGGCTTTTTGCAAGCCCAATGGTGGAATGCGAGACTGTTCCTTCTCCTGATCTGTTCAGAGAGGTGGTGCATGGGCAAATGGTCCAACCAGTGATTTTCCCAATGCCAAGTGGGAACGAAAAGATGTATAACGTGGAGCCGGAATTTGCAGTCTCTACAACCTCCAACAATTGATGGCCCAGTGGCTGCCTCAACATTCTCAACCATCCTAGCCAATGAGGCAGAGGAGAGCTTGAAAAGAGAGGACAAGAAGGCGGAGCAGACCCTTCATAAGGTTCACCAAGCAGCAGCATGGGCAGTCAAAACTACCACAACTGCCTCATTTTTCAGCAGAGCTGCTCTGATATGGCTTCAGGAGATGCAGGACAAGGCACCACCTGGTGATCTCCGATCACAACAGGACTTTAACAAAGTAATAGTGACACTGGAACTTTTTTTTAATTTTAAAAAACAAACTTTATTAAACATAAAAGCAAAATAATACACCATGTGTATACAAAACATCTATATCAATATAAACAACACTACATAAAAAGAAAAAGTGACTAGTCACATATCCGTTATCTTATTGACGGTGCGTTTTTTTAAAAAAAAATTGTTATCATTCAGAATTTTGCATTTACCCTCATTTCTCCTAGTTATCCAATTATACCATCTATTCCATACTGTACAATATTTTGAATCTGCCTTATCTTTCAATTCGAATGTTAATTCATCCATTTCTACACAGTTATAGATTTTTTGAATTATTAGTTGATCTGTTGGCAGTTGATCAGTTTTCCAAAATTGAGCTAGTGCCAATCTGGCTGCAGTGGCTATATGTAGTATTAAATACTTTATTTCTTTCTTATAATTTTCTTTAATCATCCCTAATAAAAAAATTTCTGGTTTAAGTTCTATTTTTTCTGATGTTATTTCTATTAGCCAAATCCTTATTTTTCCCCAATACTTCCTAATTTTTGGGCAAAGCCACCAATCATGGAAAAAAGTGCCCTGTGCCTGCTTGCATTTCCAGCAAGTTGGACTTAAGTTCAAATACATTTTCGCTAACCTCAAAGGGGCCAGATATCATCTATACCACATTTTATACTGGTTCTCTTTATAGACCACTGATTTTGTCATAATATAATTATTTTTCCACATTTTTCCCAGTCCTCCAGTTCTATGTTATGTCCGATGTTTCTTGCCCATGCTATCATTTGTCCCTTTACTAATTCTTCTGCCAAATCAAATTCCAATAAATACTTATAAATTTTTGGAATTAGCATTTTTTTAAAAAAGCATTGATCTAAATTACGGGTATCAAACTTGATTGCGTCACATATTGTGACATTTTTTTGCTTTTGCGGAGCTGGAATGGGTGTGGCCTGTGCGTCATGCATCCGGCCTGCGGTTTGACAGGCCTGATCTAAATAAATTCACTAATGGAGCTGAAAACAATTTTATTGATAATATTCATTATATTCAACATTTAGAGTTATTTAGAATTAATTATAAGATGGTACTATCATAGTATTTCATTTATTCCATTCTATATCTGATGATTATATTTTTAATTATGACTTTTCAATGATTGGTTTCATATATTTATTGTTTAATCCAATTGTTATATGCTACCCAGAATCACTTTATGAGATAGTAGCCATATAAATTTGATTGCTGAATAAATGAATGAATGATTTCATGCTACTTTTTGACAAGTCAGATTCTTAATTTTAATTTCATTATAAAAAAATCTTTTGGAAGTAGAATAAGTCTATGCATTGCTTCAGATCAGGTGTATGAAAATGAAGCATGTGTCTATGTGTTTGTAGCTCTTTAATCCAATGAGGCTTTTCCTAGGATGGTAGTCCAAAGGGCACCTCTTTGATCCCTGTAAACTGTAAAGTCTAGTGCCTTTAGTACTAGACTTTAGCAGGCTGCATTCATTCTTTGAATATTTGAATATCTCTGGATTTATATGCCCCTAACAAATAAGGCAAATATGACAAACAAATATGACAAAAAACTGATCCTTTCTTTTAAAATATTTATAGCTGCAGGAATGGAGATATAAGAGGTAAATCATTTTGCCTATGCCTAATACTAGTAATAGGGAAAAAAAAGACAGGTCTCTTTTCCCCCCACTGATGGCTCAGTGGTTAGAATGCAGTATTGCAGGCTGACTCTGCCCACAGCCAGTTCAATCCTGACTGCCTCAAGGTTGATTCAATTCAATCCATCCTTCCAGGGTCAATAAAATGAGGACACAGATTGTTGGGGGCAATATGCTGACATTCTAACTGTTCAGAGGGTCCTGTAAAACATTATGGAGTGGTACCTAAAACTATGTGCTATTGCTACATTCTTGATGTGAGAGGAATACTTATGGTACTGTGTGTAAAAAGTTTTGTTTAAGAAAATAGCTGGACATATGTGCTTAGTGTGCATTTTTATTATTGGAAAAGAGAGATGTTTGTAAAATTTATTCTGAATAAAAGCGAAAACTGAGTTCAAAGGGTCAGTTTGATTTGTGGGTTTTATACCCCTCCTTTAGCCTTTTATTTCTGGTTTCTAGACTTTTAGCATAATTATAACTTATTTGTGACAATCATGTCTTCATGGCAGTTTTTATAAATTGCTGGCATTTTGTGATACCATCGATATTTTCTCTCATACTGCCCATGACCCAGAAAATATAAAATGTTATAAAAATATCTAAAAGCTCTAGAGATAGAATATGAAATAAACTGGATAAACAGTTGTTACAGAATCCATAGTTCTGTATCCACATAGGTGGATTCAGTGTTATATCGCTGAATACTTCTGTGCTACATTATGTACCATTGCATTTGCCAACACTGAAGACTTTTATCTTTTGGGATTGAAAAATAGAATCTTTATATTTCCTGGTTCACACACAGTAATCTTTGTGAACCTAGTGGAGTCTTGCATAGGATTTTTGACTTCTGATCCGATTTTTTAAAGTGTCTTGCACTGTTAAGTGTGTTTTATCATTTGTATTAACATGATGAACATGGGGTCATTTTGACAAAATATCAACTTAAATTCTAAGACAACATTGACAACAGCTTCAGATTCCAAACTATATAGGCCATTTGCAACCACAACTTGCTATTTGATATATAAAACTATCTGCATAAAGCTGTCACGATTACACTATTGGTATGGAATCTAAAACGTGCACACTATCAAATAAAGCAAGAAGTGGGATAGCATTCTGTAAAGCTTCTGTGATTATTAACTGTTGAAGAACAATACTCTTTGTCATCATGGCTACAAAAGACTTAACCACAACTAAGATGATTGGGATGGGGGGGATCCCAATGGATTTTCATTTAATCGAATGGAGTATATGACATAAATACAAATTGAGTGCAGTCTTGGGGGAATATTTGATTGAAACCTTGATCTCAGTGTCTTTTGAGGTTGTTCCATAAAATGTCGAAGTATCTGATACTTGCCAATAGCTTGGTGTAGCCAAACATATTCAAGCAGCTATTTCCAAGTTTTTACCAATTTTTTTCTCATATATTCATGTTTGCAGAAGCTAACAGCACATCCAGTTAAGAAGCCGCTGAAGAGAAGTGACCTGCATCAGTACTTTGATTGGTGGTGTTGGAGGTGGAGTGCCTCACTTTTTTGAGTCAAGCATTAAATTGAATTGCTCTTTCAATTCAACTGTAGAAGTTCCACAAATAGAAGTGATGTACTGCACAGGCCTAATATGCATGTCATCTGTTAAGTGACATGAGACTTACTTTTGTTATGATTATGTTTAGTAAGAATATAGGATTCTAAAGTTCAAGGCAATTTTTTTTGAAAGAAGTTTCTATTTACTTAGTGCTTTTCAGAATTTTTGAACATTATATAAAGGGCTTATACTTTCTCAATTATTGCAACTTTAAAATTTCCTGTCTCAATTTAAGAAACTTCTGAGAGAGTGTATATAAGGATTCAATAACAGTCAGTGATAGACAATTTTTCTATTTTTCTGTACCTATTTAACTTGTTAACTGTTAACTAATATGTAGGTTGAAGCAAGCAGTAGATGGGATTATGATTTTTTCCCTATCTAAAATCCTCCTTTCCTTCTTTCTTTCTTTCTCCTAAGGCATTTGGTATTAGGGGAGATAGATAGCTTTTATCCAAGGTCTGAATTGAATGCTTGTAATAGGGTTTGGAAAATTGTATGACTTAGAGCCGCAGGTCCCCTGTTCTTTGCATTAAGCGGATTAGTTCTGTTTTCCTTTCCTGTATGGACCTCTCTTTCATAGTTAGTCTTACTGTAGAAAGCCTTAAATTAAGATAATTCTACATCAGTGAAGGAACACAAAATAAGATAAAACTGGTACTGCTGTTACAGTATTATGTAGAAACAGGGTCTTCCTCTACTTTTAAATCTAATGCTCCCTATCCATCTTTGATCACTTCCAAAAGTTCTTTAAATTGGAAATTTTAAAATTATATTATTATTTTCGTACTGCACACTTTGTTTTAGCAAATATATAGTTAATGTATTTGAGCGTTTTACATGGGAATCCCAGAGCCTTATATGGTCAACTTAGTTTGCACTGCAGTGAACTGAAGGCACCCATCCAAAATGGGAGAAATTACAGTTGCCTTTAACCATATAATATCTGTTTTCTAATCTTCTGCATTAGAACTGCAGCCAGCAGTTTAGAATTTAAAATGTAGGCATAAAGATACATAGAATTTTGTGATTGCACATAAACATTAAATGCATAATACTGTTGTGTATCAAAGTTTCTGCACAGTACACCAAGTTTTGGAAAATGACATCACTTTGCCTGGAGACTTAATCCATTTATCTCAACTCCAACTTTGTGATTTTGGCCTGCCAATAGCAAACTGAATGACCATTTATATTCATGTGGAACTAAGTCATTGCTTAGTGGAAAGTTAAGTTTGGTGAGCCTAGTAAAATATTACCCCCCTGCCTTCTAATTCTTCTCCCCCTCTTCAGGATTTTCATTTTCAGAGTATTTCAGGACTTAAAATAAACAATGTTGATTAAACAAAGTAGACTCTCAACATATTACTCAATGTGGGATGTACAGTATTTAGAAATTTAGTAAGATTTGCTTTAAATCAGGATTCTAGTTTAAAATACAATATAATGTGAGATGAGATTTGTCTTCCTTTAAAAAGTTAATATTCTGCTTACAGTGGATAATATAAACACACCTTACACACTCTACACACCCTTATTAAAATGCTAGTTGTTTGAGATGTAAAAAGGTCAAACCAAAATAAATCAATTCAGAATTTTTTCCACCTTTTACATAACATATAAGATGTACAAATCAGCTGAAAAACAAACTGAAATCTTTTAAGGGTAAAATAACAATTAAAAACATACAATAACGTGGCTGCATAAGAGTGCATACCCTCTTATAAATAGGGATGTGGTTGTACTCAGAATTAACCAATCACTTTCAAAATGATGTTAAATAATAGTCTGTAGACACCTGCTATCGATTAAAGTGACTCTGATCAAGCCCATATAAAGTTCAAGTGTTCTAATAGGATTTTTTTGACATTTACTCAGCTGCCTCTTACAGCAAAAACCATAGTGTATTTTGTTCTAAAAGGGCATATGACGGCCGTGGCCAGGGGGACTTTTTATCAGGTTCGCCTGATACGCCAGTTGCGCCCCTTTCTGGATCGGGACTCCCTACGCACAGTCACTCAAGCACTCGTCACTTCTCGTCTGGACTATTGTAACGCTCTCTACATGGGGCTCCCCTTGGGGTACACCCGGAGGCTCCAACTGGTGCAGAATGCGGCCGCGCGGGGGATTATGGGAGCGACTGGGCGCTCCCATGTGACTCCTCTCCTGCGCGAGCTGCATTGGCTTCCGGTGGACTTCCGGGTGCGCTTCAAGGTGTTGGTGATCACCTTTAAAGCGCTCCATGGCTTAGGGCCAGGGTACTTACAGGACCGCCTTCTGCCACCAATAGCCTCCCACCGGCCAGTTCGCTCCCACAGAGAGGGCCTCCTCAGGGTGCCGTCGGCTAGACAATGCCGGCTGGCGACCCCCAGGAGGAGAGCCTTCTCTGTGGTGGCACCTACCCTTTGGAACAATCTACCCCCAGAGATACGAGTGATCTCCGACCTCCGGACCTTTCGTTGGGCCCTAAAAACTCATCTCTTTCAGTTAGCCGGTCTCTCTTGATTTTATGATTTTATGGTTGGTTTTAAATTTTGATATGGATTTTAAATTGATAAATTTTAAACTATGGGCCAAATTTAATTATTTTAAATCTATTTTTAATCGTATTTATGTATAAATGTTTTTATTTTGGCTGTTCACCGCCCTGAGTCCGAAAGGAGAAGGGCGGTATAGAAATTCTAATAATAATAATAATAATAATAATAATAATAATAATAATAATAATAATAATAATAATAATAATAATAAAAATAGATGTAATCTCTTGATTTTTTTGGAACCACTTTAAAAGTATGTTGCTAGTTTTGTTTCTACCTGTACATACAGGCAGTCCTTAACTTACAACCACAATTGAACCCAAAATTTCTGTTGCTAAGCAAGACAGTTGTTAAGTAAGTTTTCCTCCATTTTATGGCCATTCTTGCCACAGTTGTTAAGTGAATCACTGCAGTTGTTAGTAACATGATTGTTAAGTTAAGCCGGCCTTCCCCATTCACTTTGCTTCCCAGAAGGTCACAAAAGGTGATCACATGACACTGAGGCACAGCAACCCTCATAAATATATGCCAGTTGCCATATGTCCAAATTTTGATCCATGATCAGGGGATGTTGCAATGGTTGTAAGTGTGAAAAGTGTGCAAAAAGATCATAAGTCACTTTCTGAATGCCTTTGTAGCTTCAAGCGGTCGCTAAGTGAATGGTTTTAAGTTGAGGACTACATGTACAGAATACCTGATGCCTAAGCTTAATTTGAACATCATACAAATCATGTTTGTGATATGATTAGAATTACTTCATAATTTTTCATTATCCAAACAAACCAGAAAGTTGTGTTTGAAATGAGATTTGCATATTTTGATTTGCAAGACTAGGTATTGTCATACTGAGCTTCTGGGCTATGATGACAAAGATATTTTAAAGCAAACAAATAGAAAACAAAATTAGAGAAATTGGTCTAAAGAATTACATGTCAGTTGTGTGAAATACAAATCTATGTTTATTAAAAATATAGTTTAGTTTGAGTCTTGAATTGATGGTTTAAAGGTAAGGAGCCTTATGACACTTATGACTTAATTTTTAAATTGTAGCTTATTGATTTTAACAAAAGTCGGCAATAAACATGAAATATTTATCAAGCAAATTAAAATAGTTGTCCATCTATCAGAACGAACTCTGGGTGCATAATTGCAAAAAAATTGATGCCTTTTTTTCTCTCTGAGTAAATTAATTGTATAGAGTTTCTTCACAAGCAATTTTTGTTATTATTTCAAAAGAATTGCTCATTCCCTAAATCAGGCATTGAGATTGCTAGAGGCAATAGGTTCTATTTGTGTGCCATTGATTTTAGGCTATTTATGGGGGGTCCTAAAGGCATTACAATTAGAAGATAACAGTTTAGCATAAAGCATTGTTGGATACATACTTTAACTGAAGGGCTAAAGAACAAATAATTTCATTTAGTGTGTTTTTAAGCTATGTATTATGCAGGCATTGATTTTGATAGCCATAAGTCTGTTATGTTAAAGAATTCCTTTGGAAAGTCTGTGTCTGCCTGCTTGCCTGTTTATCTGTCTATCAGTGCATTTCACAGTACAGTGAAAATGCCAACAGTAGTAGAAGTTGGAACATGCAGCTATTGTTGGAGAATTGTGTTGACCAGAGTCTGGGCACAGACCTCTAACATTAAAATATTTAAATGTCTGTGCTGAAATCTACAAAATTATTAGTTTTGTTTTACAAAAAAATCAAAAATGCCAAATCCATTGAAAGCTGGTAATCTTTTTAGATTTGGAGCAATTTAGAAAATAGGGTGAAGTACTTGCCAAACACTCATATTGTTGATCTTCTTTACAAATAAAGGGGAAAAAAGTAAAATAGAATTTCAGAATTTTCTGAATACATTGGTGCATAAGTAGAAGGTTTTCAGAGATGAAATTTTTAAGACAAGACACAACAATACCTTAAATTGTATTATCTAATTCAAATTTAAAAGCTAGTTAAGTTTTTTATTCACTTTAAAATTTAAATTTGATTTAAATTCCCTGAGGAAAATTGACTCAGAACACAGATTTATTATTTTCCTTGGGTGCCACTGATTTGGTATGATGTCCTTTAGTATGTGTTGCTTTCTCTTACTCAGTGATAGTTTAAACCTGAATGTCTTTCTTTTAAAATCTGTGAATCTCCCAGGGTCACTTAGATAGTGAGATGGGGTTTTGTGAATTTAATAAATAAATAAAAAATAGTTATAGAATCTGGTTTTTGTTTCTTGCAAACTTGTCAAAGAGTGAAGAATATTAGGAGAAGACATAATGGATAGATTATTTGAATAAAGCTTATTTATGTCTGGATTTAGATAATTTAATCTTACTCTCTCATGTATATTACAAAGTGAAGACTTTTTCCAGGATATTTTAAATTTCTAAAGTTGCTACTGAGTTAACACAGAAATTACCAGTCAGTTATATATAAAATAAGTGGCAGGTTTCAAACTGAACAGGAACTAGCAATGCCTTTTTAAAAAAATCAGGACAAATTAAGGAAGCATAGATTAATTCATGCATCATGCATCAATATGCTATATGTGTAAAGGACTGCTTGTTTCACTTCTTTGGTGACAGCCAAAACTCATTTTTCTCTGTTTTTAGAGTGATATTTGGCAAATCTCTTGTATAAACTTTAACCATTTTTCTCTGTTTATAGGCTTGCATAGATGATAACATAGATATGGTGAAATTTCTTGTGGAAAATGGAGCCAGCATTAATCAACCTGACAATGAAGGCTGGATACCTCTACATGCGGCTGCTTCCTGTGGATATCTTGATATAGCAGAGTAAGAATGTTTATCTTTATTTGATACAACTTTCTAAATGTCTAGTGGACTTTTAAAACAGCAAATGCCAGTTAAGAGTTAACACAAAAATAGTCCCAGCAGTATGTCAGGTAGAAAATTTATACTTTAAAGTTTATACTATACTTTATAGTCTTTATAGCAAGGAAATACAGCATCTCCCCCCCTCTCCAGCATAGAGGATAAAATTTATATTTCTATGTTTGCAATGAATAACCAGATATAATAGTTTCCTATATCTGATGAATTTTGTATTATAGAAATGAATTTTATGCTCTTTGTTTCTCTTATACTGTACATTTATAGCAGTATACTTATACTGTATACTGCTATAAATTCTTATGTAGATGGAATCTGATTATAACTAGATTTAAGAATTTAAGATTTAAGAAGCTATTAATTGCACAGACAAGGAATGTGGTGTCTGAAATAGCTTTGCACAAGGTTTAAGTTTCTATGTTGTATTGCGTTGGCTATCCATATGAAGAAGAATAATGGATTTGAGAAGGACAAAGTTTCTAAGCACCTTGGCCTCTTATATTTCATACAGTTAGCTATAAACCTGTTTGTCCTTAAAAGGAATTGGTCCTAGCAGTTTTCTTTTTCATTCTCTACTTCATGTGTCAGAATAGTGTTTGAGCAAGCATATTTATAAGGATGGCATTTTAGCAGCTGGAAAGTTCAGCATTGGAAAATATTGCATTGGAAAATATTGAAACTTACAGATAAAGATATTCTAAATTATTTCTTTTCCCAATTATCACTTTGAAATAGGCCCATAATATTTATTTTGATTAAAACAGTTGGAATTGGGGCTGCTCTCATTTCTTGCTTTGATTTTGGTGATATAGGTAGACCATTATTTTAGCAGCTGTTTGAAGTTAAGATGGTGCTGAAAAAAGTAATTTCCAACCAGTCTTCACACTTATGTCAATGATCTATCACAGTGTCCTTCAATCACATTATCAAAATTTGGACGGAACATCTTAGGGTCACATGATTGATATTTGCAATCTTCCCAGCTGGTTTATGACAACCAAAGGCCATGAGGGAAGGCAGATTTGCTTAATGAAGTTCACATAACAACTGTGGCAGAAAGCCCATAAAATTGGATGTGACTAACTCGCTTTGCTTAGTTCCAGTCCTAATTGTAGTTGTAAGTTGAAGACTATCTGTATTTATTTCATGCTGCTTGACAAAAGAGAATAAAGCTTTTTAACTGGTTTAACATGCTTCAATTAGCATATGTGTTCTAAACTATTGCTGTAATGGAGTGAATGAATACCATATTATAGTTTCATTTAATTTGGATACAAGTAGAAAATATAGATAAATTCATTTGTAAATTTGGAACTATGGCACATTTAGAAATATGCCATATGTTCTACAGTAATGTGAGGCCCTAGTAATATAAGTTAATTCTATTATGATTGGAAATCTGGAGCACAGTTGTGAAGAAAAACTGATTTAGGATCTTATGCAAGTAAATAATTCCTGTTCACCCTGGGTGGGAAATAAAATATGACATAGATACGTTGATATCTGTTGACAACAGGAATTGCATGGGGAAATCCCATCTCTTGAAAGCATTTCTAGAATTGATGAGAAATGGGGGTGCATGTCTTCAGTTTTCCTTCCTTGAAACTTTAGCATGGAAAATGTGATGAAATCATATCTATTCTTAACTAATTTGGTATTAAATAGTTTTTTTTTTTTTTTACTACTCTCACGACCTAATTCTGTACTTGTATTTTGGACAGACCATGTTTCTTTTAAGGATGTTATCAGTTTTATTAAAGGATAGCAAAGGCAAACAATTTTAAACATGGACAGGAGCTCCATGGAGAAATATGTAGGGATCTAATATGAGAAACTTCCTCATATCTGTGAAACTCCATTAATTTCAGATGGTTATATGTTACTTAAATGCTAATTCTCCAGTATGCTGAGTAGAGAATCCAAGGAATGGGTTAACTCTGCCTTTCTGCCTGGAGACTGAGTCTGTCAATCTTCTGGTCACTCCTCCTTTGCCTATGTGTCTCCCTAGTCTTCGCCCAGCAGAGATGCTTGAGTGAAACGGCTTCAGGCAACTGTCAATCTATAATTCCTTGGATTCTCAAACAGCCTCAGTAAGATAGCGGATTCATGTAGTGTTCGCTAGGAGAGCGAACTAGTGGCTGGCTTCCCAGTCCATCTGGCACAGCCACCTAGCTGGCTCGAATGGACAGCCAAGGTCTTTGCCATTCCCGCATTTAAGCGGAGGGGGCTAAAACTTAATCTGGCTCAGAACCGACAGAGCCGAGGTCCCTGGCACGTCCCGCACCTGTTGTGGTCCGCCAGCAGCCTACGGAGCTGGCAGCAGAGTCAGACAGTGAGGAGGATTGGGAGGAACATCGGCCAGTCCTGGAATCTGGGGAAGACTCACACGAGGGCTCTGTGTCGGAGGCAGAGAAAGGGCCATCTGGGAGGTACATGTTGCTTCTAGAGCCTCCAGAGTCGGACCTCAGCGAGGCAGAGGAACGGGGAGCCTGTTCCCAGTGCACGCATGCACAGAGCTGCCAGAAGGCAAGAACAATTAAAACCAAAGGGATGACTCGGGAGTAGGATTTGGAGATGATTGGCCCGTCCCATAAGACTTAAAAAAAGATCAAAGGCATGTGGGTCTTTGCAGGAAGCAACGTTGTTAATTCTGTGCAGTTTAAAGTCTGAAACACTGTTTGATTCTGGACTCCATGTGGCTTTGCCAATTAGGTCTTTAGCAGCGTGTCAAGGGAGATAAAGATGGGTCATTATCAGCCTTATCCTAAAGGACTCTTTACAACTATTTGGGACTTATCTGTGAATGAACAGAATTCATAGCTCTTAAAATAAAACAGGTTTTTGGGACTATTCGTGACTATTTACTGACTCAGGAAGCCTAGGTCGCCCAGTTAATCCTGGGCATACTGTTTATTGGCAAGCGCAAACTAGTGCAATACAAGCCACAGCAGCAGGGTTCTTTCAGAACGAGCCTGCCTTGTTATCACAAATGCCCAGAATTTGAAAATGGTGGCTCCTGCGCCTTCAAGCAGTTAGGAGGTGCCGGGCATAAGTGGGGAAGACAGGGGTATCCCTGTCAAGTCCCAGATGAGCAGAGGAAGCTCCTCAGGCCAAAAATCAGCGGTTAAAGGAGCAGCAGCCTGAATTAGGGTGAAAGCCGTATTGGCCAAGAAGGTCTCTAAGGCCGAAGAGAAGGACGCCAGAAAGCCTCAGAAGGCCATAGACAGAGAGATGGCCAAGGCTGAGAAAGCTGCGAAGTGCCAGGGACAGGGAAGCTCCCCCAGGGGAGAAGCTGTCACTTCCCGCGCTTTGGAAATGCAGATGTTGGAACCTGAGACAAAGCAATTGCACTCTCTCAGCTACTGAGCCTGGTTGCCAGATGGTGCCAGAGAACAAGCCTCCCAACCCCTAATGGCAATATTAGACAGAGATGAGGCATTTTCTGCTCCAATACCTAATCTGCTTTCATCAGAAAAAGGTTGGCACCCACCTCCAAAGAGGTCATATTCTGTGCCAGAAGCTACCTTTACTCCCACAGCGGCAGGACTCCACCCAAGGGAAGACCAGGGGCCCGAAATTTCTGAACAAATGAGAACTCTCATCGAAGAGGCCATAGTGCAGGGGATTGCTGCAAGCTTGCAGCAAGGATGGCAGACTGCCTCTGTGACATCTGACACCCCCCTTCATCAAAGCTAACATCTAACACCCCTGACCCAAAGGGACTGAACGGCCTTCCAAGACCCTCACTCACAGACTCCATCCATCCAGAGCAGGGAATCCCTCTCCATTGATGAAGATCTAAAGAATCTGATGCTGTCAGAGGATGAGGGAATGGTCCCGGACCCTCCAGCTTCACAGGGCTTTTTCGCCCGGACCTCTTTAAGCCACTACTATACAAAGCAAAAGCCACAGCCCACTTGGGGGCTGACCCAGTGACATTGGAGTCCCCTTTAGGCCTGACAGACCCGAGTGAGCTACTCTTCTCAGAACCGACTATGGAGAGTGAGGAGATTCCCTCACCTAAACTATTCCTGGACATGGTCCAGAGACAGTAGACCAACTCAGGAGTGTATCCTCCCCTACGTGGGAGTGAGAAAAAATTCTACAATGTGGCCCTGGACCTCTCTGAGGCACTACAACTACCAACGGTAGACGGCATGGTAGTGGCCTTAACATCCTCCACCATACTGTCCAATAACACAGAGGACTTTCTGAAAACAGAGGACAGGAAAGGTTAGGCACATCAGGCGACGACCTGGGCTGTCAAGGCAGCAACTGCTGCCTCCTATTTTAATAGAACCTCCTTGCTCTGGCTTCGCCAGATGCAGGCAAGAGTTCCGCCTGCTGACCCCTACTCCCACCATTGACATTAACAAGCTGCTGGTGGTGATGGAATTCTTGGCTGATGCCACCTTGAATGCTGCCAAGTTTGCTTCCAGGGCCATTGCCTCCTTGGTGACAGCCTGCCGCCTGCTGTGGCTTTGCCACTGGCAGGCAGATATGAGATATAAATGGAAGCTAGCCTCTGCTCCCTTCAAGGGTGGCAAACTTTTTGGAGAGGCTCTGGAGCCCATTCTGGTGGAGACCAAGGCCAGCCTCTTTGGCTGGGATGCCCACCTCCAGTCCCTGATGACACAAGGTCAGTGGATTTAGGCAGACCTGGAGCACAACATCAACTGGCTGGAGCTCAGGGCAGCCCACCTGGCCCTAAGACAGTTCCAGGACATGGTATCAGGCCGGCTTGTCCTCATTCTTACGGACAACATGTCACCAAGGCCCATATCAACTGCCAAGGGGGTACCCATTCCAGGCCCCTTATGCAAGAGGCCAAACAATTGGGCCTCCTGGTGGAAAGGCATCTTCTGTCCCTGCGGGCAGAAGACATCTTGGGAGTGAAAAATGTGCAGGACTGGCTCAGCTGAACCACAGTAGACCACTCAGAGTGGCGCCTGCATCCCAACCTATTCAAGGAACTATCAGAATGGTTTGGTCTCCCAGTCCTGGACCTGTTCGCAACTCTGTCCAACAGCCAGCTATCCAGATTTTATACCAGGTTTGTGGCAGCGGGGGCGGAAGGGGTCAGTGCACTTTGCAGTCCGGGGCCCCAAGGTCTACTACACCTTTCCACCTCTTCCTCTCATTCCAGGGGTAATCAGGAAGGTGCTGGCGGAGAGAGCAGAGATCTTGCTCCTGGTCCCCCACTGGCCCAGAAGACCATGGTTTGCTGACCTGGTCAATCCGTCGGTGTCCCGGCCATGGAGGATTCCTCAGGACAGAATCTCCCTCAGCCAGGGGGCCCTGGTCCATCCGGAACCACAATGGCTCCAACTGACCATCTGGCATTTGAGAGGAGAGTTCTGAGCCACGACAATTTCTCCGCCAGAATAATATGAACCATTCAGGCCTCTAGGAAGCCATCCACCAACAGGATTTATGACACAACTTGGAAAGCCTTTTGCGGCTGGTGTTCCAAGGCTGGCATTGACTCCACCTCTGTGTCGGTGGCCCAGATTCTGGAGTTCCTCCAGGAAGGACTGGACAAGGGCCTGTCCCCCAATACCATGCGCAGGCAAGTGGCAGCTTTGTCCTCAGTGTTATCATGCGGGGACTTGGAGTCTTTCGCTCAACACCCGATTTTGTGCAGCTTCATTAGGGGTGCAACTAATTTAAAACCCCCAGTGGTACATAGGTACCCTATATGGAACCTGCCCAAAGTCCTGCAAGCTCTTAATTCTACGCCCTTTGAACCGCTTTGTTCGGCCAGCTTGCACTTCTTTAATTGCAAGGTAGCCTTCCTTGTGGCCATCACGCCGCCTAGACAGATTTCTGAACTAGCAGTCCTCTCTATAAGGGAAGACCTGTGCATGTTCCACTCAAATAGGGTGATCCTGCAGCTGGATCCCACTTTGTTCCCAAGATGAATTCCTTGTTCCATAGAGCACAGGAAATAATTTTGCCAGACTTCTGCCCGGGCCCCATCCACGCCCTGGAGAAGAAGTGGCACACATTGGACTTTAGGAGGGCCCTCCGCATTTACATTAAGAGGACTTCCTCTCTCAGGAAGACAGAATCCCTGTTTGTGTCCTTCCAGCCCTCTACACTGGGCAACAAGGTCACACCATCGACCGTGGGCTGGTGGACATGCATTACAAAGGCATACGAGCTCCAGGCTCTTCCATTACCTCGGCGAGTGACAGCCCACTCCATCAGAAGTGCAGCCACGATGGCTGTGTGGGTGACACAGTCCCCCATTGACGAAATCTGTTGAGCACCAACACGGTCTTCTTCATCCCCATTCATAAGGCACTACAAACTGGACGCCTTTACTTCAGCCGAAGCGGCCTTTGGCAGATGGGCACTCCAAGGGGTGCATACAGACTAGGGGACTCAGGACCAGACCACTGCCCTCTCTTAGGACTACCAGCTTTGGTATGTCCCATTCCTTGGATTCTTTACTCAGCACACTGGAGAAGGGGCATTGGTCTTACCTGATACACTCCTTCTCGGTGTGCTGAGAGAGAATCCAACCCCACCCTGGTGACCGTCTGGTCCAGAGTCCAGGAGTGGTTAGGATATGTCAAGTCAATCACTACGCCTTCATCAAAACTGGGGAGACACACAAGCAAAGGAAGTGTGACCAGAAGATTGACAGACTAGTCTCCGGGCAGAAAGGCAGAGTTTATTTTATTTTATTTTTTATTTTATTTTGAATTTGTATACCGCCCTTCTCCCTGAGGACTCAGGGTGGTGAACAGCCAAGTAAAAAACATCAAATACAAATATTAAAATACAATTAAAAGATATATATAAATTTGGCCCCATTAATTAAAAACGACAAACAAAACAATTAAAAACACTTAAAAAAATTAGGCCAGCCCGGCTTGCTGGAAAAGGAAGGTTTTAAGGGCACGGCGGAAGGCACTGAGGTCTTGGATTCTCCTTATCTCTGGGGGCAACTGATTCCAGAGGGTAGGTGCCCCCACAGAGAAAGCCCTCCCCCTGGGGGTCACCAGCCTGCACTGTTTGGCTGATGGCACCCCGAGGAGACCCTCTCTGTGGGAGCGCACGGGTCAATGGGAAGTCGTCGGTGGCAGCAGGCGGTCTCGAAGATAACTAGGCCCTATGCCATGGAGCGCTTTAAAGGTGATAACCAACACCTTGAAGCGCACCTGGAAGACCACCGAGAGCCAGTGCAGCTCACGCAGAAGCGGTGTTACATGGGAGCGCCATGCTGCTCCCGTCACTATCTGCGCTGCTGCGTTCTGGACCAGTTGGAGCCTCCGGGTGCTCTTCAAGGGGAGCCCCATGTAGAGAGCGTTGCAGTAGTCAAGGCGAGAGGTGACGAGGGCATGAGTGACTGTGCACAGGGAATCCCGATCAAGAAAGGGCCGCAACTGGCGAATCAGGCGAACCTGACAAAAGGTCCCCCTGGTTACAGCCGTCAGATATTCCTCCAAGGACAGCTGCGTATCCAGGAGGACTCCCAGATTGTGAGCCCTCTCTGTGGGGGCCAACGACTCGCCCCCAATAGTCAGTGATGGAGTCAACTGACTATATCGGGATGCCGGGAACCACAGCCACTCAGTCTTGGAAGGGTTGAGCCTGAGCTTGTTCCTCCCCATCCAGATCCGCACATCCTCCAGGCACTGGGCCATCACTTCAAGGGCATCGTTGGGGTGGCCTGGGATGGAGATGTACAGCTGGGTGTCATCAGCGTACTGGTGGTATCTCACCCCGAAGCCACGGATGATCTCGCCCAGCGGCTTCACATAAATGTTGAACAGGAGGGGCGAGAGGACCGACCCCTGAGGCACTCCACATATAAGAGGCCTCGAGGTCGACCTCTGCCCCCCTGCCAACACAAACTGCGACCGGTCGGAGAGAAAGGAGGAGAACCACCGTAACACGGTGCCCCCCATCCCCAACTCTTCCAACCTGTGCAGCATGATACCATGGTCGATGGTATCAAAAGCCGCTGAGAGATCTAACAGGACTAGAACAGAGGAGCAACCCCTGTCCCGAGCCCTCCAGAGATCATCAACCAATGCGACCAATGCCGTTTCCGTACTGTGCCCGGGCCTGAAACCCGACTGGAACGGATCTAGATAGGAAGTTTCCTCCAGGAATTGCGGAAACTGTCGTGCAACCACACTCTCAACAACCTTCGCCATGAAGCGAAGGTTGGAGACAGGACGGTAGTTGGCCAATATTGCCGGATCCAGGGACGGCTTCTTGAGGAGAGGCCTCACCACCGCCTCTTTCAAGGCGGCAGGGAAGTGACCCTCACTCAACGAAGCGTTGATAACACCCTGGAGCCAGCCTCGTGTAACCTCCCGGGAGGCCAGTACCAACCAGGAGGGACACGGGTCCAGTAAACATGTGGCCGCACTAAGTCTCCCCAAAATCCTGTCCACATCATCGGGAGTCACAGCATCAAACTCCTCCCAGGTAACATTCTCAAGACTATTCCTCGTCACCCTGCCCTGATCTACCCAGTCAGAGTCCAAATCCCCCCGGATCTGAGCGATTTTGTCATACAGGTATTGTCCGAAATCCTCCGCCCTGCCTTCCAAGGGATCCTCCCGCGCTCCCGGATGGAGCAGGGAGCGGGTTACCCTGAACAGGGCGGCCGGACGATTCCCTGATGATGCAATAGAGGCGGAAAAGTAATTAAACTTTGCCGTCTTTATCACCACTAGGTAGGTCTTAATATGCGACCTTACCTGTGTTTGGTCAGATTCAGCGCGACTGGCCCTCCAACCGCTCTCTAGGCGTCTTTTCCGGCGTTTCATCTCCTTCAGCTCCTCGGTAAACCAAGGAGCCGCAAGGGATCGACACCGGGTCAGAGGCCGCAAAGGCACGATTCGATCCAAGACCCCACCAGCCGCCCAATCCCAGGCAGCTACCAGGTCCTCGGCCGAGTCGTGTGCCAGATCATCAGGAATTGGCCCAAGGTCCGTCTGGAACCTATCAGGATCCATCAGGCGCCTGGGGCGGACCCATCTAATTGGGTCCGCCTCCCTGCGGCGGGGTGTAGTAGTTCGAAGGTCCAGACGAAGGAGTGAGTGATCTGACCATGACAAGGGTTTCATGTCTATATCCCCTATAGTAAGACCACTCAACCACTGGCCAGAGACAAAAATCAGGTCCAGCGTGTGTCCCCCCCCTGTGAGTGGGGCCATGAACTAACTGGGTCAGGTCCATGGCCGTCATGGAAGCCATGAACTCCCGAGCCATCTCCGACGTTTCACCAACGGACGGCAAGTTGAAATCACCCATGACCATAAACCTGGGTGTATCAACTGCCACCGTGGCTATCACGTCGAGTAGCTCGGGCAGGGCCGTTGCACGCGGCAGGGAGCCAGGTACGTAAGCAGCAAGCCCATCTGAACCCCATGACCCCATCTCACAAAGAGGGACTCACATCCGGCAATCTGTGGCACAGTGGTCTCCCTCGGACCAAGACCTTCTTTAATAATAACCGCCACCCCCCCGCCCCTCCCCTGGGCCCTCGGCTAATGGAATGCTCTGAAGCCTGGTGGGCACATCTCAACCAGAGGGACCCCTCCCTCTGGGCCCAACCAGGTCTCTGTAATACCCGCCAGGTCCGCTCCCCCCTCTTGAATAAGATCGTAAATGAGGGTTAACCCATTCCTTGGATTCTCAGCGCACCAAGAAGGAGCGTATCGGGTAAGACCAATGCCCCTTTTAATGTATTAAAACTAAACATTTGATCCTAATTACTGAGTATCGATTCATATTGGGTACTTTCCCCAAAAGATTCAGATTTATCTCTTTTTTGTTACAGTTGAAAAATATGTCTGTTACTTGTGCACTAGAGAAAACTGCTTGGAAAGATACAAACAAATGCAAAAACAAAAAAATAGGAACGCTTGAGGTTATGTTACCCTAGTTGACGTTAATTTTATAATCTTCCAATGTTTTATAATCTAGTAGGGGCAAAGAATAATAAAGAAATTCCTTTAAATCCTTGTGATATCAGTGTTTCGTATTTTAGAGATGCAGAAGATCGCTATGTTTAGTGGGATGTTTTCACAGTTGATAACCAGAGATTTAAAACAGATAGAGGAGAATATTTGTAAATCAAGGTTGAAATAAGGGGCCCTTGGTGTTCTCTGAACTTGGTTGTTTCCTTGCATCAGTAACATCATCAGAGATTTCATAATGGTTTAAAATTTCTGGAAACTTTGTATCTCTAGTTTAGTGATAAAGGAACTCTACAGGGAATAGGTTCCCTTTTTGTTGCATTTCTGTCATGCTATAGAAATGTTCTTTTCATAGGTCTTGAAATGTTAAATTCCTGAGCTTGCTTTATCTGGTAGGACATAATAACTTCTGCTTTACTTACTAGTTTTATTCAATTTTGACTGCCCTTATTACTTTTTGTACGCTTTCTTCCAACTGAGGCTTGAAATAAATTTCCATTACCATGCTTTTTAATGGTGCTGGAATTATTCAATGAAGTGAGGAATCTTATCATGAGCCAGATTTCCAAATTGGTATTTTCAAGGGTTCTGTCTAGTCTTGCTATCCCTTTGCCATCTGTTATACATGTGTATAACATCACATGTGTGATGTAGGAAAAATGTTGGATGCCCAGAACAGAAATAGATTTTCTCAATTCAATCCTATACTTAGGTTATGTCTAAATATGTACCATAACAATTAGAAGGAAGGAGTTGTTTTAGCAAAAGATGATAAAGGTGGTATATATGCATCAGCACTGGAAATAAAAGGGATCAGCATGGTGGCCTCAATGACTCTGTAAAAGAATGCAAATGCCCAGCTGTCCTTCCATTCCCCACCATCCAGTCAGAACTGAAGAAACTTCTTGGATGAGAAGTGAAATTTCTTCAAAGAAAAACAAGAAAGTCCAATTGCCTCTTGAAAAAGCACCTTTGGGACATTTGAAATTGTCAAGTAGAGGAATCCCCACGTTAAGAATGAGTTCCAGTCCCTAACTCTGTCTTTAATTTGAATTTGTATGGCTAGTCATCAACTTATGACTATAGTTTGGGTCAGAGTTTCCATCATAAATCACCACGGTGGTAAGGTATGTCATACTCAATTTTATGACCATGTTTACAATGGCCATTAAGTGAATCACCTTAGTCATTTAGCAAATGTTGCAGTTGTAAGTGGTAATTCATTCTTCCAAAGGGGCGTTTATTGTTGGAAGCTGGCCAAAAAGGGTGCAATTCATGATCATGTGACTGCAGAACACTGCAATTGGTCATAAATGCAAGCCAGTTTCCAAGTGCCCAAATTGCAATCATGTGTCCATGGGGGTGGCACACCAGTTACAAGTGCAAAGACTAGATTTTTTATAGCATCATTGTAACTAAATGAATGGTCATAAGTCAAGGAGTACTTCATTTAAGTCGGAACTTGTACTGACAAATGGACTGCCATTACTAAAAATGGTAGATGGCGTTCTTGAGTTGACCAAAGTGTTGAAGCCATGCAGTGCTTTCAGGAGGCATTGAAAATGGCAGAGAACAGGCTGTATAGTAAAAACACATGGCTTCTCTGTTTCCTGAAAACATTGTGTGGCTTCAGCATTTCATCACCTTGAAAAAAAAAATGCCATTTTAGTAATACAGTAAGCAGCCTGTTCTTACCTAGCAGTTATCTTTGTTGGATATTCCTCCGGGACTGTCTGTACAACAGATTATACGTACCCATCATAATCTTCCATTTCAGGATGAGTCACATTATGGAAAGTGTAGAAAATATATAGTATGAAAAATAAGTTAAAAGACATCCTTTTCTTCCACCATATCTATTCACAGTTTCTTACACTGCGTTTTGTTTAAACTGCTCACTCTTTCTGCCTGAGAATATTGCAAGCTCCATTTATCTATGAATGCCTTGGTGCCATGGTGAACCCCATCAGTTTGTCTATCTCCTGATACTCCAGTACTTTCCCCTTTTTTCTAGCCATGGCCAGTATCCTGACCAATGCCTATGGTGTTTTTTTTTCTGTAATGGACTGGTCTCACCTAGTATGATATGACCTATTATCTCCTCCCAAACATTTTAGTGCTCTCTATTCTCTCAGCATTTCAGTGGATATATTTTATGTTGGTTTTATATCTTTAGCACCAGTTTTTCTGTCCTTAAAACTGCTTAGTACAGTAAAATGGTGCTGTAAGGAAATGGAAGAAGTTTCTAAGGCAGATGAGAAAGTATAAAAGATGTGTGTTGCACAGATTTTTTGGGATTTAAAAAAATATTTATTTAGCATACACAATAATCAAAGCAGTCTTTAAACTTAAGGAAAACAAATACCATGCAAAACAAAAGAAAAAAAATAGCATCCCCTATAAAAAACTAAGAAAAAGGAGGAAAAAATTGATGTTTCATAATTTCACAAGTCATTGCTTAGATGCACTAATATAATATCAGCACAAAATATTATTGTGAAATATCGCAAAATAACTACCACAGTAACATATATTATTAAAATCTCTTGTTAATAAGCAAATAACGCCTTTTCCAAAACAGATAAATCACAGATTTCCAACAACACTCCTTAATGTATCAAAACACTTTTTCCAATTTCTCAATACTATTACTTTTGGTTGATACAACTATAATTCCTGATTAGCAGATTCCAAAGTACATATATTTCAACATCAAATCAAAATGTTTAACATTAAATTAATTTTCCATATATGTATGTTTATATATATTAACATACTATGCCAAGAAGATATAAAACGATCATAGGACCATATGGTAAATGAACCAGAAAATTTTGTACATTTACAATATAGAAAATTTCATCAAATCAAATACCATACATTCTTTTGGGTAATCCAAAATGCCCTAAATACATTTTTGATGACTCAGTCTTAATCTCAGATCTCTAGTGATAAATAGTGCAATCATTTTATTTATCACTTTGTCTGGGAATTATTTTTGATCTGGACTTTGACAAAATATTAGTTTAGTACATGAAGCTTCAAGTTTATTTCAAAATTAAGACTCTTTATATTGGGGGATTTAATGAGTTGGGTTTGTATACTGAAAAGGCTTGGATTTAATATAATTTAAAAACTAGGCATCGTGAGTTTTTTGTGAAACTAGATTATGCTGGATTAAATAATGCTGAGAATAGTAAGAATTACTTCTTATTAGGCTCACGATTTTGAATCAAAATTTCTCTTGAAACATGAAGGGAGAAGGAAGAACCATTTCCAACCCTTTCCATGTTAAGAAGGAACACAGTCTTTTCTCCTTTCAACAGTGAGTGGAAAAAATAATGCATGGGAAAAATTCTCAGCATTCAGAAACAATGTTTCTGGATAGTGATTATTTCTGGTGAGATGCTGATTAGTGATAAGGCATGGATGCTGTGTGAAGAGGAAATTCTAGAAGAAGCAGGAAGGGGAATTCTCATGAAAGGAGATATCTCATTAATTTTTTTCTTATAAAGACCTAGTGCTTGAATCTTATTTATAATTTATGCTTAGTCTTTCAGAAAGCAATGAAATACATTTAGCAAACTATTAGAAATAGTGTCCCCTTATTATGTATTAGCACTGAGGAATAAAGGGCACTCAGTACTTCTATTGTTATGCAAATAACATTGGTGACACTCTGAAACAAATTCATGGACAATGTACAATCCACAGTATGCTTCTTTAACTGTGAATTATTTTAATGAGTGTTGGTTTTACTTTTTAATATTTGCATTAATTTTTAATTGTGTATTTAATATTTTTAGTATGAGTATTCACATTATATTGCTTTTACATATTTTTGTTATCTAATAGAAGACAAACTAGTGCCTGTAAGCTGATATAAATTGTGCTTCCATTTTTAACCTAACAACTGGAAGTCTGCCTGTTATACAATTTTTAAAAAATCTAGAAAAAATAATCTGAATAGTCTTTTTAGACATTTCATAGAAAAATTAAACATTGCCTTTACTTCTCCGCAAACACAAGATTAACACAATATATGTTTCTGGTCAGAATTTAAAGTGTTTAAAAGTCAATATTATATACTACCCAAAATTCTAGATTTTGAAACTGATTTGGTAGTTGAGAAAACAATCCAGTTTAGCTCAGTTCAGACTAGTTTAATCTTCTAAGTCTAGGAGGAAGAAGCAGGGGCACTCATCGTTGGAGGTAGTTGATGGGGTAAGAAGATCACATTCCCCTGCCATCCATTGCCTTATTTCTAGCTGTTATATAGCTTTTTAAAATTGTAATTGTTTGTATATTTATTTTTTTTACTCTTTGTAAGTCACCCAAAGTTACCTTATCCACTGAGAGGCATATAAATTTAATAAAGTAGTAAATTTATTTTATTTATTTATTGTCATATTTATATGCTGTCCTTCTCCCGAGGGACTCGGGGCAGCTCACAGAATAAAACAACTCAACAATAAATAGAATTAAAATGTTAAAATCCGATTTAAAAAACCCAAATCCTCCAAATTAAAATGCACGGCAGATCAGGGAATTTGCTGAAAGAGCCATGTCTTTAGATTGGCACGGAAGGTGCAGAGGTTGGGGGCTGTCTGGAGCCCAGTGGGTAAACCATTCCAGAGAGTCGGTGCGACCACAGAAAACGCCCTCATCCTGGGGGCCGCCAGCCGACACTGTCTGGTCTATGGGACCTGGAGGAGGGCAGTCCTATGTGAGCGCTCTGGGCAGTGGGAGGCCGGTAGGGTCCTGTAAGTACCCCGGGCCCATGCCATGAAGGGCTTTATAGGTGAGCACCAGCACCTTGAAGCGGATAAATGGGGGGGGGGAAGATAACTGAGCAGCATCAGAGAAGTTGGATATGTTTCACTGTCTGCATCAGATTGTAATGTTTTGTTTTGTTTTAAATTTAAAATAAGGCTAAAAAAATACCATACAGAACTATGGAAAGAGATCCTCTTAAATATTTACTCCATAATTTTACTATTATAGTGCAATTTTCCCTCATAAACATTTTTTTTCAGGATCAAAGTTTAGACTCCTACCAACCTACTTATCTTAGGCCTAGAAAAAACACTGGTAGAACTTAAGCAGAATGCATAGGAATTAAATTTTCAAATAGGCAAAGCCAAACTTTCCTATCTTCCATACAGATGAATTGCTCTCTCCTACTAGATAGACCACAACTACTACTACTATAAAATTCTATATACCTCATAAAGAAGGGACTTTTCCCTAGTCCATATAGATGTTCTATATGTATATCAGCCGTGAACTAATTCTACTTTATTGTAACAGAATCTGGCAAGTCTGAAAGTACACACTTCCTGTTTCCTGCTTCCACTTTTAACTGCTTGATCCATTAGGGCAGGTCCTTCCTAAATTTTTCTCTGACCATTAAGCCATTAGGGACTTCTACTGTTCTTGTCTAATTGTTTCCTAGTCAGCATTTCTTCCCTTCATTCTCCAAAGTCATCCACATATTCCATTATACCCTACTAGAGTGATAGTCAGCTAACATGCCAACCTTCCATATGAATTTGAGTCTGTTTCACACATTTTTTTAAAGTAACCACTGTACTTAACATTGGTAATCAGAGCTACACTTAACTCCTGAGTTTGATAAACTCCACTTGTAATGAAGAGATTGAGGCATTTTGAGAGTGTTTCGAAGGCAGTAGCAGATTTTTTTATTCATAACCTTTGTTTATAAAATAATCTAGTGCCTTCAATGAATCATTAACTATAGGAATTCTTCCTTTTATGTCTGTATGCACTGTTACTTAAGATGTATTAATGCTGAACTGCATTTTTAAATTCTATGACTTGGTCTTGGACTGTAAATAAATAAATTTAGATTACATTAGTTTATTAATAAATACTTTGCTTGGACGGTTTTCATCACTAAAATACAAGCCTGCATTTGCTTATGTATAAGTATTTTTATAATACACTAATTCTATACTTTAAGTTATTTGTTCTGTTTATGTAGCTTAACTACAAAGTTCATTGTACTAATAAAACCAAGTATTAATTTGGAAAAGTAAAATTACTTTTTTTAGTTGTTTCAAATTGCATGTATTAGCTCCTTTTCAGGATACATTGAGCTTCAGTTTCAAATGCATTTGCTGTTCCTTGATTTTATGAAAAGTATAAGGAATAATCTCTAAGTGAATACTAAATGAAATTTGAAAGGCATAGAACTTTGCTGATCTTTTTTGTGATATTCACTGGTGATGACACACTATCAGGTATAAGGATTGGTTTGAATACCAGAAGTGCCTTTGGCATTATGACTTAAAACAACATAGGAAAAATAAAGACCTTTTAATTTTCTTGGACCTCTTGATGGGCTTTGAAGCTTTAATTATGCAGTAGTTTTAGATATGTTGCCCTAGTTAGGAAGTTTCACTCATGATTTGTTTGCTGATGTTAACATTTACTGCTTTGCCGAATGGTGTACTCTGGAATTTATTTCTTGCCTCCTGTGCTGTGTAATAGCTGAATAATTTGTTTTCAGTGGCTGTGATAGATGGAATGACACAAATTTTCAGTTTCTCCCTTGAATCTGATCAATTTAGGATTGTTGAATCAGTAATTTATTCTCTCAATGATCAGTAGAAGAACAAAATAGATACAATCCAAGAAATCAAATCAAAATGAATTAAGGTAAAATACCAACATAAAATGTTGAATAAATTACTATAATGATGCATAGTAGTAATATGAGCGGCATGGTGGCCTAGTGGTGAGAACACTCACCTCCCTCTTGGAAGATTGAGAATTCAATCTTAGGTAGCAGCAGATGTTTCTCTTCTAGAGCACAAAGAAAAAAATATCTGCTGTGAACTGTGCATGGCATCAGGAAGGGCATCTGGCCAGTAAATGCTCAGCTCCATTCAGTCACACTGACCCCAAATTAAGGGATTACAGGATCATATAAAGGGAGTTTTTATGTATAATAATAATCTCTGCAGATGTGATCTTTGTATTACATAATGTAAAGTAAAAATATATGCTCTTTAAAACAAGTTATATAAAGGATTGCAGATGTACATATTAATATCTTAAATAAGAAATAAGTGAAACCTAATTAGCCTTGAAGATGATTATATCTTATATTCATTGCAGTAATGCAACATTTGGCTGCCATACAGGTAGTAGTGGGCTTTGTGTCTTCTGATAGAATATTTATGTAAAAATTATCTTATCTTCCTGGAAATTTATTTATCAGGGGCAGAATATAAACAGACATAATACTACTGTAAAATTTACAATGTAATAATCCATGTGAAATGGTTATGATCTCATTGCCACTATACAGGCAGGTGAGCTTGATTAATGGATTTTAGAATATCTGCCTTTTAGCAAAGCAGATGGTAAACTATTGTGTCTGGCTTTGAAGAAGGTTGTCCTTGGCCTCTGGAGAGAAAGGTTCTCTAAATATTTTGCTGGTTCTCAGATGCTCTTGTTTATCTATTTTTTGCGATGTAGACATTGATTGTTAACTTTAGCTTGAAACTCCACATATTTTATTCTTTGACTGAGTAGGTGTTTAACTTGAAATATTAGGAATGGTGCTGAGAGCCAACAGAGTGCAAACTTTTGCAATGCAGGCTATCTGTGCAACTTAAATGGGTAAAGCTATAAAACATTGATTTTTCAGCTGACTAATTCATCACCATCTTCCAGGCCCTTATCAGGATTGCAATAATTTATTTTTCAAATCTTAGCATGGCATTTGCAGTTACACTGGATGCAGCGAGAATTGATCCGAGAATTTTTGTTTGGACTGATTCCTGGACATTCTTTGTGTAAATTCTTACTTGTGGGTTCCAGAGGATTTTGAGCTAACAATTTGGTCTCAAAGACTTGCCACAGTAATTGGTTGACCTCCATTTATGTTAAATAAAAAAAAAGTGCTTAGAAGCATTTGAGGATCACACGGCTGACTGTACTACTAGCTAGATTACAGTTGAGATCAGAACCTTTATTGCTAAGCTGTACAATTATAAAATGTCTCAAAGATCTCAAAATAATGCCACAAGATAGATTTAAAATGAAATTAATCACTGACTATAATTATTCCATAACTAAATTATACTTTTATATTTAACATGCCAGACATAATGATCTAAATAAACCAAGTTTTAATATGGTACCGTATTACTAAGTTCTTAAAAGAACAAAGTGAATTTAACTCAGTCCAAGATAACATAAACATGTATTTTACTGTATATAATGTGTATTTAATTCTCCATAGTGGTGGAGAATCCAGGAATGCTATCTCTCTCAAAGTGACGGCAGGACCTTCCATTGGAGGTTGCCTGGCACTATTTGCCAAGTGTTGGGAGGACATCACCACAGATGCCTGGGTCCTGGATACGGTAAGATCAGGCCTCTCCCTAGAGCTCCTCACCACAACCCTGAGGTTTTTCATTCGTTGTCCCATCTCAAGGGACAAACCGAAGAAGGTCCTCATGGAAACCTCTATTCAACATCTGTTGGACATTCAGGCAATCCAACTCGTTTCTGAGGACTAACGGGCTGGGATTCTATTCCATCCTCTCAGTAATCCCAAAGGCCTTGGGGTGGGTGGGTGGGTGGAGGGCAATTTTGGACCTGAAAAGGCTAGATTGCCTACTAATTTATAGGCAGTTCAAGATGCAGTCACTCCAGTCCATTCTGGAAAGCATGTTTACAATTACTCCTTACAAATCTCCAGGTTTCTCTTCACAACAGAGATCATTGAACAAACTACCACCCAGCTGGCTTCCGGTCTCGGCCCGTGGAGCTGCGGATTCCTTACAAGCATGAATGGATAACCCCGAGCCCACTATAAACCGAGGGAGTGGGCAGCAGCCGCACTTATTCAGGTGGACTTCCTACACTCTGGACCCCCTTCAAACAGTTCTTCCAAGCCTTTAGCCTCTAGCAGTTTGTGGAGGCATCTTGAGTCCCTGCTCAGTCTCCAAGCATACTCTTTGGCACCGGACATTTGCCGTGCCTGTAACAGCGGGTTCTCCAACGCGCAGCTTGGAGAATCCAAAGCTTCGGGTTGTTCAGTAGTTGATAGCCTACACTGAGTGTGTTCCTTTAAGAGATTTCTCTTCAGACACGCCCACTTGCTCAACAGAGTCCCAGTTTAGTTCACTCAGTTGAGCCTGTGACACTGTCTGAAAATTTCTCTGGTTAATAACTAGGAACTATTCCTAAAGCTTTGGATTCTTCAACTTTGTAATTGCTGGGGGTGAGTCTTCCTGCGGATTCAGGCACGCTGCCAGTGACTTCTGCTCGAATTGAAGCCTGGTTCCCTTGCCTGCCCTTTGACAGCCGCGTGCGTGTGTGGTAGGCTTCCCACATTTCGCTCTGACTGACCGGACTGCCATTTAAATTAGTGGCTCGAGAGTGACGCCCTGCGCCCAGCGGCGTCTCTCTCTCTCTCCCTCTGCCTAAATTGGTGGTTCCTGGCGTCTGGATCACTTGTGAGTGATCGCACGCCGCCGCCCTAACAGGGATCGAGATTCAGCCTCCCCCCACGGCCGTTATCATCGCCGAAGCCTCTCCGGCGCCGTCCGTTTTGGATAACTTGCTATTTCTGGATTCTTCACATCAAAGACCCTTAGGGGGAGATTGACACCTGTTTGGCTGGCTCCCGGTGGAGCTGCTGGACTGATCCCAGCGTGAAGAGCTTCAGCTTGAGCCCGCTGAAGGCTGATTGATCGGCATAATCACAGAAAGGTATTTTGTGATTGCGGGGTAGCATGAATGAGCCTGTCTCCACACTGCTAACCCCAGGAGCTCAGTAATTGCTCCCTTTCCACACCAGCCCAGTGTGAAGAGTTTAGCTCAACCCCGCTGGAGGCCGTAAGTGGAGGCCACAAAATAAACTGGCTGGAACTCAGGGCAGTTCACCTGGCCCTCAGGCGGTTCTAAGACATGGTGTTGGAGACATCCTAGTCATGACAGACAGTGTAGCCACCAAGGCCCACATAAACCGCCAAGAGATAATAGCCACCTATTATCATATATGGTGGACTTGTAAAAAAGCATTTTGGATTAAAATATGGTGGATTATCCAAAATATTCTTAAAAAAAAGATAAGGTTTACTCCATAGTTGTTTTTGTTGGGTATAATCACAGATTGTATGGTTATAGAGACTAAATTGATCTTAAATTTAATAACTGCAGCTAGACTTTTGGTGGCGCAATATTGGAAGAAGGAAGATCTGCCTTCTATTGAAGAATGGACATTAAAAGTAGCGAATTTAGCAGAAATGGCAAAAATTTCAGCATATTTGAAAGATCATTCACAAGAAAGATATATATCGGAATGGAGAAGATGGATTGATTATATTCAAAACAAATATCGGACTAAAAAGTATCAAATAGCTTATGAATGAATAGAAAAATTAAGAGTATTCATATTTAGTAGTAAAAGGGGAGTTAAAGTGTGAAGGGGGAGATAGGAGTCCATAGATAGTTAGCTTAGTTTAGCATATGATTGTTAATTGTTATACCCTATATTTTGTTCCGGGAAGTTTGTGGGGGGGAAGGAAGGGGGGGATGGGGAAATATTTGGAAAATTTTTTGTAAAACTCTTTAATAAAAAAAAAAAACTGCCAAGAGAGTACCCATTCCAGGTATCTCATGCAAGAGGCAGAACAACTAGGCCCCTGGGTGGAGAGACACCTTCTGTCCCTCAGGCAGAATATATTTCTGGAGTGAAGAATGTGCAGGCAGACTGGCTCAGCAGGGCCACAGTTGACCACTCGGGGTGGTGCCTGCATCAGGCTTTATTTCAGGAGCTGACGGCTCACTTCTGACTTCCAGCTGTGGATCTGTTCACTCAGGACAAAACGCAGCTGCCCAGATTCTTTGCAAGGTTTGCAGTATTGGGGGCAGAGGGAGTCAATGCTCTTCGTAGTCCTTGGCCCGCGGACTCCACAACGCCTTCCCTCTACTTCCCCTCATTCAGGAGGTGATCTGGAAGGTATTGGTGGAAAAGGTGGAGGTCCTACTTCTGGCCCAGAAGCCATGGTTTACCGATCAGGTCAGCCGGTGAGTGACCAGACCTTGGAGGAAACCACCGGACAGAATCTCCGTCAGCCAGGGGGCCTTGGTCCACCTGGACTCACAGTGGCTCCAACTGATCATTTGGTGTTTGAGTGGAGACTTCTGAGCCAGGACAATTACTCCTCCAGAGTAATCCAGACTATACAGGCCTCCAGGAGGCCTTCCACTAATCGGATATATGATATGGCCTGGAAAACCTTTTGCACCTGGTATTCCAGGTCGGGATTGAACTCTCCATCACTATCCATGGCCAGATACTGGAGTTCTTCCAGGAAGGACTAGACAAGGGTCTATCGCCCAACACTATCTGTCGACAGGTGTACCCTGTCCTTGGTCCTCTCTTACAGGGATCTAGAGTCCCTTGTTCAACACCCAGCTGTGCGCAGGTTCATTAGGAGCGCAACAAACCTAGACAAATTTCAGGGTTGACGGCCCTCTCTGTCAGGAAGGACCTCTGTATCTTCCATCTCAGTAGGGTGGTCTTGTTATTGGACCCTTCCTTTGTCCCCAGGGCAGATTCATGGTTCCACAGGGCTCAGGAACTTATACTACCTGACTTCTGCCCGGGCCCAGTACATGCCCTGGAGAAAAAGTGGCACACCTTGGATGTAAGGAGGGCCTTCACATGTACATTAAGAGGACTTCCTCCTTCAGGAAGACAGAGTCCCTCTTTGTGTCCTTCCAGCCCTCTACCCTGGGCAACAAGGTCACTCCATCGACAGTGGGCTGCTGAATTCAGGCGTGCATCGGCAAGGCCTACAGGCTCTTCCTTTGCATCAACGGGTAACAGCCCATTCCACCAGGAGTGCGGCCATGACAGAGGTGTGGGCAACGCAAGCCTCTATTGAGGAGATTAGTCAATCAGCTGCATGGTCCTCTCTGTTCCCTTTCATCAAATATTACAAGGTGGACACCTTCGCTTCGACTGAACGGCCTTTGGCAGGCAAGTCCTGCAGATGGTCCAATCTGAACAGGGGACTTCAGACCAGACTGCGGCCCTTCCATAGGCCAGCTTTGGTATGTCCCATTCCTGGATGCTATCACCACCACAATAGAGAATGGGTGTTGGTCTTATCTGACACGCTCCTTCACGCTCCTGGGTGGAGATAGCATCCAGGCCCACCCTGAAGACCATCTGGTTCGCCCCAGAGGGAGAGAACCTTAGCATAAGACACATCAAGTCTGTCAATAAGTCTTCGCCAAAAGCTGGGGATCGTTGGTAAGGGAGGCATGTCCACACAGCTCTGACAGACAAGGGTTGACCTCATCTGCTAGCTGGTTGGACAGACTCAGTCCAACCAGCTAGCAGACGAAGTCAACCCATTCCTGGATTTATTTATTTATTTATTTTTTATTAGTCCAATTTATATGCCACCCTTCTCCGTAGACTCAGGGCGGCTTACAATGCATTATAACAATAGCCTGCATACTTTATGTATATACCTGCTTATTAGGACTTTCAGCCCCCTCTAAGCGGCGGTGTTCTATACAAAGCTGGCTTATTGCCCCCACAATCCGGGTCCTCAATTTACCTACCTTGAAAGGATGGAAGGCTGAGTCAACCTTGAGCCTGGTGAGATTTGAACTCGCACTAATTTCAGGCAGCTGCAGGTAAGTGCTAGCACTTAACAGCACTTAGTCCGCTGCACCACCGAGGCTCTATCTTGGATGCTATCTCCACCCAACAAGAAGGAGCGTATCATGTAAGACCAACACCCCTTCTTTCCCAATTGTCTGGAAAAAACACTCATTTTTTTCCTCATTTTTAGAATTTACAGAAGTTTTACATTTCTAGGTCAGCTAAATGTATTTTTGACTAATAAAATTCATTGGACATTCTTAATGGTAACTATATTTGTTAATATCCATATGAATAAGAAAATCATCATTGCTATGAGAGAGTATTTTAATCTTTATACTTTATTATATACTTAAAACAAATACTTGATATTTTTCTTGGCTTTTATATTATTGACTGGAGTGATTATTCAGTTGTATTGCATCAGTGTTGCTTTCTTTCCTTGCAGATGGGAACCTGTATAGATATGGTGTATATATTTCTCCATAGGCTAATGTCAGCTTGGAGAGTTGTTAATAGAAGACAATAAGCTTTTCTTCCCTAAATGAGAAGCTTAGGATTCTTTATAAGTTTCAAACCTGTAAAACCTTCAGTAATTTATGTAGACCAGAAATACAGTACTACAGAAGGCCATTATTTGTAGTTTTATAGATCTCATGGGGATTGCCGGTTTAGGAAGTGATTTCTTTGATGAATAGCAAATTTTATCTTGCCTTCTGATTGTTACATGCATTCTCCATTGATAACCTTGTCTTCCTATAGTAACAGTGTTTTTTCCCTGTAGCATCCTAGAGTATAGGATATTGTAATAAAATTGCATAGAGCTTTTTGATGTAAATGGGGCAACTGAAAAAGTCATACTTTTAGGTTATTTGCTAGGGGAGAAATCCAGATAATGTAATTTTTGTCAAATCCAACAATGCCTGATTTCCTGAAATTGTCTTTTGTATCTTACCATGTTTTGATGAACCATTATGATGAAGGTATTTTAAGAATAGAATTCCAAGGCACAATTCTCTGGAATCCAGTACACATTGGGAAACTAATACCTTTGAAATATTTGCTAATTCATGTCTTATCTCCCACCTTTATTATTAATTTGCATATATCATCTTGTGAAAGATGTTTGCAACATGTATATATACTGACTTCATGGTGATGCTAAATGAAATATAGCTTATAATTAAAAGTCAAATTGTTAATGTAAAATGCAAACCTTTCCTTCCCGTAGACTCCTGGGTTGATGAAAAATTCATATTCTGTCTTTAGGATTATAACAGCATTATTTTAGTTGGCAAATCAAAACAGTTCTGTATGTTTTTTGTGTACAGTAACTCCCATTACGTAGAAACTAATAGATAATTTATGTGCTGTATTAAAGATATTTGCTAACCTGAAATTTAATTGCTTGCAGCTGTCTTAGTAATGTTAATACATTAATGCTTAATTGTAATTCTTCTTGTATGGCAGGGCCCAACATTTCTCTTGCGTAGAAAAATAACTTCTAAAATTCACTCATAAAATGCCTCACAACATCCTGATCAACTGATTCAGTTTAGACTCAGAATCTGTAATAAATTCATCAGCAACAAAATTTCACTTATTTTCTGTATTACCAAATATAAATTTTCCCTGTGCAAAGAGATGATTGTCATCTTGTCATCATGAGAAGGAATGGCATCACCATGCCTGGAGAGAGAAGAAGGGTGCAGTTGTAACCTTAGCCTCACATTGTGAGATATATCTATCTATATAGCTAGCTGTGTATTTAGAGATATAGCCGTCTTTATACCTAGACCTTATACCTATTTCTAAGATGAGCTCAACAGAGATTGGACGTTGGTCTTACCTGATACGTCCCTTCTCAGCATGTAGAAAGCATCAGTCAGGCTGGGAACACGCCTCGTCTAGCGTATGACCGAGCCTTGCAATTTCTATTAAGCTCCGCCCTTCCGGCTGCCCCAGTTCTTCGTCGAGGGCGAAGTGCAGGCTCGTGAGACGTGTCTTCCTGTAATGAGACAGAATTAGTATACAACCCCCCCCCCAACCCTACCACCGGACCGAGAAAGAAGGGTGGGGCTGACTGATGCTTTCTACATGCTGAGAAGGGACGTATCAGGTAAGACCAACGTCCATTCTCCAGCTCAGCAGAAAGCGTCAGTCAGGCTGGGACATACCAAAGCGTGATGTACCCGGGCGGGCAAGACGGTTCCGGTGGATCTCAGGAGAGGTGAACAGCCTGGAGAACTCGCCTGCCAAAGGCTGCATCGGACGAAGCAAAGGAGTCCACTCGATAGTGCCTGATGAAAGGACTGAGAGAGGTCCAAGTAGCAGCCTTACAGATCTCCTCCAGTGAAGCCTGCGTAGACCAGGCGGCCGATGTTGCTGCACTCCTGGTGGAGTGGGCTGTGATCCTGTGAGGAGGAGGCAAGTCCAAATGGCGGTAGGCCAAGGCAATGGTGGCCCTTATCCATCGGCCCAGGGTGGAAGCCGAAACTCGGGATCCGATAGATGATGGGTGAAAGGAGACAAAAAGAGCCTCCGACTTGCGGTGTGCTGCTGTCCGATCTAAGTAAATTTTCAGTGCCCTCCGAACATCGAGGGTGTGCCAAGATCGTTCCAGTCGATGTGACGGGTGAGGACAAAAGTCCGGCAGGACGAGTTCTTGTGCTCTATGGAATGGTGAGTTCACCTTGGTTAGGAAGGCTGGGTCCAGCTGAAGTACAACTCTATCCCTATGAAATATACAGAGATCCGCCCGGATGGATAACGCCGCGAGCTCTGAAATGCGACGAGCGGAGGTAATCGCCACTAGGAAGGATACTTTCAACGAAAGAAAACGGAGGGAAACAGAACGGAGAGGCTCGAACGGAGGAGACATAAGGGCGGTGAGAACCTTGTTCAAATTCCATGAAGGGTAACGGTGAATGGTAGGTGGACGTAAATTGGTGGCGCCCTTCAGGAAATCGTGAATGATAGGATGGCGAGAGAGCGAATCCGGAGAGCCCCGGGAAAGGATAGATGCCAAGGCCGCCACCTGACGGCGGAGAGTGTTGGGGGCGAGGCCGCTGTCCAGTCCACGTTGAAGGAAGGAAAGAACATGTAAAATGGAAGCATCCGTAGGAACAACTGAAATTGAGGTACACCAGGAAGCAAAGGACCGCCACGTGGCTTCATATATATGAATTGTAGAAGGACGCTGGGCGGCCTGGATGGTCAAAATGATAGGAGACGGTACTCTGGCCGCAGTCAGGATGCCCCGCTCAACCACCAGACGGCTAAGCAAAGCCACGCCGGATCCGGGTGGGAGAGAGCCCCTTGCCATAATTGGATCTTGGAGGTGGGAATTTTCCAAGGTGGAGAGACCGAAAGGGTCATCAGGTCCGCGAACCACGGGCGCATTGGCCAATAAGGGGCGATCAAAATCAGTTGAGCTCGTTCCTGAAGCAATTTTCGGATCACTTTGGGGATTATCGGCAGAGGCGGGAAAGCATAAAGAAGGCCTGGGGGCCACCGGCTGCGGAGAGCATCCGAAGCTTCCACCTGCAGGTCCAGAAACCTCGAGAAATATCGGGGCAGTTGGCGGTTCATCCTGGAAGCGAACAAGTCTACGAGAGGGGTTCCGAACCTGGCCGAGATCTCCCGAAACAGAGAAGAGGGAATTGCCCATTCCCCGTGATCTACTTGAGTCCGGCTGAGGGCGTCTGCTTGTACATTCGCTGAGCCCGAGATGTAGTCTGCCCGAAGCGATGTCAGGTGAGCCTTGGCCCAGAGGCCCAGGAGCCGAGCTTCGTCCATCAAGGCACGCGAGTGAGTTCCCCCCAATTTGTTCACATGGGCCTTGGCGGTAGTATTGTCCGTCAGGACGAGCACATCTTTCCCCACTACAAGGTCCCGGAAATGAAGTAGAGCCAGTCGGATCGCACGAAGCTCCAACAGGTTTATGTTGAGCCGGGATTCCAAGACTGACCAACGGCCCTGAACCATGTGATGAAGAAGATGGGCCCCCCAGCCCGAGAGGCTGGCGTCTGTGGTTAACGAGCCGAGGAGGTTCCCGGAAGAAGGAGCCGCGGGACAAGGCGTCCGATGTCCACCAACGAAGAGAGTCGACATGGGGAGGTAGACAAGGTCGATGCGGAGAGGTGTCCTGAAGTGACTTTTGGAAGGGGAGCAGCAGCCATTGGAGTTCCCTGCTATGTAAACGGGACCATGGAGTAATGCCGAATGATGACACCATCATGCCCAACAACCGAGAAAGGGTTAAGATGGAAGCGGAGCCATCGACTAAGCACTTAAGAGCTAGGGAACGAAGGTTGATTTGGCGTTCCTTGGAAAGCGACACCGTGGAGGAGACTGTGTCGATAAGGGCTCCTAAATGGAGAATGCTAGTTGATGGGGAAAGATGGCTCTTAGACCAATTGACGGCAAACCCGTGCGCCTGAAGGGTATTTAGGACTGTGACTAAATCTACTCGAGCTTCCGAAAGGGATGAGGAGAGAACCAAAATGTCATCCAAATAAAACTGGAGGCGCAGAGGGGTAGAGCGGATGTGACCCACAAGGGCGGACATTATCTTAGTAAAAACCCGAGGGGCCGAAGACAGCCCGAAGGGTAGCGCCCTATATTGGTAATGAGAGCCTTTGAAGGCAAAACGTAGAAACTTACGGTGAGCGGGCAAAATGGGAACATGGAGGTAAGCCTCCGTCAAATCAATTGATGATAGATAATCAGATGGGCGGACCGATTCCAATATAGAGGAAAGGGATTGCATCTTGAACCGACGGTACTTAATGTGTCGGTTCAAGGACTTTAAGTCTAATATGGGTCTCCACCCCCCCGAGGACTTCTGGACAACAAAAAGACGGGAGTAAAAACCATGACCCTGCTGTGATAGGGGAACCTGTTCGATAGCAGCTATCTCCAGGAGGTGGGTGATAGCCGCTGCCACAAGATCTCTTTTTGTCTTGTCGCGGGAAACCGGGCAAGAAATAAAACGGGAAGGAGGGGAAGAAGAAAACTCCAGGGAAAGGCCCTGCGAAATAGTGTTGAGAACCCAAGAATCGTTGGTGGAAATCTCCCACTGAGCCGAAAACAAGGAGAGACGACCACCAATGGGGGCCTGGGACGGGAAATTATCTAGACCTACGAGGGAAACGTCCTCCCCTCCCTCCCCGGGGCCGTCGAGGGGGGAATCTTGACCCTGAAAGTCCTGTTGGGGTCTGGAAGAGAAGCTTCGTTGGACACGAGGTTGAAAGGAAGAGTTCCCGGAGGCCCGAAAGGGCTGGAATCGGGAGAACGAGGAAGAGCGTGGATCACCTCTGCGGGAAGCCGGAGGTAGAATCTTCCGACGATCTCTGGTCTCAACCAGTAGGGGGTCCAAGGCCGACCCGAACAGATTCCCAGCAGAGTAGGGAGAAGAGGCTAGTTGCCACTTGCTGCGCATGTCGGCCTGCCAATGCCTGAGCCATAACAGGCGCCGAGACGTAACGTTGGATCCCAAGGCTCTGGCCGAGAATCTAGCAGAGTTTAAAGTGGCATCGGCCGAATATTCCAGAGCGGCCGCAATCTTGTTTAGATCCTGGTGGGACCGTGAATCCGACAGAGGCAAACGGGCCTGAAGTTGCTTGAGCCAAAGAAGAGCAGCCCTATTAAAAAAGGACGCTGAGGTGGAAGCTCGGATTGCCCAAGATGTGGCCTGGTGACCTTTAAGGAGCGTTTTCTCCGCCCTCTTGTCCTCGGGGCGGAGGGAATCTTCCGCCGGGCCGGTAGGATGAACCGGATTCACCAAGGCCACAATGGGAATGTCCACTTTAGGGGGCTGTAAAATATCTGCCAAGGAAGCAGCCGAATTGTAGAGGCGCTTGTCCAATCTGTTAGGGCTGGGGCCTGCCCCGGGAAGGGACCATTGACGCTGCAAAACGTCCGTGAATAACTTAGGGGCTGGGATGGTCTCCGGATTCACGGTAGGTTCAACAAACATGGCTGATGCTGGATCATGAGAATCTGAAGCCGTGGACGAAGAAGGAGGAGAGCCCAAACGGGTTGTGGCGATAGCTTTGAAGAGCAATGAACGAAAAACCTGCGGCTTAAATAAACCTACAAATGAAGGAGGGTCTGGGTCCAAACCTTCGTCGTCTGACCAAGCCTGGTCCTGAAATTCCTCCACTTCAGAAACCGAAGCCTGATCAGTTTGGTCATGATAAGGCATTCGGTCCTCTTCCAGGAGAGTCTCCTCCCTGAGCTGCTGCTGGGCCGGTGAAGAGGCCTGGGCTGAAGGAGGAGCATGGTGCCAGTATTCCGCTACACTCTGGCGAATGGCTCGAGCGATGAAAGCTTCCAAAGAGTCTGCCATCGGTGTGGGAAGCTGAGCAGGCAGAGGCCCCAAGAGAGGCACTTGAGTGGGCGGGCCTGACTGGGAGGGCCTGGAAAAGTTGTTGAGGATCCGAGGATGGGGCCCCTGATGGAGAACCAGGGAGGTCCGGAGAAAGATCCCGTACTGAGCGTGGTGATCGGGAGCGAGAACCAGGTATGGAATCAGGTCTATCGGCCTCCCTAATTGGGGCCTGGGAGCGGGCCTTCTGGAATGCCTTTTCTAGGGCCTTATCCCTTCTCTGCTCCTCACGAGCCGTTGAGGAAGAAGCCCCCTTCCGGGATCTAGATTTCTTGGCCGGAGGGGCATGATCCCGGGAAGTGCCCTCGAGGGGGTCAGTTTCCAGTGGCGGTCTATTGGAATGACCACGCTTGTTAGCGTCGGGCCTCATGGCCGCCATTTTGAATAAGAGGGCTGAGGCTAAGGCGGCAAGAATGTTCTCTGTAGTTTCCGGGGTGAGAAAATGGCGCCAAACCACAGGGGTGAATTGCGCCGTTATTTGCTAGCCGCCCATCAATTGAGACCCCCTCGGATTCACTGGCAGATTTAACGGGCAAAAAACCAGTTCAAAGGAGGCGCCCTAAGTCTTTAAAACAAGGCCAGTTATAAGGAAGCCGTCTGGGTAAAAGGGCTGTTGATGATAAAAACCGCAGCCGCTCTCGGATTATCAGACGAACGGAGCGTCTGTAAGCACCTCCGGCTAGCCCGGGCTCCGAATCCACAAAGGAGAGAGCTGTTTCGTCGCTTGCCGTCCGGCTACAAAGGCGACCCTAATCGGCGAGCAGCCGCTCCAGCCGATAACAAGCTGCTAGGCAAAGGCCTTTTAAATGCAGCAATTTCCGTCGGAGGAGCCCAGCTGAGGGGCGCGAGACCGCCGCTAACCCCAGCGGAGTTTTTTTTTTTTTTTTTTAAGCACGCCAATTGAGGAAAGGTAGGTTTAAAGGCAATCAGACCTGAAGGAAATGAATCTCCAACTAGCGAAAGCAATCTAAGGCAGAAGACACGTCTGGTCACGCGTAGACCGAGCCGAAGAACTGGGGCAGCCGGAAGGGCGGAGCTTAATAGAAATTGCAAGGCTCGGTCATACGCTAGACGAGGCATGTTCCCAGCCTGACTGACACTTTCTGCTGAGCTGGAGAATGGCTGACTGCAAAAGTATTTTTCTGTAGAGTATACATACATATGAGGCAGTTTTTATTTTCTGCTACCAATGAGCTGGCACTTTATTTTCCCCATCATCCTTCCTTTAGTCCAGCCATCTAGTTTGCCTTCACCTCATTTGTTATACCCATGGAAATGACGAGGAAGAAATTCTGACTTCTTTGAGCTAATAGTTACCAGCCAAGAGACGGATGCTCCCTCTCCCCATCTTATTTTTGCCCAAGTATGGTCATGAGCTGTAGAAAATAACTTGAGGAGGTCACATACAGCCTGTGACTTTGAGTTCTCTGATACTACATGTTCTCAACACCTGTGCAAGTTCACATAGATTCTTAAATGAGTTCTGGAATGTGTTGACTTTTCAGATTAATCCAGAGTTCAAGACAAATTTTAGCCTTTTTCATTGTTCCCCAATTTTTTCCAGCAATTATTTGTTTCTAAACTTTTGGGAACTCTTTTCTTTGTGAGAAAGCAACAGAAGAGAGGCCTTTGTTTTTTCTTGGAAGAGGTAACACAATATATTAGCAATCATATACATAGATTTCATGAGGGAAGGTTTGCTGTAATATGTATGTCCCATTATTCTTGAAGGTTTTAAAAATAAAACTTGCTAACTCATTTGGAAACAGATAAAATTATTGGCCGGGGGGTGGGGAGAAGAGAACTTGAAATTAACTCCAATTCTTGGTAGTTAGTCTTGAGGACTGCACATATTCAATGAGAGAGAAATATGAAAATATTTGTTTATTATTTTAGCTGCGTGTGTGTGTGTGTGTGTGTGTGTGTGTGTGTGTGTGTAAAATCTTATGTGGCAGTACTATAAGAGCAACCATAAAGCCTTTGAACTCTTTTAATTCCAATGTCTGAGGTATCCTTAATTGCCTGTTTAAGATGGGACTTGGAGATGTGTGCTTTACAGGTAGTCTTGACTTACTATCAAAATTGAGCCCAAAATTTCAGTTACTAAGCAAGACAGTTGTTAAATAAATCACTGAATTTTGATCATATGAGCATGTGATACTGCAATTGTTGTAAATGTGAAAAATGGTGATAAGTCACTTTTTCGGTGTTGTTACAACTTTGAATGGTCACTAAATGAATGGTTGTAAGTTGAGGATTACCTGTAGTAGCAATAAATCCAGATAAAATCACCAACAGTAATGGAATCGAAATGCCGAATGGCCAAACTATCAAGAGTCATCAGGATGAAGCTTATAAGCATCTGTTCAGTTGGATAATATCACGTATTGACAAGGTAGATTGAGGTCCCAGGAAAGTACATGCCATACAGTTTTAAATCTATAGTGGACAAAATACTAAATTGCCAAGAAATATGTATGTGATTCAAAAAGGTGTGCACTTTGATGGGATCTAGAAGATGAGCCTTTTCTGCTGTAGCATCTATTCTTTGGAACTTTTTTTTTTTAAATTTGATTCATATGCTGCCCTTCTCCGGAGACTCAGGGCGGCTTACAATGCGTTAAGCAATAGCCTTCATACTTTTGTATATTTATACAAAGTCAGCTTATTGCCCCTACAGACTGGGTCCTCAATTTACCTACCTTAGAAAGGATGGAACCTTGAGCCTGGTGAGATTCGAAATTACAGTAATTGCAGGCAGCTGGTGTTAATCACAATGCTATCAGTCTGCTGAGCCACCAGGCCCGTACTTCTGGAAATCTATCTTTTTTCAAAAGGTTTGGCAATCTCTTGGAACAGGGAGTCTACAAAGTGATTGTATTATTTGTGAGATTTTCATGCATTGTCCTGTGGTCTTATTTATATTTATGTTTAATTATTTTTAAGACTTGTTTTAATTGTTTTGCTAGATGATTGTATAAATTTGGTAAATAAATAGATGTGTATGGGTGAATAGATGGATGACAGAGGCCTGGAAACAAAGGTCTCTACAGTATTTTTTTTTTTTTTTACGTACTTAGATAATGGGAGAAGACTAATGGGAGCTAAGACTGGTCTACAATTCTCTAAAAGATTGTCAGGTGCAATTTTAATTTATAGGTTAGAATGAATTATCTGGCCATAAGAAACAGTGGAATATTTTTTTTAAAACAGTGATAAACTCCTCTTCCTCCTTCATTTTCTAATGGAGATAAATGGCAATCTGCATGAAGTGGTCCCTTAAATTTCTGACTAAGAAGAAGGGATAAAACAATGACCTGTAAGATTTTTTTAGTTAATACATTTATGATGTGCAAATTGTAAGAAAATAAGATTATGCTTTACTTCTGATTAATATTAATGGAATGATTACAGCAGGGGTCTTCAAGCTTTTTGGGTTGGTGAGCACATTAAGAATTTTTAATTCATATAGACAAAAATAATATGATCTGAACGGAAACCATAGACATCTAACATCATATAATGGTCATTCTCACAAAATGAATGCTGTCCCCTGGCAAGTAAACCATTACTCAAAGCCTCTTTACATGAACCTAGTAAATGAGTGAGATTGCTCCCTGTAATTAAGTACCATTTTGCTTTCTAAGGATTCTTTTAAGAGTTTATGAAACATTTTAAAAAAGAAAGCCATATTTCAGGCTTTCCAGTTTGCATTATGCCAGCTTTCCATGTGTTTATTTTTAAGTATAACAATACTTTAAAAAATATCAGGCAAAGCATAGTGCAGCGGAGACACCCAAGTGTGCTGTTTACTGTCACCACTTTCAGGACTAGAATCTACAGGATATAGAAGAATTGTAACCATAGTAGAGAATTTAATTTAAGGGATGTTATTAAGGACCCAACCACATTGAGATAATCTTATTAAAAGCTTTTACAAATTTTCCCTATATGCACAGATTATGCTTTTACTATTTTATGAAAAGTAATCTATACTTACATTAAAACTATTCAGCATATTTGTCATTTTTTCTTCTTTCCATTAACAGATACTTGATCAGTCAAGGAGCATATGTAGGAGCTGTAAACAGTGAAGGAAACACTCCATTAGATATTGCTGAGGAAGAAGCAATGGAAGAATTGCTTCAAAATGAAGTGAATCGACAAGGTAAACATAAAGATTTAGTGCAATAACTATGTGTAATGGTTAGGAAATTCCATATTGTAAAGAAAATTAATGATACAAGAAAATTAACTATAGAACACTAAACAAAATCCATATAACAGCATTCATTCATTTTGTACTAGCACTGATGATTGATGAGTTTTCTGTAAACAATTTTATTTTGTCTTTTTCTCTGCAGCTCTTTCTTCTGACTTGTTTTCCTATTTTTCCCAGTGTTGGTCCCCCCCGCCCCCCAATTTCCATTCTGTTTCTTTTCTCTGTTTTTGCTGGGAGCAGGAATAGGAGACAAAATGGCATGCAGTTATAAACCAGATGGGATGAATTAATTTTTGCAAATCGGGTGCTCATTTGATAGAAATTAGTTTTATGAAAACTGACAGTTTTTTCTTTGCCCGGATGGTGGTCTTTATTGGAATCTTGTTTGTATCCAGTGGGTTCTTATACATATACAATTACATACATATACACACATATACATATAACATATACATATACATATAATGTAATATATACATATACATACAATACATATACATATAATATATACTTATCTATAATATATACATATACATATAAAATACATATACATACCCTGTTTCCCCCAAAATAAGACATCCCCTGATAATAAGCCCAATCAGGCTTTTGAGCGCATGGCAATAAGGCCAAGCGCTTATTTCAAGGTTCTAAAAAATATAAGACAGGGTCTTGTTTTCAGGGAAATACAGTACAAGTGTATCATTTGGACAGCCTTTCTGGAGGTGAGGGAATCCGCAATTATTTTCAGCTTATTTTAACAATGTAGAGGAGCTGTGAGTTACATTTTTATCTGTATATTTTGGTGGAGGAGAAGAAGAAATGAAAGGTGATGCTGAATGTAGGCATCTTTTCCCTTTGGGATATAACAGTATGTAAGAAAAATACTTTGAAAAACTATATTCATGTTCCAACTAGCAAAGTATTTTAAAATTTGGAAATTAAAGGATTTCCCTCCAGCTTGACTGATAAAATGGGAGCCCAACTACTGACATCAAAAAATTTTAACATTAAAAAAATGATTGAATTTCAGTCAGTATTTTTTAAGATAAAACACTGAGAAAAAATACACAGTATTTCAGATTGGTTATTGACATTACAATACATGTTTGTATTGAGTGAAATAGAACTGTATATAATTCTTTAATGATTGAGTCTGTGCTTAGTGTTTGGAGCATTAATCTGATCATTTAATTAAAATTTAATAATTTAAAATATTCCTTTCTGTCAGATTAAAAATTACTCTGATAATAATTTACAGAACTCTGTTATGGCCAAACTGAAGATTTTCTGGAAGGAAGAACTATAATGTTGGGGCTTTAGCTGTGCGCTTCTAATCTGAATCATAGCAAAACAACCACTTCAGCTCTGAAGGCAGCGTAGCATGTTTGCTAGCAGCATTTGATGTAGAGCATTCCCAATATCACATTTCCATAATGTCCATCCAAATATAATAAGTGGAAACCAAACAACTGTTTTGAAGACATGACAAATATAAGCATAATTTCATTTAAAATAGTTTAATAAAACATGTCAGTTTGAGAAATCTTTGAACTTTAGATTGAGATATTAAAACATGCCAGTTTCACACACATATAATCCATAAGAGTCAATGCTGTTATTACAAGTAGGTGGGATTTTAAAGTCTTGCTTATTTTTGCTTGTTTAAATACATCTTATATATAAATAGAATAATGGTGCTTGAAATAGTGGAGAACATTATAGTCTTTTATGATTTAATATATGAGACAACAAATGTTTTGATCTGAGGTAAAAAGGTAATGTCACTGTGAATTGCATTTTGATATATTAAAGTGATGTTTTAACATCCTTCCAATTAAAACGATAAAGTACCATTGGATACAATCTGAATTGGTTTCTTATTTTAGTCCACAGCAAGAAAGATTAAGCTGACTACGAAATTAACATACAATGTTGCCATATGTGGACCATTGGAAAAAGTATTTTCTTTTAATTGTTTTTATTTAGTTCTGCGACATAATAAATACATGAAGAAACTTAGCAATATTCAATGGTTTGATTTATTTTTGAAGCTGCAATATCTATTTATGTGCATTTTTCTAGCTATTCTTCCTTTATATCCTAAGATTGACTGCTGTTCGGTTCTGGCTTTTTAATCTTTATGAGGTAATTAGGTAATTTTAAATGTGATATTTATTACACATTTGTATTTTACCTGTAAACATGATAATTAGATGGATGTATTGATACAGGATCAAAAAGCTAATTCAATGCTTTATATAGATCTTCAGTAATGTCCAATGTTTAATAAAAAGAAGTTTAGAAAGAAAATGCATGTTTGGAAAAAAGTGGGTGACATGGGAGGCATAGGCTATTGCTATTAGTTTTTAAAATTTTAGCTTCAGAAATAATAAGCTCATGGTGGTTGCCATAGAGTACAAAAAAGGAAAAGTTTCTAAGTTTCCTTAATTTTCCAAATTAAGATCTTGGAAAACAGATCTATAAGAAACTAATAACTAACATGGAAACTACTGACATTGCAAATCTTACTTTGGATCTTAGACTGTACAAGTCTTGTAACTTGCATTAAATGCATATTTGTCTGGACTGTGTGTTAGAAAATTGACCTCAGCTTGTATCTCCAGTCTGCAATTCTGCCTCACCTTGTAATTATCTTGACTCAGTCCAGCTTGTTGAACAAGATCCTATATTGCATTTTAAAAATGTAATTATCTATATAATACCTGAATTTTTAGAGAATGATATTTGTGCCAGTACATGACATGCAAGCTTTGTCTTCTGCTTCAAACTGTAACTGAAATGTTGAGGATAATTACTTCTACATAATAGATAGAACTGGATGGGAATTGTCCAATGTCTTTTTTAGAAATTGATGAATTTCATGTAGTTTAAATAATAAATATATAGGTTTGAAAATGAATATATTTCTGTTCTTTTAGGGGTTGATATAGAGGCAGCTCGGAAAGAAGAAGAGCGTATAATGCTTAGGGATGCTAGACAGTGGCTTAATAGTGGTCATATAAATGATGTTCGGCATGCAAAATCTGGTGGTACAGCTCTTCATGTAGCTGCTGCTAAAGGGTATACGGAAGTCTTAAAGTAAGTTCAGCTTCTGAATGAATTCAGATTTGACATTTAAAATTTGCTATGAATGCTTAGATTTACATAAATGGTTTCATAAATGTCTTCTTAATCATTAGAAATAATCAGTCATTACTGAAATATTAACCACATATCCAAGCCAAGGAAAAATATATTTACCATGTTTCCCCAAAAATAAGACCCTGTCTTATATTTTTTTGAACCCCAAAATAAGTGCTTAGCTTTATTTTTGGGGAGGTCTTGTTATTTTGGGACGCATGGAGGAAACCAGAGGAAATGGTGGGGACCGGCTGTTCATGCGTTTAAATATTTTTGGGGAGGGCTTATTTTCAGGGGAGGCTTATTCCCAGCGATGAAGTTGCCAGTCACTAAATGAGACCTATCTGTCTTCATAATAAAAACAATGTAGGGTATGATAATTGTGATGAAAGTATTAATGATAATAATGAAAGCAATAGTGATGATGATGACACTAAGTGACTGAGAGGGCAGCTTTTGGCACAATTCTGAATATGAATGTAAAGTGATCTGCAAATATTGTCCTCTTTGTAAGGTTTCTTGAAACACTTAAAATCTTTTAATTCAATCACATTATCTGTTCTAACTTAATAGGCTGTTAATACAAGCTGGGTATGATGTAAATATTAAAGATTATGATGGATGGACACCACTTCATGCAGCTGCTCATTGGGGAAAAGAAGAAGCATGTCGAATACTAGTTGAAAACTTGTGTGACATGGAAACTGTCAATAAAGTGGTAAGATTTCCATTTGATTTAATTCACAGCTTCTAACTGTAACAAAGATATTCTTTAATGCTGTCCTTAACATTTGAACTGTATATCTGAACTACAATAAGCTGAGCCTGTGTTATTTTTTAAAAAAGGTTTTAAGGCAACTTAAAGCTTGTGCAAATATTTTATGGTATTTGCTTTACCACACTTTAAGTTTTCACTTGTGACTTTGCTACAGTCCCAACTAAAATTATATATAAATTGTTTTTTCAAGAAGTCTTTCGCTTCATCATTTTCTTTCATTTTATCATTCCAACAAGAATTCTTGTTCATGTTGCCTCTTAGGAAAACTTTCAATGCTTCAGTGACATTCTATAATATTCTTTTCATCTTGATCAATGTAGTTTTGACATCCTTTTTTCTTACATCCACCTTTCATTCATTCTAGTGGAAGAAATACCTCTGTAGCTTTTCTTCCTGCACTCATTTTATACTCTCACTCTTATTGCTTTCTATTCTTTTCTTGTATGGTCTTGCTTCCAAAGATGTTGGGCTCCCAAATAATAGTCTTCTTAAATTTAGTGTCTTTTATTCTTGTATCTTTCACTAAAATTATTTCATCATAAACAATAAAATCATGTTTTTTATTCGTTCCTTGGCCATCTGTGTTTTAATCAGATATTCAAAACAAACCTTTTTTACTAACCACATATTTCCTATTCTCATTTATTATTGGATCAAATAGGCCATTTAATTTTACTGTATTCTCTCATTTTATATCTTATTCATTAGTGTCACCTAACAACGATCAGGCACAATATATGGGTGGGATCAGGAAATAACTCTGTGAGTGCACCAGAGTTTGTTTGTTTGTTTAACAAATTTATATAGCTGCCCAACTCACACGTAGGTGACTCTGGGAGGCTTGCATCAAATCCACCACATAATAAAAACTCATAAAAATCTCTATTCGACCCACATAGAAGCAACAACACAAGCAAACCAGTCACTTTATCATCTACATCTTTATTTGTAGTCTCCAGGACTGCAGACAAAGCCATGCTTTTAGGGCTGTTCGAAAATCAAGAGGATGGGGGCCAACTGTATCTCAGGGTGAACGATGTTCCATAGAGAACATGCTGTCACTGAGAAGGCGCTTTTTCGTGGACCCACCAGATGTACATCCCCAATCAATGGGACATAACCTGCTTTCCCATCCTGGTGGGCTGGGTGTATATAATAGGGGAGAGGCAATTAAGTTTTGTATTAGGAATTCATAGATTTAGTTATCCATATATTGATTTTGATGTTTTTACATATATTTTTTTTTGAATTTTAGCTTTTAAAATTACTAACTCTTTGTATTTTACTCTTCCTATGGTGGTCTATGGCCATAATGAAGTTTTGATTTGAGGGGAGAGGCAGTCCTTCAAATAGCCTGGCCCAAAGCCATGTAGGGTTTTAAAGGTGATGACCAGCACTTTGAAGTGTACTTGAAAGCAGATTGGCAGCCAGTGTAGCTCCCGCAAAAGACGTGACACATGTGCAAGTCTAGGCTTGCACAAAACTGTTTGGACCGTGGCATTGTGAATCAACTCAAGCTTCTGGATATTCTTCAAGAACAGCCCCATGTAGAGTACATTACAATAATCCAGATAGGAGGTGACCAAGGCATAGGTGTGAAGGGCATGTTGGTCCAGGAATGAGTGAAATTGGTGAACAACTTGAAGTAGTGCAAAGGTTATCCTGGCCATGACTGCCACCTGCTCCTCAAGCAGGCATCACAAATCCAGAAGAATCCCCAGATTATGCCAATATATTCTTTTTTGGGGAGGATGGGAAAACTGACTTGTTTCAGAACAAAACTTTAAGCTGCAGCTCTGATTTTAATTTCTTTAGAATGTATTCAGGGCTTTTGTAAGATTTAGAGCTACAGCTAACATGATTTTCACTGTTCCCCCCTCCCCCCAAAAAAAAATTGTGGGAGGGAATTTGACAGGTACTTCAAGAAGCAGTTGAGATACATTAGTATCTACAGCCAGCAGGTTTAATAGATTTCCTGCTGGCAAATTCTTGTTCGTTATGGTTATTAGTTTAATTGCACCATAATCTGTTTTTTTTCCTCTTCTATAGGGTCAAACAGCATTTGATGTAGCAGATGAAGACATTTTAGGTTATTTAGAAGAGCTTCAAAAGAAACAAAACATGGTAAGCTCTTTTAGTGTGCAAGAACAAAATGTGAACCAATATGAAGCTTCCTATTAGAATATATAAAACTAACACAAAAGGACATACACGTTCATATTGAGTTCAAATTAAGAGCTGTTCAGATAGAATATTTTAATAGCCAGTGTTTTGCATATACTAAACTTACATCTTGCTAAATTTTGGGCTTTTGAGCACACTACTAAAAAAAAAAATCTGGTTCTCCATTGTGGGTGGAGACAGCAGCCAGGATGGGTTGTGCTCGTCTGTTCAGGTTGATAGACTGAGCCTGTCAAAGTTGTTAAGTCCCGCCCTTGTTACTGGGTAGACCCAGCTTTTGGCTCAGTCTGTCAGCCTAGACAGGCGTGTGGGACTGTTCCTCTTGCTATTTCTATCTTTTCCTGATCGCATATTATTGTTGGCTTTATTGGTTTTGACCTGGATTGTTACTGGACCTCTTTCGATTTCGATTTCACAATTAGACTATTGTTGATCTTATTGGTTTGGACCTGGATTGTTGCTGAACTTCTTTGGATTTCAATTTCACAGTAAGACTTTCCCCCTGTAACTAGCTTAGCTGGTTATCTGGGGGGCTGTTACTCTTTCCCTCTTTCCTGGGATTCATATTCCTTTTATTTGGCTAAGTTTTTGGGACTGGTGGAGTTTCGCACTCCCATTTTCTTTTCCAAGGCTTCGGAGGCTAATTTGCGGTTTGTGGAGCTTCGCACTCCCCTTCAGTATCTCCCGGTGGCCATTTTGGATCACCGCGCAGCCCGTTATTCCTCGGCTTGCCTTTCGGCTCCTTTTGCTTTGATTGCTTTTTCGGAGCCGTCTAGTGGAGCCTCACACCCCCAGCTATTGTTTGTGGAATCTCGCGCCCCAGCTGCCTTTCAGGGAATGCTGCAGTACTGTAGTTTCGGCTCTCTGCTGTTGCGACGCCCGAACCTCTCGAGATTTTGGGCGCGAAAACTGCCTAGCCACTCTGTCGGCTCTCACTATTTTTTCCTGTCAGCGCGTTTGGCGCGCCACCTATCTGCAGCTTTTGGGACCTTGCAGCAGCTATCTATACGGCTTTGGAGGGGTTTTTGCGCCCCCTTGTTTTGACAGCACAGCCATTCCTCCATTGCGGAGGTTATCGTTGGAGCTTTGCGCTCCCCCCTCCTCCTTGCTTGCGCTTTTGCACTTGCCGCTATTAAAGGGCTATACTTTGAACCTGCAAGGCACTGTGCCTTATCATTTCAAGTGGAGCTTTTTGTGCTTCCGTTTGTTTGGCTTGTTTGGCTCGCTTCCAGCGCCTGAGCTCTCCTGCCCTTGCCAAGTACTATTGATTGAGATCTCCAGGCTTTAGCCTGTGCCTCCTGGGCAGATTACCCTTTTTTTGCAACAACTTCTGTCCATTGGCTGCTCCCCACTTACAAACATGTCCAAGGCTTCGCACAAATCGAAGCACGGTCACAAAGTGGGATGCTCTGAGGATCCACCGCATCCAGGGGCCTCTTCGAGCAGTAAGGAGGTAACTTCTGGATCCCTTTCTAGGCCATCGGGTTCAGACCATCCCCGGCCCCATCGCAAATCCTCCTCGCACTCTCATCCTTCCCATGCGGAAGTTCTCCGGGATAAGGTACTTCAAAAGCTGTGTGCCAAGGCCAGTGGGCACCAGCAATCTGCCAAGGAGACAACTATGATCTCTCCGATGCAGCCACAGCATCTGACCCTGGGGTACAAGTGGATCAACTTTCCCTCCAGGACTGTCCGGTGATTCAACCGGCCGATCTGTGGGGCTCCCCCGCAGTTCCTGATCCTGGTCCAATAGCAGATTCTGGCACGCCTCCACCCGCGTTGCAGGTCTCATCTGAGACAGTGTCAGCACCTCCCCCAATTGAATCTGGCTCTGGTGCAGCACAACAACATAATTTTCTCTCACCAGAACAAATCCAACAGTTAATTGTAGCAGCGGTGCAACAGTCATTGGCGTCCCAAGTTCTGCCCGCTCTGCTGCCTCGGTCCGCTCCGGTCTCTCTACCTCTCGGGTGGATGTCTCACAAGAGGACGCTCTTTCCATAGAAGTACCGGATTCTCCTGTTTCGTCCATTTCGAGCCATGCATCGTCGCTGGCCGAGGATGTTTCTCATGATTTGGACCTGTCAGAGGACGAGGGGCTCCCTCCGGACCAGCCCGTGTTCATGGGCTTGTTTCCCCAAACTTTGTTCAAATCGTTACTGCGCAAAGCTGTCCTTACAGCTCAGCTGGGCTCCCCGCCTCCGGCGCAGACTGGCCCTATGACGTCAAAAGGGGCTCTGAATTCTCTCTTTGCTGAACCATCCAGGCCTGTGGACATAATTCCTACTCCCCCTCTGTTCCTTGAGGTCATCCGGAAACAATGGTCCTCCCCCGGATCGGCCCCAACTCCCACTTCTACAGACTGACGGAATTACTGCGTGGCACCGGATCTGGCCGACCTTCTCCAGGTTCCATCCGTAGATGCCCCAGTGACTGCACTCTTGCCGCACGCCCTGGTCCCTGGCGCTTCAGATGAAGGCCTCCGCCCTGAGGAACGTCGGGCAGAGCAGGTTTTGCAACGGGCACACCAAGTGGCTGCCTGGGCCATCTGTTCTGCATCGACAGCGTCATTCTTTAACCGCACTATGCTCCTATGGCTCCGTCATCTGCAAGAGAGTTTGGCCACTGAGGATGTCCGCGTCCGACAGGAACTGAACAAGATCATTGCTGCCACACAGTACTCTGCGGACGCTACCCTTAATGCGGCCAAGTCCCTCGCCTCCTCTGTTACCACCTGGCGCTTAGTCTGGCTTCGCCACTGGCAAGCTGATGCCAGGGATAAATGGCATCTGGCTTCGGTCCCCTTTTCTGGTTCCAAGCTTTTTAGGGACCCCCTTGACGCTTTCCTCACAGAGACCAAGGACAAAAAGAAGGTCTTTCCGGCGGTCTTCTGTAGGGGAGACGCAAGGTTCCACCCTTACTCGTCCCGTCCCCAGTCTCATTCCTATGAGGGGTCTTCCTTTTGCCAGACCGCAAGGGAATTTTTTGCCAGACAGCGGTGTGTTCAGGACAGAGCGCCCAGAGGTAGGACATTTGTTTCCAAACGGCCCTTTCGAGGGGGAGGAGGTTGTTTCTCCAGGCGCCTATCTCCACATCCCCATCCTTCCCTCCCACAGGAGGTTCCTTCAGTTCTGCTATGGGGGGCGCCATTTGCAGTATCAGGCCTTGCCCTTTGGCCTTTCGTCTGCCCCTCGTACCTTTACCAAGGTATTGGCTGTATTGGCAGCGTTCCTTAGGGCTAAGTCTGTTTGTCTACAATGCTACTTAGACGATATTTTGATTCTGTCCTCTACCCCGCAACGAGCTTCCTCTGATATTCAGCTGACCCTCCAGACCCTGGCTGCCCATGGCTTCTCCATTAACTTAGAGAAGAGCCACCTTGTCCCTACCACCTGGGGGTCCTGCTCCACCTGGGGGCCCTGATAGATTCGGTGGCAGGGAGGGTCTTCCTTTCACGTGAACGGCAGGATAGCTTGAGGTCGCTGGTTTCTAAGGTTGAACGGGTTAGGTCGGTGTCTCCCCATGTACTGTCACAGCTCCTGGGCAAAATGATCTCTGCCATCGCAATAGTTCCCTGGGCCCAGTTGCACTCAAGGGAACTTCAATGGTTTATTTTGCTGTGCCATGAACGTTCCCGTCCCCAGAAAGGTGATCAGGTCCCTGGGGTGGTGGTGGTCACCTGCAATATCCCGAGGTTGTCTCTTCTTCAACCCGCGGAGAGTGGTGGTGACAACAGACGCCAGCCTTCTGGGTTGGGGTGCTCATTGTCTGGGCCAAGTGGCACAGGGCACCTGGAACAGCACCAATGCCCATCACCCCATCAACTGGCTGGAACAGCAGGCTGTCTACCTGGCGCTTCGAGCCTTTCGCCATCTCATCTCCAACTCTCACGTCCTGGTCCTAATGGACAATATTATGGCGAAAGCCCATATCAGTCGCCTAGGGGGCACACGGTCCCTATCCCTGATGTCGGTGGCCTTGAGATTGGGCATCTGGTCGGAGACACATCTTGCCTCGTTGCGGGCGGAACACATTTCTGGCGTCGCCAATGTTCAAGCAGACTGGCTAAGCTGCCAACGACTGGATCACGCGGAGTGCCTTCACCCCCACATCTTCCGCCAAATTGCTGCATGTTTCGGGACGCCGGTGATCGACCTCTTTGCCACGTTGGACAATGCTCAGCTTCCATGCTTCATCTCGTGGTACCAGTCGCCGCAGGCAGAGGCCACCGACGCTCTACGATCCCCATGGCCACCGGGGCTACTCTATGTGTTCCCTCAGGTTTCCCTACTTTCCCATTTGATTCGCAAGCTGTTGTTGGAGTGAGCGGACATCATCCTTCTGGCTCCGCATTGGCCGCGCAAGCCTTGGTTTGCATACCTAGTGTCGTTGTCAGTAGCCCCACCTTGGCAGCTACCTCTACCAGAGGATGCCCTGACCCAAGGGGCGGTGAGGCACCCGGACCTGCAGTGGCTACGTCTGACCGCTTGGCGGTTGAGCGGTGCGCCCTAGGAGAGGCCAACATCCCGGCAGAGGTGATATGCACCATTCAGGCTTCATGACGGCCTTCTACGGACCGAATTTACTCAGCCACCTGGCAGGCCTTTTGTACATGGTGCGATCAGAACGGGGTTCTACCCCTCCAGGCCTCAGTTGTCGACATTCTGGTGTTTCTTCAAGAGGGCCTTTCCAAGGGGTTTTCTCCTAATACATTGAGAAGGCAGATGGCGGCGATCTCGTCGATACTTACCTTAGGATCGTTGTCTTCCTTGGCACAGCACCCCTTGATTCGCCAGTTCCTGCAGGGCGCCACCAATTTATGCCCGCCGGTGCTGCATCGATACCCAACCTGGGATCTTTCTGTAGTTCTTAATTTTCTTACGGGTGCCCCGTACGAGTCCCTGTGGACGACTAGCCTGCGACTTTTAACTTGTTGCCTTTTTGGTAGCTATTACTTCAGCCCGTCGCATCTCGGAGATGGCTGCCCTCTCCATCCATAATGACCTCTGTGTTTTCCACGAGGATCGTGTAGTACTCCATCTCGATCCTACCTTTGTGCCCAAGGTCAATACGACCTTCCACCGACTTCACCTTCTCCATTTATCCAGCACTATAAACTGGACAAGTTTGCTTCGGCAGATGCCGCGTTTGGTCGTAGGGTGCTGCAGCGGGTTCTCTCGGAGGACGGTTCTTTGGACCAGCCTGGTCCCCCCCAACTGTAGAGACTGTGATCTTTGGTATGTCCCATCCTGGCTGCTGTCTCCACCCACAATGGAGAAGGGGCGTTGGTCCTACCTGAGACGCACCTTCTCGTTAGGTGGAGACAGCAGCCAGACCCTCCCTTCACCAGTCTGGTCTCTATGTCTTACCTTTCTTTCCTTCTTGATTTGCTCTCCCACACGTCGAGCTTGTCTTCGCTAAAAGCTGGGTCTACCCAGTAACAAGGGCGGGACTTAACAGCTTTGACAGGCTCAGTCTATCAACCTGAACAGACGAGCACAACCCATCCTGGCTGCTGTCTCCACCCAACGAGAAGGTGCGTCTCAGGTAGGACCAACGCCCCATTTCTATATTGTTCTTTCTGAAGCCACATTTACTTCCTACTTCGAGCAGCATGGAAAGTTTTGTATTTATTCCTTGTTCCCAAATGAGAAACACTGCTTGGTCCTTTAGCTTTATACGATGTTGGGAAGAAGTTTAAACATAGTAGAATTAGTCCATCTTATTTCCAAAGCTTTATTCAGCTGCCAGCTAGAGCTTGTGGCCCCATATTATAAGTTGTCATGATATACCACTGTGAGTAAGAAACTGCCTTCTCCATATTAAGCTACAGCAACATATAATCTGATGGGAATCCATTTCTGCTCATGGAGTTTGGTATTAACTCCCAAGGCTCTATTTGCTAATAACTGCCAGTTCTTAGCTATTTTGAAGTTCCAAAGATCCTTATATTACTATTGCTACCAAACACAGAAACTTCATTTTCATAGTAGTTTCTCTTACAATACTTCCAGATATTTTCTGAAAGCAGTGCCTAATAAAATAATTTATTGGTTGTGAACTAGCATTATTTTACTTTTTATCTATTTTATTTATTTTTATCTTGCCTTTGTATTTATGGAAATTTTATATGATCTTCAGATATGAGAAATGGGGATGGTTTTAGACAGTTTGTTTGCTCCAGGCCAGGGTTGCTTTTTATTCTGAAAATTAGTTTTGAAAGATTAAAGGATTGTACTTTTTGAATTATTAATACTGCAACTTTCTTAGTAAATTTTACATATAATAATTAAAAATCTAATTAAGTATTTTAACTTTTCTTAAAGCTTCATAGTGAGAAGAAGGAGAAGAAATCACCTTTAATTGAAACAACAGCCAACATGGACAATAATCAGTCTCAAAAATCATTTAAAAAGTAAGTAGCTAAACGGAAATTAAGTTAGGGAGGGGGGCAAAGAGATTAAGATTACGCAAATTTGGACTAGAATATGCTGTGGAACAAACAGTTCACCTTGATATTCATTTTTTCCACTAAAATAATAAATAAATATTTATAATATCAATATTCCAGTAAAGATACTTTGATCATTGAGCAAGACAAGAATCCATCAAACATTGAGTCTTTAGAACAAGAAAAAGGTGATGAGGAGGAAGAAGGAAAAAAAGATGAATCCAGTTGTTCTAGTGAAGAAGATGAGGAAGAAGATTCAGAATCCGAAGCAGAAACAGGTAATGTGGAAAAATACTTCGGTTACCTTTTTATTTATTTTCACTTCATTTTAATTTATTCTTTGATTTTTGTTTCTTCCTTGTTTTATGTTTGCTGCTGCCTTAAAAATAGCATGAGTTGATGCGGAGGGACAGATGGAAGGCATTAAGTATTTTTAATTTTTTAGAGAAAGCTCATAATGCATTGGATCAATTTTTATCTCTTACCATGTTTTACATGTTCTTAAAACATCTATACATAATTTTTGAACAGTTCAATTAGCTTCACAAATAGGTAATTGGGTAATGCTGAGAAACAAGGTGCTATATTACATGAAAACAACGAGTAAGAAGTCTTGCAGCAAGAGTTGAAAAATCAAGTATTACATGCACTTTCATTTCACTTATATTATCAAAAGAAACTTCTGTGGTAATGGGTTGCATTGATTTCGCAAAAACATGCAGCATTGCTAAAGTTAGCTTGTTTAAAATTGCTGTCTCCATCACTTAAGGTCAAGTGTGTCCTGAAAAGTAAGTGAGCAATGGTGATGCATGTTAAGATTATTTTGTTGAAAGTCTCAACAAATGGATGTGGGAAAATTAAATATATGCTTCAAAGTACTCTATTTATGAAATTACATTGGTCACTTCTCTATTTTGTACACTAATAACTTGATTACTTGTTTTTAATCTTAATAACGAAGAATAATCTATCAAATTTATACACAAAATACTGGATATGCTATTTTTAAAAAAATACACAAGCAGTCAATATACTGAAAGCTTAGCTTAGAAAATTATTTCCAACAGTTTAGTAATTAATCTATAGCTAGAAAATTAAAAAAAGTAATGCATAAATTGGCAATTTCAGCCTTGTAAACTTCTACAAAATTCATTTCCTTCTTTCCTTGCTTTCTTTTCCTATAGGCTTTATGGTTTTGCTATATAGCACAATATGATTAATTTTAAAATAACAAACCAAAAAGATATATTTTTAGTTCACTTAATTATAGTAATGCAATATTGAAAATCTTGCTGGAGTGTACAATATATGTCTTCCAAGAATGACTTAAAGGTTCAGACTCATCACTTCAGCATTTCTTGAGTTACATGACTTTCATTGCTGTGTTTTCTTTGTTCCTACTATGCAATCTTGTGCCAGGAAAATATGACTGTGACACAAGAATTAATTTATGTAAACTTGGAGATTTTAAAATATCAACAGGACTTTCATCATACTTTATTTGGCATGCTAGAGAACTTAACTTTTCCCTAAAGCTGAATCTCTATGCTCCAAATTTGTACTTTCATTTTTCTCCAATTATTCATTATAAGGTAGATTCAGAGGTCTACTATAAGTACTGGTACTTGGAAAAAGATTCTAGATGAATTAGAGGCCTATTATAATACCTCTTTTGCATAATATGTTTATAGACAAGATTCAAATCCATACATCAGTATTTCATTTTTTAATGAAAAGCACTGGGAATATTAGTTATTTTTAAATGTGTAGAACATGAAAAGGTAAATTCCCTAATTGTCTGGTTTTCACCCTCCTCTAATGATTCAGTATCCATTCACTGAGACTAGATTGTACTTCAATTTGTTGAATACTTGCTTGGTTATTAAAATATACTGCTCAAAAAAATAAAGGGAACACAAGCAGAAGACATCCGAGATCTGAATGAATGAAATAGCCTTATTAAATACTTTGTTCGTTACATACAGTAGTTTTGTGTTCCCTTTAGTTGTTTGAGCAGTGTATAAACTACTGTATGTAAAGAACAAAGTATTTAATAAGGCTATTTCATTCATTCAGATCTCGGATGTCTTCTGCTTGTGTTCCCTTTATTTTTTTGAGCAGTGTATATTTACTGTTACATATTGACATATTGTATATAATTATTTTTATTTTATTTTATTTATTTTATTTAAATTTGTATACCTCCCTTCTCCTAGTGGACTCAGGGCGGTGCACAGCCAAGTAAAAAACATCCAATACAAAATTTAAAAATTTAAAAGAATTATACCCTTTGGCCAAACATTAAGAACCTTACGACTAAAACCCATTAAACAATTAAAAATCTAATATCTCAAAAAATTATATCCCATGTAGTCAATTATTTTTCTGGGTGCCTTTGCTAAGAGTTATAAAACATGAAAGAGTGCTTTCTTAACTGTTGCATTTGGGATTGAGAGCTACATTCCACTTTGCCTGACTCTTACATCAGAGACTGACAACCATGATCTGTGGAGCATAAAGTGTTTCCCAGTCATGTTTTTGCAGCTCATGAAAACTATGAATTCTATTACTGATATTTGATGGTATCTGGAGATTATTAAAAAGAAGCATTAAAATGGTACATCAAGATTCTAATAGACTGCAAAAATTAAAAATGTTCTGAAATTCTGTATCATTTTCTTTATTAAGGCTGTGTCCCCTGTAAATTTTGACTGGAAGAAAATAATCCTATTCATCACCATTATCCTAATATGTTTCTAGCCATTTAGGAGCTATTCTTGTGATTTTAGACGTTTGCACTATTCTTAGTTTTAGTTTCATCTTGTTTTAAGTGTTTTATCATATTTGTATTATTATCTTAAATGTTTATTGTAAACATCCCTGCATTACTCAGAACACATTGATAGCATATGAATACATTAATTAAAACTTGTTTTGTGCTTTAAAGTAGCCACTACAAGTAGTCTGTGACTTATGACAGCTTATGACATTGTATTTTTTATAAAAGTACAATATCACTGACCATGTTGTTTAATGGCAGCAATTCCAATAGTCCCGGTGGCCGTCTTTAACAAGGTTTATGCAGGTTGTTAAATGAGAACCAACATGACCACAGCTTCTAGATTCCTGTTGCCTTCTCTTGTTTTTGTGGGAAGCCGGCAGAGAACATAAATAATGATCATGTGACCATGGCTTGTTGCAACATCATAATTGTGAGATGGGCACCAAGCACTGGATTATGATTTTGTGATGGCAGGAATGGCCAGAACTATGAGGATTCATCATAAGTAGTATTTGTTGATAATTTTGTGAGTAGTTACAATAATTAGAAATATTTCTTAACAAAATTAGTTCTTTAGTTTTGAGGTTTAAATTAACACCTTTTGAGAGAATGGGATAGTTACAGACATTTATATTATATAAACTGTGACTGATTTTTTTTTTAATAGAAAAGAACAAATCTATAGCCAATAATTCAAGTACTACCAATGTGCAAGCTTCTTCGATAGTTGTAACAACACCATCTGTTCCTACTGGTCAAGTGACACCTACATCCCCTCTTAAAAAGGTAAAAGATGCTTTTATTCATTTACTAGTACTAACATTTAATTGTATATAATTGCATATCTATTTAAAAAGCAAAATTTTAATTTAATCATTGAAGATAAGTTGCCCTGGTCCAGAGGCAAAAAAGCTGTCCCAAATTATGATACCACTAGTACTATGTGTTTGACACACGGGATAAGTATCTTATGTTGGAATGCAGTGGTTTGTCTTTTGCCAAATGTAACACTTCATTCAAGCCGAGAATTTTATTTTGGTTTCATCCATCCATATAGCATTCTTCCAATAGCCATTTGGCTCATCCATGTGTTCTTTCGCAAAGTGTAAATAGGCAGCCATGTGCTTTTTGGAGAGTAGTAACTTTCTCCTTGCAATCTTACCATGCACATTATTATTGCTCAGTATACTCCTGATAGTGGTCTCACGAACACTAATGTTTGCCAATGCAAGAGAAGCTATTAGTTCCTTAGATATTACCTTTAAGACCTTACTCTTGGTGTGATCTTGATTGATCAACCACTCTAGAAGAGGGTGACAGTGCTGCTGAATTCTTTCCATTTTTACAGTCTGCCTGACAGTGGACTGTGGGACTTCAAACTTTTCTAGTGTTGAGAGCATTAACGACTATATTTTGGAGGTCCTGAAATCACTTTTGTTTAAGCATGACACATTTCCACATAGCCGTGTTGTAAAGATCTGACTTTGATTCTAATTTTCCCTATAAACTAATTTATAATCCTGGAAGTTCACATACTCTCGCCATAAACAAATATGTAGCTTTTGTATTGCTTATATGTTGAAAAAAAGGATTTTAATTACTTACCAACTATAAAAAATACCTTCATGAAATCTTAAATTCTACAAATTGAGCTGAACACTTGTGTTTACTGTGCTATATAGCTACATTGGCAATAATTAAATGTTTACTATTTGTTTCTAGAATATTTTTTTAGTTTCCCAGTCTTAACATATGATCATTGGTTTTCCTTAATGGTCTTTTATCCAAATACTGTGTAGTTTTCAATATTTGTTAGATGCTGGGTATGGAAAACTACTGCGTCAGTTCTCAGTCTTTTCAATTTAGAGTTCTGTCAATTAGTTAAAACTGTCAATTTGCCAGTAGATTTGAGAACACCCTAAAAGAAAAACCCTAAAGAGTAAGAATTTCTGATACCCTTTACCAATGGTCTCAGCAAATCTCGAGGGATATGGTGTGCTTCAGATTTGAAGCTGAAAAGATGCTTCAGAGCATTTTTTAGTGTGCTTACTGCATCTCTTGGGTCATCTATAAAAAAGATGTGTCTATCTGCACTTGCATTATAACTTTGCAGTCCAAGAAAAAAAGACTTTTAAGCTAAGGAAGTGCCAATAGCATGCTCACACCTTTTCTGAAACTTAACACTGTTTGTCACTTTTGTTGTCACCAAACACTTATTTTCTTGGGAAGCACAGCTATTGTGTATTCCTTAATGAGGTGCTGATATGTATAACCTGAAGCATCTTTTGGGTTTAGATTCAGAACATAGCACATCTGTACTTTTCTATATATTATGTGAATATGGAGAAGCAACTATTTCCACATCTCGTTGCAATACTAAGGGAACTTTTATCCATGTCTCTGTTAACGTGATCAAGTAGTGGTGATCTTTAGTGAAAAAGAAAATAGAAAATGAATATCAATTTTATTCTACAACTCTTTTTCTTCTGACTTTCCTTTATTGCTTTTTTCATCCCTCTCTTCTTTATTTTCTTTTCGTATATGGTTGGGGGTCTTTCAACATTAGAAGTACTAAAGTGGAATCTTCATTCAAGAATATGTCTAGAGTCAAGGGATGAGGAGAACGTTTTGTGAATCCTTACATCAACATTTTAATATATTTTAATTCTATATTTCAATAATTAATTCTATTGTCATTAGGGACTTTTGATGGAATAAATTTAAACGAAGTGTCTTGTGCATTTTTGTGAAAAATAAATAGGGTACAAATGCATGAAGCTTTTAAAGGCAAACACCCATTTTTTTCTTCAATCTTTATATCTTTTATGTGTCTTGTCCCAATTGGCTTTAGTATGATTCTCCCTCTCCTCTCATGCCTGTGATGGACTCTGTAGATCCTGCATCATGGAGACAGGGCTTACATAGAACTGGCATTATACTTGTGCCAAGTAAAGGTGAAAAGTGTCTGGTGAGGGCATTGTATGTTTAGCTTCTTTTTCCAGGTTACCAAATAACAACTGCTAATTCCAATGTTGGCATCGTAATTGCATGATTTTAAACAGCGTTATTTTTGCATCATGGCAAGTATGTATTCATAGTGCAACATTTAAAGCTAACCTTTGGAAAAAAAATTAGTTATTTTGAAATTTTAACTTGCTCAGGAAATGGTATGAAGCTTTTCTTTCTTCTCTAGAAATAGAAAATATATATTTGAAGAAAACCTCATAAAGCATGGAATTCTAGAATTAAAATGATGGAAAATTAGAGTGTCTTATGTGATCTGTTTATAAACCCAAAGAAAAGCTCAAAATCTTGAAGTTTGACAGAAGCAATTATTGTTTGCATTCATCCCCATTATTTGACCTTATTTTCTCAGCTTAAATAAATATTTCTGTTATAAAATAAAGCACCAAACAAATTATTCTATGGACTATCAGAAATATTGCATTCATACGTTATACAAAACCACATTAATGGTTTAGTGTTTTGCACTGTTGCAATCCAGACCATTGCATCTTACTGACGAACCATGATACATCATAATCACAGTTCATTATTGCACATAAGAAATCCAGCATCTTTTTATTATTATTATTTATTATTTATTCAATTTATATACCGCCCTTCTCCTAGTGGACTCAGGGCAGTGCACAGCCAAAACTAAAATACATAACAATACAAAATTTAAAATTAATTAAAAGAATTATATACTTTGGCCCGAATTAAAACAGTGCGAATTAAAACCCATTAACAAATTAAAACTAAACAATTAATAACCATTAAAAACTAAAAAAAGGGGGCGGGGTTCACGCCAGCCCTGCTTGCTGGAAAAGAAGAGTTTTCAGGGCACGGCGAAAGACCCGGAGATCCGATGTCCTTCTTATCTCCGGGGGCAAATCGTTCCAGAGGGTGGGGGCTGCCACAGAGAAGGCCCTCCACCTGGGGGTCGCCAGCCGACATTGCCTGGCCGACGGCACCCTGAGGAGTCCCTCTCTGTGGGAGCGTACTGGTCGGTGGGAGGCTATCAGCGGCAGAAGGCGGTCCCGCAAATACCCAGGTCCTATGCCATGGAGCGCTTTAAAGGTGGTAACCAACACCTTGAAGTGCACCCGGAAGACCACTGGAAGCCAATGCAGCTCACGCAGGAGAGGTGTCACATGGGAGCGACCCCTCACTCCCATAATCCCCCGCGCGGCCGCATTCTGCACCAGTTGGAGCCTCCGGGTACTCCTCAAGGGGAGCCCCATGTAGAGAGCATTGCAGTAGTCCAGGCGGGAAGTGACGAGTGCCTGAGTGACTGTGCGTAAGGAATCCCGATCCAGAAAGGGACGCAACTGGCAAATCAGGCGGACCTGATAAAAAGCCCCCCTGGCCACGGCCATCATATGCTCTTCTAAAGACAGCCGTGCATCCAGGAGGACGCCCAAGTTGCGAGCCCTATCCGTGGGGGCCAATAACTCGCCCCCAATAGCCAGCGATGGCACCAGCTGGCTATATCGGGACGCCGGAAGCCACAGCCACTCGGTCTTGGAAGGGTTGAGTCGGAGCCTGTTACTCCCCATCCAGATAACTATCTTCATAGTTATACTTTAATTATTAAACTTTTTCATTGCTGCTGATTGGCTAGGAAATGCCTTTCATTTTTGGAGAGAGGATAAGAATATTAACAAAGCAATAATTTTAAAGATAATATATTTTTCACTATTGCTTTATTTGGAAAGTATTCCTTGGGTGGGGGGGACAGTTATCTTGAGTAGCAGAACATTTCTAAGAGATTTTTTAAAGGAGGCTTGCTAGAATTAGTTTCCAAATAATCTATTTAATTTTGAATCAGGCTTCACATAGTTGCTGTATATGACTCTCTGTTGAAGTCTTCTGTAATGTTTATTTTTTCATTTTTAAGGTTTTATAAAGATAAATGGAAGAATGCAAAGATTAATTGGTATATTCCTTAAATATAGCATCCATGTTGTGTAAATGTGGTTTGAACAAGGTAGAGTTCTAACCTTCACAATCTCCACAAAGCAAAAAATAGAGTTGCTTGCCTGAACTTCTGTTCTCTAAATGTGCATTGTGTGATTGTGTATCATACCTTCATTCTGTAACACAGAAACTTATATTTAGCCAATATTCTTTGTTTTGGTATTAAAGATGGTTGCAATGTAATTAAGCAGAATGATGCTATTTCTGTGATTTATGTATACTTATCAGTGAACAGAGCAGAAAACCTGTTATTGTTGTTGAGATTCTAGAATTTCTTGTTTTCTGGTCTGTGCATGTCCTTTCTTAAATGTTTGACTGCACGGTGGATGCTTGGAAGCAAGCTTATAAAAAAGCAACTCTGTGTTTTGCAGTTTCCAACTTCAACTAAGATATCTCCCAAAGAAGAAGAACGAAAAGATGAGTCTCCTGCTTCTTGGAGATTGGGTCTTCGAAAGACTGGCAGTTACGGGGCTCTGGCAGAAATTACAGCTAGCAAAGAAACTCAGAAAGAAAAAGATTCAACAGGTGTTATACGTTCAGCTTCAAGCCCTAGATTGTCATCTTCATTAGATAACAAAGACAAGGTAACTGTTTTCCTCCAAAATTTGCAACATAATTAAGTTATTGTTAATTAAGTTACTCTTGGTAGTGATTTCAAACCAAAGCAGTACATGTTTGAATGACAACCAGATTATGAAAACGCAGATCAGATTTTTATGTCCATAATTTATGGGTTAAGGTCTTTACTCGCATGAATGGTAAAGTCAGTTTGAAACATAAAAGCTCAGTGAGGAGCAAGGGTTCAAGTGTCTTTCTGTGTATTTTTCTTTGATTCTTGATTAGTATATGCGAACTAGTATCTTGCAGAAAGATTATGGCATCTCTTCCATCTCTTCCCAGATATCTGTTACTAATAAGTTTGAGGGTGCAGCATATATCTGTTACCGTAATGCTTTGTGGAAGGAAAGTAATTCTGTGAAATTATCTTGTTATTTGCCCTTTCTGTATTTTAGTTCGGGTTTAGCAACTAATCAGCTTTCTAGATTTTAATTTTGTAAGTATTTTAAAGTATAAATCAGAAGGAGTCTGGTACTATCTTTTCACATTAATAAATTCTATGAAAAGGCATAAGCTTTTCTAAAGTACAGCTCACTTACTCTAATACCTGGAATAGCTAAATTGATGTAGCATTTAAATTAGGATGGCAGTAGGGGAAAAGAAACAGATTAGTTATGCAGCTGCAGAAAACAAGTATCCTGTTTCCCCTAAAATAAGACATCCCCTGATAATAAGCCCAATCGGGCTTTTAAGTGCATGTGCTAAAATAAGCCCTCCCCAAAAATATTTAAATGCATGCACAGCTGGTCCCCACCATTTCCTCTGGTTAGGGTTAGGGAGACAGATCTGGAAATCAGATAAGACGGCAAGAGGAGCCCCGTCTTGCTCCATGTGCCCAAAATAATAAGACATCCCCGAAAATAAGACCAAGCACTTATTTTGGGGTTCAAAAAAATATAAGACAGGGTCTTATTTTCGGGGAAACACGTTATCTTATCAACTGTTGTAATTTGTTTAAAACTCATTGTGTTTATTGAGATCTTCTGAGATAGTCATATAAATTTGATAGACAAGACAGGCAGACAGACATGCACACACAGTCCGGAAGTTTTTGAGTTTAGCAGTTTTGCACTCATTTGTGCTGAGTAAGTTTCTTTGTTACAAAATAGCTTCTTTGAAAATCTGTAATGGAGTGTCCCGGAAGGTTGAAATACTTTGATATTATTTTTCTTTATTCTGGGACCTGATGTCAAATTTAGCTACATTAATTCTGTTGTGCAAAATCTGGCTTGATTATCCAATTTAGAAGCATGGTCAGGTGATGATGATACTTTAGGGGAAGAGCATGAGATACACAGTCCTTAGATTAATTTCATGAAGCCCTTAGCTTACTGTTCTGTAAAATTGATTGGAGGAAATTGTAAATTTATCATGGAATATATCAAGAATAAATATACTTATTCCACGGAGGAAATTGGTTATTTAAAAAATAAAACTTTAAATTGGTAGCTGAAATATTATTTTAAAAATTCTTTCAGGAAAGAGATACAAAAACAACTAGGCTTGCATATGTGGCACCTACAATACCAAGACGTCTGGCCAGTACATCAGATATTGAAGAGAAAGAAAATAGGGATTCTTCAGCCAGTATAATACGTGGTAGTGGTTCTTATACTAGAAGAAAATGGGAAGACGATGCAAAGAAAAATATCTCAAATGAAGGAACTGCATCACTAAATTCAAGCTATCAGAAAAGGTAAATAAATAACCCTTCATAATATGAGGTATTTTCCAGAATGATTAGCAAAAAGCAAGAGTGTAAAAGAATATTAACATTTTTTTTCTTTCAGCTATATAGTAAGTCCTTGATTCTGAGTATAATTTAATCAAAGAGAAATTTAAAGAACATTTAACTATTTTAATATAGTTCAATACACAGTTGAATAATATTTAGTATATGTAATTTATACTGAATACATAAAAATAATAGTTTTCCATAAATGAAAAATAACAATTACTTCTTTACTACAATGATTTCTGTACTTGTTTGACGGGAAAGTTGATTTTGGTCTTATCCCGCCATCTTTTGGTACGAGCATATTCACATATGAAATGTTGGGGCGGGGTATTATTCTCTAAGATGTTTCTCTGGGTTTGTAATTTTTTTTCTACCTCCTTTTCTTTTTTAAAGGAATCATGCTAAATATAGAGTTGCCTTTCTTTTGATATTAATAATTAAAAGGCACATTTTATGTAATTCACTGGGTTTTACGTCTTCCATAATGTAATTAACTAAATAAATGTAAGAATATTTTCTTTCCTGTTACTGGAAGCAACAATAGAAATAGGATTGCCTTTCATTGATATGAATGTTTTAGGTAGGAATCAGTTCTTCACTAATGAGTTTGCTTTATAATTTTTATTACTTTATAACCAGTATGTAAGTTACTAGTTTTTGGTTTCTTAAAACATGCATTTTTAATGGATTTCATTTGCTTGCTTTTATCTGCATAGTTGTAATTATAGTTGTTATTAAATATATAAAATAGTATTAATAATTACATAATTACCATTTGATAAATATACCATAGTATTACATGGATATACGCAAGCATATTGTTTTACTGGGTTAAGGCTGTGTAATCATATCTAGAAAAGGGGGAAAGTAGTACTCATGTATTATAATTATCATTTTTCCTTTTAGTGGATTTAATTGGCATTTGGTCAAAAAATCATCAGTGTAAAAATATTTCAATTTTTTTTTTATTTGGTAGCAGTTCCTTTGGTAGAAGACAAGATGACTTGATTAATACTAGTATTCCAAATACTACATCTATATCAACTGTTACCTCTCTCAGTGGTCTTCAGAAAAATCTGCTTTCTAGTACAAGCACTGCTGCAAAGGCCACAACAGGTTCAGCAACATCAGCCATGCAAAGCAGGTAAGATTAATGTGAACTTTTGTGCATAAGGTACTGGGCCTGCAGTTTTGTGCTGATTTTGTGCCTACAGGTGGATTAAAAGCATTTGAGGCCAGAGTAATACCACATGTGTGCTTAAATTAATTTTCAACTCAAGTTGTAGTAGTGCTCTGATTCTAAGATAAATTCCTTTTTTCTTGGCGTAATTCACTTATTTGTACCTTAAGATATTATGGATTTCATACACTGATTTCTGTGCATTTTGAACATTCCTTAAGTAAGTTGCCGGAGATATTGATCTCCAGAATGATTTCTGACAGACTCCACCTTACTTTATCCCAGAGAGACCAGAAAAAAGATTTTAGATTATCCATTTTAATTCCCATATTTGCTTTTTTGGAGGGCAACATTCCTAAAAAAAACCTTGTGTGTGTATGTATTTAATTAGTCCATTTATATTGCCTCTCATCTCATATCTCTTCACATTTGTTGGCTCACAAAATATAAAAACAACCCCCCCCCCCACCAAAACATTTAAAACATTTATGGCTCTGAAATTGTAACTACAATTTCAGAGCCATAAAATATTTTTAAAAGGCCATCCAACAAAATCCATAGCAGAGGTGTTCTCATAGCCACCAAAAACAATCAATATGGCTACTGCACAGGCTCTGCCCACTTCTAACTCCTCGCTTCTGATGGCAAAACCATGTTTTCAGGACTATGAAAAGTCAGCAGGGTCAAAGCCATTCTGATTTCCGTGGTGGGGTGGGGGGTGATCATGTTCCAAAGACATGATAGAAAAAATGTTCTTTCAGATGACATTTCTTGGTCAATGGAACTCAGAGCATGCCTCTCCTGCATTTACTTTCCCAATAGGATGAGTAAATGTAATTCAAAGGAGGTCCTTGTATCTATGTGCGTGTGATTAGGTAGAAATCAGAACCATGGATTATATACTGTTCTGCCAATTTCATAGCATTATTTGTGTGTATATCCAATTATTATAATATTATTGAGGTATTATTGAGAATAATTAACATTTATTTACTGATCAAGAAGTGGCAATGTTGGGTAGTTTATCTGGGTTCTTTGCACTGAAGATGATAGAATATAAACATAGCTTCAATTGGAGTATTTATTTAACTATTAAATATGACACCCATTTTGCTATGCAAAGCAACTCTGGGTATCTTACAATATAATAAAAATAGAAATATAAAAACAATTATAAATTTAAAAACAATTAAAATTACAAGGATTAAGACTAAAAATCACAGACTCAAGCAGCATGACGGGTGGTGTCTTCTCTGTCATTGCACCAACCACCTCTAGCCTAAAGCATCTCTAACTGGCAGAGTATTACTACATGTTAATATAATTTGACATTTCTTTCAGTGTATTATTTTAGCCATATTATGTTTAAATTTCAATGCATTTTGTCATTTTACATATGACCCCGGCCCAAAATCGGAGGAGCACTCCTTGAGGAGCACCCGGAGGCTCCAACTGGCGCAGAGTGCGGCCGCGCGGGTGGTAATGGGAGCGACATGGCGCTCCCATGTAACACCTCTCCTGCGCAAGCTGCACTGGCTCCCGGTGGTCTTCCGGGTGCGCTTCAAGGTTTTGGTTACCACCTTTAAAGCGCTCCATGGCTTAGGGCCTGGTTATTTACGGGACCGCCTACTACCACCAATAGCCTCCCACCGGCCAGTACACTCTCATAGAGAGGGACTCCTCCGGGTGCCGTCAGCCAAACAGTGTCGACTGGCGGCCCCTAGGGGGAGAGCCTTCTCTGTGGGGGCACCTACCATCTGGAATGAGCTCCCCCCGGAGATACGGAGGATCTCGGATCTGCGCTCCTTCCGCCGTGCTGTGAAGACCTTTTTATTCCATCAAGCGGGCTTGGCCTGATCTCTTCCCTTTTTAAAATATGTAAATTTTAATCTGTTTTTGAATTATTGGGGTATTTTAATTTGTCTGGGCCAAAAAGTTTAATTTGATTTTATCGGGTTTTTAAATTTTGTGTATTTATGTATTTTATTGTTGGCTGTTCACCGCCCTGAGTCCTTCGGGAGTAGGGCGGTATACAAATTAAATAAATAAATAAATAAATAAATAAATAAATCCAAATCCAAATCCAAATCCAAATCCAAATCCAAATCCAAATCCAAATCCAAATCCAAATCCAAATCCAAATCCAAATCCAAATCCAAATCCAAATCCAAATCCAAATCCAAAAATATTCACATAAAAAGAATAGCTATGCGTCATTGCATTATAATAACATCAGTACTTGAGAAATAAAGTGAAAAGATAATCCAGAAAAATTCACTTGGAACATTTGGATAATTTTAAAGCAGAGCTTAGCAAAATTGCATATTTTTTTTTAAAAGGGGAAAAAAATCATTTCTTTGTATTACACTCTTTTAGTGAACTGCTTTTATTGCTTAGCCATTTTTCTTTTGTTGCTTTTGCTGGGATCCTGTAGTACCTCAAATCGTTTATGGGCTGACGATAGCACTGAGAAAGACAAAGACAATGTTTCTACAGCACTGACTGTTCCTGTTGCACCCTCAGTTGTAAATACTGGGGTTACTACTACTGCCTTGACTACAACTACTACTGGTACTGTGTCATCTTCAGAAGTCAGGGAGAGACGCAGGTGTGTAAACATTATAAAAATATTACTTTTCTTGTATAGATAGATATTAGTATGCTTCTTGCTAAATATACATTCAAACCACGGTTCAGTTATACTGTACTTTTCTAAAATAAGGTCTATGGTATTTGTGCTTTCTGTAACTCCTTGCATATTTTAAATTTAAGATAATGAGTGGTATTTAATGTTTTCATTGTCATGGTCTTTCATTATTTGTAGATTTTTGAGAAGAATTTTCATGAGAAGAATTTATTTTTTCTTTATAAGCGAAGATTGATTTAGTAGCTATTTAAAAACTACTAAATAGAAATGCAAAAAATAAAATAAAATAGAAAAACAAAAAGAAAATAAGAGATTCTCCAGCTATAATAAATTGAACTAACATTTTAAGGTAGTATTAAATCAATCCTACTACAAAAACATGCTAGGTCTTATTTTGGGGATAGGTCTTATTTTCAGGGAAACACGCTATTTGAGATTTTTAAACTATTATTAATATCAGATCAAAGTTCAAAAGTTAACTTTAGTGGCCAGTAAATTATGAATAATAAGTCAGAATAAACTATAAGCATAAATTTCTATCATAATATTTTATTATTTATAAATGGTTTTCAAGTTGAATTAAATTGTATCACAGCCTTGTTCTTAAAATATGTTGTGATTTTTGACAATGATGGTTACTTAGTTTGCTATTCATTTAAAATGAAAATGTATGTGTGTGTGTGATTTCTAATAAAAGACAAAGTGTCATGGTAGCTGTACAAAGCTAACTTGGTACATTGTATAATAATATTAGAATTAGTAAAGTTTATAGGAAGAATTCTGTTTAAATAGTTAAGTTCATAGTATCTTTTTAAGTAAGTAGTGTTAATTAATAGACTTTAATTTTAAAATCTAATCTACTTAAGCAATTTTCCATCATGTTTGAAACTGATGGTAAATTTTCTTATGGTTGAAAAGTTATTTGTCCACAAGCAATCTTTTTTCTATGTTAAGTATCTTGAAGATGGTAGCCCCATCCTCTAGCTGAATGGTTCACCTGGCTACTTTGGAGTGTTGCTCCCCAAGTCTTCTTGCAGACTGCAGACTGGAGGATCTTGTTGGGTGATTCTGGAATTCTTCCTACCCCAGGAGAATCATACGAACTTAGGGAACTTGGTTTCCTTGTTTTTAAATTTAAAAAGCTTCAGCCTAGGAAAAGCTCCCTTTCCCAGAGCTTTCCCCTGGGATGGGGCAGTCAGTCATCTTCATACAATTGCTGCTCTGTGTTGAGAGGTTAGCCAAGGCGATCTCTAAGGTTCCTTCCAATCCAATGAGTCTGTGGAACCATTCTGAAGTACAACAAAAATACATGTATGCATATAAATTGTGTTAAGTGTGCATGTGCTGAAACACACTTCAAATGCAGATTCGGAGCTACAATTAACTTTTAAGATTCTACAAAAGAATGTAAAATGATGAAGTAACCAATAAATTAAATATAAATATTCTTAAGGTTTTTTGACCTTTTCAACACAAAGCTTACAAAGGAATAACTTTCATTTAAAAAAGGTAATAGAAACTCAGTTTTTATGTAATATATATGTAAGATTAGGTGCATGATGCATATAATGACTGTTTCTGTTCCAAGCTTTTTATATGTAAAAAGCCAGTTAATGTAAAAGAAAGGTTTAAAAAGCAAGTAAGTTCAAAATTTAGGCATTTGGTTTGTTCATCATCGTTCATACGCATCTTGACTAGCATGTCAAGATGCGTATGAACATTTCACAGAATCAAATAACAAATTTAAGTTTCTAATTTTCAAAGTATTTTTTATTTTTTTAAAAAAATATGTGTTGCAGGTATCTTCTTATAAGACTTGATATCACATTCATACAAAATAGCAACTATTTAAAATTATCTAGTAATTATATATAGGTAGTCCTTGACTTATAACCATTCATTTAACAACTGTTTGAAGTTAGAACAGCACTGGAAAAAATGATTTAAAACCGGTACACATACTTACAACTATTGCAGTTTCCTCACGGTTATATGTTCAAAATTCAGGTGTTTGGCAATTGGCATGTATTTATGATGGTTGCAGTGTCACAGGGTCAGGTGATCGCCATTTGTGACTTTCCCACTCAGTTTCCAACAAGCAAAGTCAATGGAGAATCAGATTCGCTTAACAACCTTGTTACTAACTTTAACTGCAGGTGACTCATTTAACAACTATGGCAAAAAGGTTATAAAATTGAGTGTGACTCACTTAACAGTTGTCTTAACAATAGAAATTCTGGTCTCAATTGTGGTTGTAAGTTGAAGATTTGTGAATTATTTTTATAGTACTTAGGGATAAAAATAGTGTGTTGAGCTAAGCATGTGTAGTTAATTATCATGGAAACATCCTTTCAAGTCTAATTAAAGAATTAGAAATGCAACATAGGCATTTTCAGACTTAGCATTATTTAACCAAAAAACTTAAGGAAGTGTGTGTGTGTGTGTGTTATCTAAAAGTTCAATTATTTTATGGTGAGCATTATCCACCAGATCTTTCATTCCAGGTCATACCTCACTCCAGTTCGGGATGAAGAATCAGAATCCCAAAGAAAAGCTAGATCAAGACAAGCGAGGCAATCCAGAAGATCCACACAGGTATAGCAATCTTTGGTAACTTATAACCATCTCACAAAATGGTGGTATTGTGTGCTTTGCATTTTTTTAGATCCTGCCAAAAATATATGGTATATAAAGAAGTGATGGAATTTTATAGCGATCTGGAAATGTGCTGTTTGTGGAGTCCTTGATGCTGTCTGGGCTTGGTTATTTGCCCATAGACATTTCATTATCAGAATAGATAATATGTTCATTGCACTGCATAGCACAAAAAAGTCTGCAAGCAAACAAACAAGCTCGAAAAGCATCAAGGACTCCACAGTTCAAGTCTGAGCTACATTTATTCTCTCCTAGTGTATTTGTCTTACCATATTAATCAGGTTTTTTAAACAAAAATTTAATCATCTTTTTTCTAAATTTTGCCTTAGTTTCAATTGTTGCATTCAATGAATAGTTGCTGAGATTTTCCCAGTTACAGAAAAGGATGCATTTGCAAAATAAAAGAGTTGAAAAATGATGAAATTGGCTAGTACTGAGGTGGTTTAAAAAAAAAAGCCCTCCATAATGAAATTTGGAACAGGAGGGAATAGCTAGAGTAAATTGTTATAATTGTTTTAGAAGATGAGGCAGAGGAGGGACGTTGCCTTTTGCTCCCCATATTAGAAGTCCTCCCCATATTAGAAGTCTAAAGGGAGCTTTGCCATAAAAAAGATTAGTGGTAACTACCAAGGCCTAAGTCTCCAAGTTTTATGTACCTCTTCTCTTTGCTTACCAGTCAGCAAACAGGCTATGGAAGAGGGAAAAAAGTTACACATGATTTAGCACAGAGACAAGCAATATTTTTCTCTTAAGGCATAAGTTCAGGTTTATTTGTTTGCTTGTTTTTATCCCATTTTCATTATTTTTTATAAATAACTCAAGGTGGCAAACATATCTAATACTCCTTTCTCCTCTTATTTTCCCCATAATAACCCTGTGAGGTGAGTTGGGCTGAGTGAAAGAGACTGGCCCAAAGTCACACAACTTGTTTTCATGTCAAAGGCGGTTTTTTAGCCTGATACCACTAGACCAAACTGGCTCTCCATTAGTCATAATTAAATATTATTAATTATTAAGCCTATTGTTTAAGTAGAAGCATATTTCCTTCTTTCATTGGGATCCCTCCATAGTTTCTACTCACTTTTTTCACTTTCCTTGGATTTTTCTTCATAAAATTAGATTAGGAACGTACATCTCTCTTTTAATTGATTTGCATTCTTTTCTTTTATGTACACCGAGAGCTTATGCACCAAGACAAATTCCTTGTGTGTCCAATCACACTTGGCCAATAAGGAATTCTATTCTATTCTATTCTATTCTATTCTATTCTATTCTATTCTATTCTATTCTATTCTATTCTATTTCTATTTCTATTTCTATTTCTATTTCTATTTCTACTCTACTCTACTCTACTCTACTCTACTCTACTCTACTCTACTCTACTCTAATTCTAATTCTAATTCTAATTCTAATTCTAATTCTAATTCTATGATTGTTGGACTTTATGAGCAGTGTAAATACAATGGATTAAAATATAAAACATCACAAAAGCCACGTAAAATCAGTCATGATGTTCTAATTAAATAACATTATTCATATTCATATTAGTGTTTCTTTGAATTTAGCTATATATACCTGTGCACAAAATATAGAATTAACATAAATGATGAAAATATATGAATTATATTAAAATGAAAAGGATTTTAATCTTGTGTCATTAATGGCATTCTACTATTTTTCAGAAATGCCTATCCTTAATTGTTATGCAATATAGATGTGTCTAGTATTTATATCAGAGAGCGATCCCTGGAATGTCACTAATTAATTAAAAAACTTCATAATTGTGCTTGAAAATCAAAATACGTTAAATAGGATAATGATAAGTTAACATTAGAATCATTCTTTTCTAGGGTGTAACATTAACTGATCTCCAGGAAGCTGAAAAAACAATTGGTAGAAATCGTCCTACACGAACTAGAGAACAAGAGAATGAAGAAAAAGAAAAAGAAGAAAAAGAAAAACAAGACAAAGAAAAACAGGAAGAAAAGAAAGAATCTGAAACTAAAGATGATGATTACAGGCAAAGATATGCACGAACATTAGAGGAGGTATTTTATATTTTAAAAATGTGTGAATAAATATTGTGATGCTTCTAAAACAGTAAGAGAATGATTTTGATAAATACATCTATTCTGATATTTCAAAACTGATGTTGATTTTTTTTATTGACAAGCCATATCATCGTTATAGAACTACATCTTCAACTGCTTCATCAACTTCTTCACTAGCTACTTCTTCTAATTCTTCAAGTCAATTGAATAGACCAAATAGCATTATAGGTATAACTTCTGCTTACTCAAGAAGTGCAGCAAAAGAAAATGAGAGAGGTAAATTTTCTTGGATTTCTTTTCCTTGCTTTCTTTTCATTACCAATAAAATAACTGTCCTTCAAAAGATTATTGGAGAGGTTAATGAATAACTAACTAACAAAATATACAGAAATCTTCTTGCAGCATTACAGGCTAGGATACTTCTTTTCATTAAAATATTTTTAATTGCATCCAATAGTTCAAATATAACTTTATTCCTATTATCAAGTGCCATAGGCTTCATACTTTAATTCAGGCGAGTGGTGGGAACTTTTTTAAAAAAAGCATTTTAGATTGTGGCTGAAGCTAAATATTGTGTCACCTTAACATAGATTCATTTTTCAGCCCTGAAGACTGGAACACTGAAATAAACAAGTACCTGGATGTTTATCATTTCTTAAATTAATTCAAGGGTAAAGACACTTATAAAATGCATGATGGCAAAGGAATGTAATGTGCTTTGTGCAGCCATGCTTAATCATTATTGTAAAAGTTAATAAAAGCATTTTGAAGCTGAACAATCAGTTTGAAAGTTAAGATTTGATTTTGTTATTATCTTAAATTTATTTGTATCAATGGATATTTATTATTTTGTGAAAACTGCATAGAAAAGAAAGCAGATCTAACTAGCTTAAATGCAAATCTTTCTCCAAAGAGTCTGTTGCACGCTAAATCTTGATGCTTCTGGCTAAACAAATACTTATCTAAATAAGTGTGCTCTGGATGCTTTAATGAATTTGTGTTTGTAAATGTCATGATGTATGCAAACATGTTAGACTTTGATATCCAAGGTTAAATATATACATTATTTCACTGAGGTGAAGATAGAATTGGCTGAAATGAAGAATTATAAATAACGAGAATAATGGGGTGTCAAAAACTATATATTTATCAAAAACATTTAAATATTCTTTCATAAAATTGGATGCTGTCTTGGTTTCAGGAACTGCAATTGAAGATTATATGTTATATCCGAATGCTTTCAGAACGTCTTTAAATCATTAACATTTACTACTTATGCAGAAGCAGACAAGAAGGAAGAAGAAAAGGAAGAAGATAAATCACAAACAAAATCAATAAGAGAAAGACGGCGGCCAAGAGAAAAACGAAGATCAACAGGAGTTTCTTTTTGGACTCAAGATGTGAGATTACATTAAGCTTATCCCTAAATATGCATTTTGAAACAATTTAAAAGACTTAATAAGATGTTTTCTAGTAAATGTTACAACATGATATATTGTATATAATATGCATTATGCTTGTCATGTCCATATTCAGAGTAAGATGGTTATGTCTAGTGATCAATTTTCTATCTATAGAGTAGTTTAGCTATTGATCATCAATCTACTTGCAAGTGATAGTTCTTATATCAGCAACACATTAAATTGTACAATTTTTCAAGTAACGTTTAATTTGGTTGGTAGCCATTGCCTTAAATAAGTGTGACTTAAAAACATTGTTTACACTATAAAAAGTTATTCTAAAAGATGTGGTATTAGTTGTAACATAATGTGATAAGAGTGAATTGTTGCAAATTATAGGATTGAAGTTTAGGCAGAACATATATTTTTTTTCATTATGGATTATACGTTGTATAGTAAATTTATGTGCAATAGAAAATCCTCAGTTGTAAGAATTTTTTGACAAAACTGAGCTGCGTGGATATTAATGTATTAACTAAAATTCTAAATACAAGATTGGATCACCTTAACATTTATATACATTTATCATGAGTTCTATCAATCCTGCATTCAAGTGTCATAATTTTCTCAGCTGTGTTTTCCTTATGTCTCAAATATCTGCTCTGGAGAGTCTTCCAACAGATTGAACCAGATTTGAATAACACATTGAAAACTGCATGGAACATTAAATCTATTCATGCAGAAATGTTCATTCTGCTAACAATCAACACAGTACAGCCAGCATTAATGAAATATGAATAATAAGAATTCACTGAATAGTGAATAACATTGTATATTTTATTAAAAATGGATTTAAATTATAGATTAGATATCTGATAAAATAAATCATGTCAAATGTTATAATAATGAGGATAAATGATTAAATTGTTTCTGATCAGATTGGGGAAATATGAGTTGTAAGAAAGTGAGATGGCAACTACAGAATAGTGCTAATACATCCACAACCTGTACATAAAAGGGAATGTAGATTTTAAAAAAAGCTTGCAAATTGTATTGAAAATTGTCTTACAAACAAGAAAAGACAAAATTTTAAACTTTTTGCAGAAATAAAATGTATTAGAAAAAATATCAAGTTACAAGTAAGGTTAGAACAGGCCATTTTAGTAGCCTCTTCTCTGATAAAATGTGAGTTAAACTCAATGAATTTTCTCTGTTAGAGTGATGAAAACGAACAAGAACACCTGTCTGATTCAGAAGAGGGAACAAATAAAAAAGAAGCACAGGTAATTTTTATTCTCCTTACATTAAATATAAGATCCTGTATTTTTCCTAAAGTGTTTGTCAAATAAAAGTGTGCCTCCTACAACAGAACTGAAAAAGATGACTTATGACTGTTTTTCACACTTGCAACCATTGTAGCATTCCCATGGTCATGTGATCAAAATTCACATGCTTGGCAACTGACTCATATTTATGACGTTTACAGTCTCCTGGGGTCATGTGATCATCTTTTGTGACCTTTTGACAAGCAAAGTCAATGGGGAAGCCAGATTCACTTAACAACCATGTTATTAACAACTGCAGTTATTCACTTAACAACTGTGGCAAGAAAGATTGCAAAATGGGGCAAAACTGACTAACAAAATAAATTTTTGGCTCAGTTGTGATTGTAAGTCAAGGACTATGTGTATTCTGTTTCTCTTTTAATCTAACTTTATTATGAATGATTGCTTAATTGCTTAATCTTTAATCTAACTATTGTAGATAATGAGTTAACTAAGGTCAAATATTATTATATCTATCCCATAAATTGGAAACAATAATTAAACAAATATATCAGAAAACCAAAATATATATTCTACAGTACTTTGTCAATAGTGTAGTCAAATGTGACTGTCTGATTCACTTCTTGAGATAACAGTTAAATCGGGAAATATTTTTTTTGCCATATAAGACCCAGGAGGAATGTTCCTTTTTAAGCATAATTCACATACTTCTATCCTGTTTCCTTTTGTTGGCAATCCTTATCATACCATCTGGACCAGAATTATAGTGTCTTAGAACAGATTGTGAAGAGGTTTTAGGGATGTACAAAATGTTCTGAACTGAATCACTTGAAATTGAAAATATCCCATTTCTGAATTGAAACTTCCCAATTTTAAATTAAAGAGATAATTTAAGCCTTGGAAAAATATTTTAAGTTTAAAACAAAGTATTTTACACTAAAAATATAATTATTTCATGTTCAAAGCATTTTTAATATTAAGATGGCTCTGAAATGTGGATAGTTCAAATTCAAAACATATTGCATATGCCTCTTCGTTCCATTTAATGGATATATATCTTCATAGTAGAAATGCTTATTATCATAACTTTCATAGTTACCATGGCATGTGGTATTTCTGAACATACTAGAAAGAAATGTACCAAAGCATCAAAAAAATCTTAAATAAAATTTGAATTAAAATCACAAATTTGTATAATTTCGGTAGATATGATGCCAAAGAATATAAATAAAAAAACATTTTTAACACAGGATTCAGAGCCAGCTTGGTTTAAGTCCTGGCCTAGAACCCAGGACATTATAACTTCTAGGTCTGTCTTACACATGAAAGCCAGATGGGTGATTTTGGGCCAGATACTCTCTCTCAGCCCAACTTGCACAAAAGCCGGGAGTTTGGGGTATGGCTCCACTATTGCAGTTAATAATATTCACTATTGCAGTTAATATTCTCCTATACTTTTACTTTTTTATATCGTCTGTCTCTCTGTCTCTTTCTCTCTCTCTCTCTCTCCCCCTCTCCCCCCCACCTCTCTCTCTCCTCTCTCCTCTCTCCTCTCTCTCTGCTACCCGGAATCATTTCTTGTGAGAAGGGAAAATTTATCAATTTTTATTTGATAAATAAAAAGATTTGTTGTCTTGAATCGATCAAAATATGTATTTTTAAAAGACAGGATAAAAATCTAATAATACTAATTCAGGGGGTAACTCTGCTGTGGCAACTGTGCTTGCTAATTCAGTTGATTTGGACAAGAGCAAATACCAAGCATATGGGAGCAAGACACTATAAATGCAAACCCTACATGGAATTACCCTCAATCTTTAGTAAGAAATCCATGCCAGTAATTCATCTTCAAACAGAGGTTTTCCCTGTCTTCACTGGAGTCTGCCAGGCATGTGTCCTGTCTATTGCTATTCAGTACTACAATATGCACCATCATGGAAAAAAATCACAATAGATGCAGAGTTCAATTTATCCAGGAAGTTCATGTTCACTAGAGTTCTAGATCTTTAAGGATGCTTTGGGCCTAGATCCTTTAAATAGTAACTTTCTGAGCTATATGACGAACTAACTTTGGATTGGAAAACTAAAAAAAATGCTTTGCCTTGAGTCAAGAAGTATTTTATTATATATATAGATAGATATAGATATAGATATAGATATAGATATAGATATAGATATAGATAGTAAAAAGATATCACTGGGTATCCCAGAGACTTTCTTCCACTGTTCAAACAGTTCTTGTTGTTAATCTTACTTAAATGGTATATGTTTAATATAATCTATATTTTTTTCAACTGGTTCTACAGTACTAAACTTACTTTATTTCTTCATTTTTCAGAGCGACAGCCATTCAAGGTATGGATTTTCATATTTGGATTTCTTTATTACATAATATCATAAAATTATTATATTGTATTGTAATGGTATAAAAGCTTTAAAGAAACATATTCAATCAAACTTAAATTATATAATATATAATAAATCCATCTAATTTAAACATGGCAATATTATTATGCTCTAATACAGACATTTCCCTTGTAGGATCAAAATCTTCAAGGGATTATAAAATGTTTTATTAGTACCAAGCAAAATGATTAATTAAATCTGATAACACTAGTTCATTATACATAAATGATTAAGATTTTAATTATTGCTATCAAACATGGTCAGACCTATAGTTGTCTGATACAACACATACTGTACTTGGTCTGAAAGTATATCTTTAATTAGTCTTATTTCCTGGTAAGAATGAATTAAATAAATAAATGGATTGCATTTTGCATTGTAAAATTTGTAGACTCTCTTGTTTCAATTGTGTTTTCCAATTGACTATGTTTCATTTTATTGTGTGGGGTGCCACACAAGGATCGATTCTCTGTCCTTTCATATTTAACATCTTCATCAGATTACTGAATGAGCTCATCTATTGCCATGGATAAGGTATTATCAATATGTTGATGATACTCTATTTATTTGTACATCTCTGTCCCTCATAAATTAATTAGTGCAATTGATGCTTATCCCAATGCCTGGAAGCATTTAGGTACTGAGTGGGGAACAACAGATTTTAACTGAAGTCTGTCAAGCCTGAGTGGCTCTGGATTTGGGCCTGCCAGTTCTGGGACTATGCCATCTTTGGTACTGGATGGTGCTGCAGTACCTCAAAACGGACCCTGTGCATAACTTCATAGTCCTTGTAGATTCACAACTCCTGCTCAAAGAGCAGGTAGCCATTCTAAAAATTTGTGTTATGCAGCAGTTGAGCCTGTTCCAGGATTACAAGACTCTGATCATGATCACTTATGCCCTGGTCACTTCCCAGGTGGACTATTATAATGGAACTGTCTTTAAACAATGTCCAGAAGCTTTAGCTAATACAAATGCACTTTCATTGGCAGTTATATCTGCCACTAGAATGGTCCCCATTGCACCTTTGCTCTGCCTGCTGCATTGGTTGTCAAGTCCAATTCATGGTGCTGGTTTTAATCTTTAAAGCCCATCATAGGGTGTTATTTGAGGGACCACCTCTTTCCAATTACATCTTCACATTCATCAGCATCAGCAGAAGAAGTATGTTGTGGGTTCTGTATTACAAGGAGTTACATCTGGCAGGACCCAGGAGACTGCTATGGCACTCATCCTGTTCAGCATCACAGAACATCTCAGAGATTAGCCCCATCTCTACCGACCTTCTGGAAATCTGTTAAATTCCTTTTGTTAACAAGTCTAGGATCAGAAGGGAACGGTCATTTGATGAGATGGCTCTGTTGTTTGTAATCTGCTGCTCTGTCTTAGCCTTTTTATAATGATATTAATTTTTGTACTTCCTGAATGTTTTTTAAATTGTTTTTATGGTTTGTTTGTACACCCAACACAATTGCATCACATGAGATGGATGGCCATATAAATATGAGTAATAATAATTATAATTCTGCATTCATTCAGGAATGTTTTTGGTTTTGCTTTTTGGTTGTAGGACTTGAGGAGGGTATTACCGTAATATTTTTATTTTGGCACAATTAAATGCAAAAACATAAGAATTAAAATCAATTCCCATTTTGACTCAGACCCCAAGAAATATAGGAAGCCACATTCAAAAGCCATATTGGGTAAACAAGCAGCGTTTTATGGCTTTCTTAAAAGTTGGTGATAATAAAGTATATTGTATGCATACAGTATATCTAGATAGTGCAAAGGGAAAAAATAGTATTTTTTTAAAGATAACATAACTATACATTACTTCAGGAGAAAAGAAACGAACACTAGAATGTTCCTTATTAATTTCCCTGATCAATTTGTTTCCTTTGCGTTGCTTTTCTTTTCAGGTGATAGTTTAACATTTTGATGATAGAAGCAGTTTAGATATGAGTTCAAGTAGACAAAGAATTGGGAATGAATGAAATAACCCTTTACCTTTCATTTCTGGTGTTATTCAGTTTGTATTTTCTCTGAAAACACTCCCAAAAAAGAGAGGTAGCAATGGGAAGTACATCTGCATCTGTGCTATTCTTCTGCTAACAAAAGGCAACACAACTTCGTTGTATTAATTGCAATAAAACAAGGTAATTTGTTTCTGGGTATCATTTCAGCATGCTAGCTAGGAATAAGCACAAAAACCTGAACATACTGTGTTTCGTATAAAGAAAACCCCGGGTCTTTGTGATACCTGAATTCAGCTGTGAATACTTCAATATTTTTAAAGACTTTTTAAATTTCTACTTTATTAATTTTATAAATAACTCAAGGCAGAGAGCCTTCCTCTTCTTATTTACTTCACAACAACAACTTGGTGATTTAGATTGGACTAAGACAGAATGACTGATCCAAAGTCACCCAGTTATCTTTCATGCATAAGTCTGGACTAGAACTCACAGTTTCCTGTCCCAAAGGTGCTTTTTTCAAGAGGCTATTGGACTATCTGGTTTTTCTTTGGAGACATTTTGCTTCTCATCCAAGAAGCTTCCTTACCTCTGAAGAACCATGACCTGGATAACTGAGAATCTCCATAGTCACAGTCTCCTGGTTCTAGCCTGGTGTCTTAACCATTAAATCAAAACTGTCTCTCTTTTCATTTCAAAGATATGACACAGGGTCATCTGGAGATCGTTATGATTCAGTACTAGGACGGACCGGTTACAGTTACTTGGAAGATCGCAAATTATACACCAGTAAACTAGAAAAAGAAGATACAGCTGACTTTAAAAAGGTATTTGATTGTGATAGTAGTAGCACATCATAACTTTTCCATTGTTCTGAAATAATTCTATATTGCTTGATATACACGTATACTCTGTCTCCAAATTAAAGTAAATTACTATATCAAAATAAGGATATTTGGAGGAAGAAAAGATATTTGGTTATTTGTGAGGGGATAGCATTACTTGACTTGATACAAGGGAGAATTGCACATACTGTTTATCATAAAGAGAATTGCAAAAAATATGATATGATCTAAGTATGGACTCTTAATATAAAATGTCCTTGCCATTTAAATTATATTATTATTATATAATAATGTATATTATGTAAATTATTTTGGGAAAAGCTCTAGTCTTCCTTTCAGGCAATATAGAATTAGCTTGCAAGTTTGAAACAATAATTTATTTAAAAATCTGTACTTTTTAGCTTTACGAACAGATTATAACTGAAAATGAAAAACTGAAAGCACAGTTGCATGATACAAACATGGAATTAACGGATCTTAAGCTGCAGTTGGAAAAGGCAACCCAGGTTTGTACATTTAAACTTTCATTGGTAAATATATTGGGCAGAATCAAATATAGAGTAGTACCAGTACAATGAACAGCATTTTTAATGAAATCCTGTATTGCTTTAAGCTTGCTTGGTGGGGAGGGGTAATTCAGTATATTGCATATAACATATCAGAAAAGTTAAAGTGAGCTTTACTCTGTTTGCATGGAATATCGACATTTGATTTGAAAGAAAAAAACACAAATAGTTAAATACCTTTTATGATTAGGCAATCTTATAAATGGCTTTACTTTTATATATGTGATTTATTCATAAGTCTGTTTATAAGTTCACATGGCATAGAAAGTTTGTAAATCTGAAAATATATTGAGTTTATTACAGATTAAAGATTGAAAGAATTAATGAGGATGCATGGTGATGAATCCTTGGGACAGACCATTTTGGACAAGTTGGGGAAAAAATGGAAGACAAGATGAGAAATAAGCCTCTCCTTGTTTAGTGACTGCAATTCATTCCTTAAATCAGATACTGGTTGCTAAGTGAATATATGACTCACAGAGAGAAATGTTGCAAAAATCACTAGTTGCTGCCATTTCATTTAGATAAGCTGCTCTCATGCAGTGTTCTGTACCTAACCCATTTTTTACCCCTCCCAGGGTAGAGAGATTGTTTAAACAAGCTATCTCGTCCTGAGCAGTTCTTTTCCACAGCCCAGTGTTGCCAATTGCAAGTTAATAAGTTCAGTTCTGTGACCTTAGTTGATTAGAACCCTCCAGTGGGCTTGTACTGCTTCCTGAAACTGACCAGACCTTAGTGAATTTTACATTGAAGGTTCTTGTCAGGCATAAAATTTGGTCCTAATACGCATATTGGTCTTTTGGGAAATGATTTCTATTATTATTATGGTTCATTGCACAGTCAGCCAGATGGTCAGACTAGATTTGGCATTTTTATCCATCAAGTCCTTCCCAAGAATGTGAGATAGGCAGATGTGGATGTTTGATAGTGTTATAGGTATTGTTGCAGGATGGAAGTTCTGAATGAAGCTGCTTTTTGCAATTGATCGCTGGTGAATTTGTCAGTGCGGGTGGAATTCAAGTGGTGGTCCAGTTGTTTTGGGATTGCACCCAAGGTGCCTATTACTATTGTTACTACCTTTGCTTTCTTTTGCCACAGTCATTCTGTTTCCGTTTGCAGATCTTTGTATTTTGTTATCTTCTCCAGTTCTTTCTCTACTCTTCTGCTGTCTCCAGATACTACCATGGCCACTATCCAGGCTTTTTTGTCTTTCTTATCAACAATTATTAAATCTGGAGTGTTATGTGGCAGAGGTGTTTGTCTGAATTCTAAAGTCCCATAGCACTTTAGTGTCTTCATTTTCAATTACTTTCTTTATTTTATGGTGCCATCATTTCTTGTTTGCAGGCAGATGGTATCTCTTGCAGATCTTCTAATGCACCATTATTGCTACTTTGTAATGCTGTTGTTTGTAGTCAGTCTGTGCAGTCTTCTTGTCCACAGTTTCTTAAGCTTATTATATTATTATTATTATTACTATCATACTTGCAAACAGTCACTAAATGAGTAGCCTCTAAACAAAGAATAGCTGTACATCAGCTCAGAAGGAAAAAAGTATAAGTTCTGTATGTAAAAGCTTATGTGGCTTAATTCCCAGGTATTTCTAGAATCTTCTCTAAGTTGAGCTTGTTCATCTTGTTTCTTCAGTATCTTCCTTTAAGAAGTTGATGGGGGAAGGGTTTTGGGCGGCATTACCTTCTTTTTGTATGTGAGAATTAAAAAAAAGTTTTATATTTTTAAATGTTGTACCAGTACATTAAAATAGTCATTTGTAATTCTCATAGCAAATATAGAGTTTATCTTTGTAGGCTCCAAGTGACACGATATTAAAATATAAGAATTGTGCATATAACTCTTGTTCCAGAGCGCAAAACTAACAGGAATGAATAGTATTCAATACTCACCTACCATACATAAGAATGTTTCTACATTCAGAAATAAGCATACATTGGCCTTTGGAAGGAGAAGTTCATTGTTGCTAGTGTATTTGAACCTACCTCTCCTTCCAAGGGCAAGCCATTATGTTGGTTCCTAAGCAGCAGTTAATGCCATATGGGAAGTGTCCACCTGCAATTCTGGTGACCAGGCTACTGGTCACAAAAAGTTGTGAAAAATAATAGTAATACAACAACTGATTTAATTTTCCCTGATTTCTCTTCAACTGAAATTTGTTGTGAAAGCATGCAATCGCTTATGTATTTCAGAGACAGGAAAGATTTGCTGATAGATCTCTCTTAGAAATGGAAAAAAGGGTAAGCTTTTTTAATTTTAATTTTTATCTTTATTGTTGCTATAGTGTAAACATTATAAAATAATAATTTGAATTGTAAAAGAATAGGGATGTACAAAATGCTCCATTCATCAACTGTACACTGAACAGTTGCTTTTGGATGATCTGTGACTGAACTGAAACCTGCAGTTTTAGGTGTTTTGGTCCATACATGGAATAGAACGTGGCTGTTCCGCCATGTGTCCCAGGCAGAGGCAGTTCATGGAAGGAGAGGAAAAATCCAAGCTGCAGTGCTGAGATGTTTGAGGGGGAAAAGACAAAGTACATGCTGCTCACATTTCCCCCTTTTTTCCCCATTCCCTCATCTTCTCAGTGCATTCCCTTTTTCCTTCTCTTTATCTGTCACTACCACTGATACCCCAGTGTAAAATATTTCACTGACATGGTCACCCACACTTTTCCTAATGACTTCCTGTTCCTCCTTTCCTCCCCTTGGCTAGCACTGATGTTCCAGTGCACTTTTCATCATCTCCACCCTGTTGAATGCTAGGAACTCCTATCCATCACACTACATTCCTAGAGGCTCTTCCATGACACTACTTCTCAACCTGGAATGTTCCTGCTGACTTTTATTATTAGCTGAAATGAATATAGACTGCATTCTGTGATATGGCCAATACCATCCTAAACTTATGGAGCGGGGAAGGAAGGAAAGATAACAAGAAGATGATGATGATAAACTGGCAAAATATGCTGCATTGGAACATCAATAGCCACAGCTATTGAGAGGAAGAGAGGGTTGCAGTTAGTGTGGCTGTGGTATATGCTACTTTGGCAGCTTCTGAAGGGAGAGAGAAGATGAAGCACAAGGATTCATCCTATCCAGATTTCGTTTTGTCTGAAATCCCAAATAATTCATTTCTCCTGAATCATGAACTGATTTGAAAGACATTAAGAACCTGGTGATTTGTTCCAAGTTCAAAACAGTTTCCCCCCCCGATTTCGCTCAATTCCCTAGAGAACAGAATGAAATTATTCAGATATCATAACTAGATAATTTTGTGATGATGTTAATTAGGAATTTATTATTTCAGAATGCTAAAAATTTAGAAACTTTGTGAACAATATTTATTTCCCAATGAAGTATTTTCTTACCATAATTACAGAGTGCTGAAATACTCTGAACGTAGCTTAATGTAGGATTTCCATTTATAGAAGTTGTCAATTGTATTTGTGTTCTACAGACTGTATAAGCATTTGCTTACACTTGGATAAAATTCAGTGTGAACAGTGATTTTGGCCAACTCGCATCTAATAAGTCTCATGAAGCAATCAATATCAGCAGATATAGAGCCACAGCTATGGTCATACAGGGAAGTTACAGTCACCAGCATGATTTTTAAAAGCACGGTGGGCTGGGCCAGGGATTTTAAAACTTTTTCAGGCTCTAGCACCTGTTGTTATAAAACAGGACCGATGATCAATTGGCAAGTGTCCAGTGTTAAGAAACTGGCAATAAAGCAGAGCTTATGCTTGTGGTGTATATGTGGTGTATATATTTCATATTTTTCTCTTAGCCTCATGTGGAACCCATAAGTTTTCTTTGAACCCAGTTTGAAAATCCTGGATTAGATAATTGCAATATAGAACCTTTTAAAAAATTAATTCCAGTACAATATGCAAGGTTCCATATACCTGGTGGATAGGATAGCTTTTTAGCTTAGAAAAATGTTTTCCATTTATACTTCCTAGAGATATGCAATATGTATTAATATAGAAAATACTAGACAGACAAATTTTATTTCAGCCATTGACCAATAAAATTATATTCAATAAAACAAACAAGAAACTAGCCCTGACAATAATTTATTAGCAACTATTTGTGGGCCAAGCTTTTATCCTATGTAGCAAAAGTTTGCTACTTTTAGAGAAAGAAATGTATCTTGATTGTTTAACTTAACTTAACTAAAAGTTATCAGGGGGCTCCAGAAATTTAAATAAAATATTTAAATACAAAAGCTATGGTACCCAAATCACAGAAGCAGAATTGGTTTTCAGAAGGGCGGTATAGAAATAAAATTAATAATAATAAATAACATGGGTTTGCTTATGTTTCCCTTCCAAGATAGCTGTGGGTAGTATAAGCCTTATAAATTTGTAGCTTTTTCAGGCTTATGCCAATTAACTCACAGTTACTTAACTTATCACTGCTACACATGAACATATTTTAGTAACTCATTTTTTACCAGTTTGTTAAGTAACCAGCAAATTTAGAAACTAATAATAAATCATTATTGTATTATATTATTTAAGTTATTTTCTAAAACGGGGGAAAATATGCCAGCAAATTCACTTAACTATGATTAAACTAAATTCAAATGATTTGTATCTGAAAGGTGACCGACAAGAGTCAGTATCCACGGGGCGGTATGATCTAACCAGAGTTTTACACACTCAGCTGATGCTGCTTGTTTTGCATAACACTGTAGAATGCAGATGTTAATGTACACTTTGCAGTAACTTGCTTTTCTCTTTCACATTTGAAATGAATGATAAACACAGATTTTAGCATATGCTTTTTAACTGGGCTCACAGCATTGGCAGACTGTCAACCAAAATTTGAGCTATAAAAGCTTTTGCTTTTTGGTACCAATTATAATAGAATAAGTCAAGGACTCACATGCAATATTACTGGTACACTAAAGTATGTGAACTAACATTTGCTTGACTATGATAGCTTATGCTTTGTGCTTCCTTTAACTGAGTTCTTACCTCTATTGTATTTTAAAATATAAATTAAAATTTAGCTAAAGGAGTAATAGTAAACTTACAATATAAAATTATTGCTTGTATACATTAATACAAATAATTTATTGAATAGAATGTATAGAATATGATCAATATTTTGTTACATTTTCTTAGTTTTAAAGTGGACTTAGTTTTTTACACATCACTGGCCTTGCAAATTTCCCCTCACCATGCTTCTGATTAAATGTGAACATTTTGGACTGTAGTACAATAAAATGAGACCTATCTATCAAAATTATACATTCATTATTTCAAATGTTTCACTATAGGAACGAAGAGCTCTAGAAAGGCGAATATCTGAAATGGAAGAAGAACTCAAGGTAAATGTACTTTCTTAAATTCCTCCAAATTTATTTTTTTTAAAAAAAAATTATCCATATACCATGATCATAACTAATATTAGTGCAATCCAATATAATTCTGCTTTTCTAAGTGACATATTTTACCACACAAATTCATTTATGGCATTATGACTTAGAATTCTTAAATGTATTCTTGTAGTTTAGTTTAAAAATAGTACTGATGATTTGTTTTATTCCAATTGTGAAAAATACAAGCTATTATGTTTGGAGTATTGCCTTGAGACTCTACTGAAATCACCCATCTAATCCAAAGCTACTAAAAAGGGAAGTTTAGTTGACAGTTGTCAGTCATTTTTATTTCTTACTTTGTAAAAAAAAAAAAAAAAAATATTCCCAAGAAAACTCAAAATAATAATCTGCATTACTCTTTCTTTCACTCTTGTCCATGTGGAGACAAACGAGCCATATTTCAGCTATTTTTATATTTATTACTAAACTTTTACCCCGTTTTTCTACTCATATAAGTGCTCATTTAGAACAATAGAACAGGATATAAAATACAACATATTGAAATTATAATCAATAACATTAGCATCAATTACAGTAAAAAGCTTGACTAAAGAGATGCCTCCTTATCATTTTCCTAAATAATAGAAGAGGAAATACAAAGTCATCTCCTGTTGGAGAGCATTTCATTCTCCCTTATCCTGCTGGTACTGCCATTAGGCAATGCGTAAAATGCGGAATGTTTCCTCGAAGTTAGAGGGAAGAAGTAGTAAAGCTGAGTGTCCTCGGTGACCTTCCTCAGTTCTTTCAGTTCTTTCTTTTTCAGTGGTTTCACATAAATATTAAAGAGCATTAACAAGATAGAAATCTGTGAGACATCATAGATCAGTGATCAGAGTATCAAGCAGTAGTCTTCCAGCTCTGTTTTCTGGACACACTCTGATAAGAAGGACAAGAACCATTGTAAAGCAGTGCTCGTAATACCCAGTCCTACTAAGCAGTATGAAGGGTACCATGTCAATGGTATTAAAAGCTGTTGAGAATTCCATCCCTACCCCCATCTAATTACCAGCAATCATCTGCCAAGGTGGTCATAGCATTATCAGTGCCATATGCCAGATAAAACTTCTGATTAAGATAAAGATTGAGCTTTAATGATAGAGATTCTATGGCCATAGAAAGCTTTTTCAGTCCAGATTTTATAATTGGCTTTTTAAGCAGATAGAATACATTCAATACTTTTGTTCAACAATAAGCAAGAATCAGGCAAGCAAATGGCGGACCCTCATTTTTTTATTCACCCTGTTCACATTCTCCAAGGCCACAAGTTGAAAAGAAGCTATATGAAGAGTTGGCAAAGTTACCTTCCTATAATTTCCCCAACATTGAATTCAAAATTGTAAATAGTAATGTTCATTGAAAAACCATGTATGAATACATATCTTTCCATACTTAGCAGTAATTATATTGCATTTCAGTTTATCTCAAACAACCTTAAAATCTGAATTATACAAAAACACAAAATCTGAATTACTGCCTTGTGCATTTGAATGCATGCTTGAGGCATAATCTTCCAAATGAGCTTTCAATATAGATGAAATTCAGTATTAATAAGACAAAATCAGAAAATAATTTAAAATGCATTAAGTGAATTTAAGAATAAACAAAATCCCATATTTGTGCAGCAAATCCAGCATATGGTATATAAAGGAGGTTGGTTATTTAATTCCTTCCTTGCTCCCTTCCTTGCCCTTCTCATTTCTGAGAAGGCAGAGCCTTCTTAGCCCTGCCTTCTCAACAAAAGAGCAAAATAACTCTACCAAAGAACAAATTGTCTTTTCACACGGCATCCAACTACCTATTTGTTAAGAAACCATAGCTTTTGCTAATGCCCTTTTAAGTTGTACATAGATTATTTAGCACAGGGGTCCCCAATCCCCAGTCTCTGGACCGGCAGCATTCCATGGCATGCTAGCAACTGGTCCGCACAAACAAGCAAAGCCACATCCACTCTATGCAGGCAGCACGCAAAACCAGACCGCCTCCGATCCACAGAAGAACCTTTCTCCATGGAACTGGTCTCTGGAGGTTGGGGGCTGCTGATTTAGCATAATCAGGCCAACAGTCAAGAACAATACCCCAGTCAAGGAAGCTAATAATAAACAGCCCAACCAAAGAACCTCCAAGACCAACACTGGCAGGCAACACATTAGAATATAAACCCCAAACCCTACTAGCACTGATGATGTTACCTAGTTTGGGTAATGAAATGTCTGTAAGAGAACAACCAAGCTCAGAGAACACCAAGGAGCCCTTTGAACTTTTATTAGATGATCGGATTATATAATATTTATCTATAAAGATACTTGTTTCTGAAAAAAAAATGGTTTTTTTAAAAATATCATAGTCCTATTTTTTTACTTTTATAGATGCTACCAGATCTGAAGGCTGATAACCAGAGGCTAAAGGATGAAAATGGGGCCTTGATTAGAGTGATCAGCAAGCTTTCCAAATAGAATTTGTTTACTCTCATCAGCGAATCATGGGATTGCACATAATTAGTAACTCCAGTGGACCATAGCATGGAAGTCACTGGATGCCTGGGAAGATTTCTTGGAAACTGTTGTTTTCAGATATTCTGCCAAAAGCCCTTTTACCTGGGTGTGTGTTTTTTAAACCAGGATCATATTTTCATGTGTTAAAGCAGCTGCTGAGAAGACAAAATGACTGAGAAATCTTGTTTACAGCTACTGCATATAAGGAAAGTGTTCAAGGCCTGATAAGCCTCAGATATTTAACCAGTAAGCCTTAGTTGTACATAAACATGTTTAAAAAAAGCTTTCTGCTATCACAGTTACTTTATTTTGTTGTTTCGTCACTGTTTCTGGTTTTTCCCCTTATTTTGATTTTTTTTAAAAAATATATATCTAAGTTTGGATTTGTGTGTTCCCTTCTAATTATTCATGTACCAGATTTTTTCTTTGTACAGTATTCTCACAGCTTTATATATACAGAGACACACATCCTTTAGAAATACTACAGTGTAACTAACTAATCCTGTATTTTTCAGTCATCCACCCCAAAATGGTTTCAAGGAACCTTTGCTTTCACAGTTGTGCAATATGCATTTATTTCTATGAAAGATGCTTTAAAAAGTCAATTGAAAATAGATTATTTGAAAATTTTTGTCTCTAACCTCAATTGATCACTTTTTCAAAAGAAAAGAAAACAGACTGTAGTGCAAAACATTAGGTTCTGTAACCTTCACATTGATTTTAGTAGGTACTGAGTGATGCTGTATATATTAATGTATATTGTTTGGATTTTTCAGACCCACATGATATGCTTGAATAAAAATTCTCTATTTGCAAATATAGTAAATTAGGCTGCCCCATATTAAATGAATATATATATATTCATTTTTATGATTTAAAGTTTAGAAAAATGAGTTATGGAGCCACTCTTCAAAAGCCTTTTCCTTCCCAATTTTCAATTGAGTGGTGTTCACTTTAATAAAACTTAAATAGAACATATTCATTACATTTCACATATCGTTATTTGAGTAGATCCAAACCTGCTGTGCTAGTCAAAGTAAACTTCAAAGGCATTTGAAAGCCCAGCCTTTTATTTTATACATGCACTGCTGTTGCCATTTGAAGAGGACCTCGGTTTATACCATCATCAAGTTAGATCATTTTATACATTTCAGTGGCCTTCTAAAAAGTATTCCAATGATGATAGCTTTTCTTAGAAAAAAACAGCTTTTATATGTTCTCTAAAACTATTAAATACAGCTGTCTTATTGGCCTACAGACTAATGCCTAAAAATCACTGAACAGTTCTACCACTAAAATAAATTGTACATTGTAAAGCTTGTAGTAGCTATTGTATTATTGATTGTATACTATATTAAATGTGAATTTGTACCCCTTCATTTTAAAAGGTCATTGTGTTCTACTGCCTACTTCTTGGGGAATTACTTCATTTTGGGGTGGAAAGAAGAAGGATCGGGTTGACCTAAGTCCCCTTTGTGGGCTGGGCAGAGGTGAGAATGGGAAGATTTTTTTTTGAAGATGTAACATTTTGCTCTTACTACCAAGCTCAGGATTCTTGATTCTAAGGTACAGTACGAGGATAGTTCTGGGGTATCTTGTTACAGGTTAGGTCTTTATAACTTTAAAGATGGACATGGTATTTCATGCTCTTAAGCTAATAAACAAACCAAGCAGAGAATTGTTCCATCTGAGCAACTGTGACACACTGAGAAATGTTGTGGATTGGTTGGGCATACTGTGGATTATATTTGGTAATGTTTTTGATGCCTGTGAATGATTAAATATGTCTCTAATATTTTAGTGTTTTTATATATAGGTTATTTATTCTTTCAAAACTGGCTACTGTGTTGCATTGATTTTATTGGTAGTATTGAGCAGACCTTGCATCTGCATGAAACTATTTGCAAAATCCACTATTTTGCAAAAAAAAAAATGTATTTTGACATATACAAATAAAATGAATAAAATAATTTCAAATGTGTGAATTTTAATGAAAATACATTTGAAAGATGTGAGTTTAATATTATTTACTATTATAATACCAGTTATTGGGGGACATCTTTTTCATTGTTTCACTTTTCAGAGATTGTATGTATTTGCGCATCCATAAGCATGTAGGTGAAGCCATTTCTATACAATCTGTTGCAACTGGAGAAAGGGTTTACAGTACAGAATTTTACATAATTCTGCCTGCATGCAGAAGCTACCATGCAAAGAAATTTCTATGTTTTCTAATGGTAAAAAACGTAAAGTCCTACTTGATTAAGTTATTGAATTCTTCTGTAGTTGAATATATTAGAGGCTTTATATAGATTATTTTAATCTACACTAAGCACCCTTTCTATTCCAACATATCAGTAAAGGCCGAATCTATGATTACATTGGATTTCTCAGAGGAAATAATATTTTGTTATCTCTACTTCTTAAATAATAAAAACACAAGTTATGTAGCATTTTTCCCAAACCATAGTGAATAGTAAACTTTTCATGCGGTTAATATTTAAAAAGCTTGTATGACATAGAAAAAAAAGCTTGTACATTGAATAGCAATTGCATTGAATTGAATTTCATAATCATTTCAGTGGAAAAAATGGTTTTATTAATATATCAGCTAAAAGGAGTGGAGTATTGCAAAGAAGCAGTAGTGGATAAGAAGTCTCAAATGCTGTGCTGTGGGAATGTTATGCTGGGCAATACGCCTGCTGATAAATGCCGTAGTCGGAACACAAGGTCAGAAACTTTGCTTCGGAGGAAAATTGTCCTTATGTAGGGGGAGAAAACATAGTTGTGAGCACTGTATAATTTAAAACCAGTGTAGCAGCACATGTGTGGTATGCAGTAAACAAATTGTTCTTCTAAAAACACTAAAGCTACAGAGTGGGCCTTTTTTAATTAAGTAAAGTCAAAGCATTTTTGTTTTGAAAAAGCAAAACAAGAAAAAAAAACCCTCTGTTTTTTTCAGCAACAAAAAGTTAAATCGGCAATAATGAACAAACTTTTTTAGTATTACTATTGAATTGTTTTATGCAACACTTATGGGAGATAAATTTCATCTGTTACCCAAACTTTTTAAATCCTCTTAAATAAATGACCCCAGTCTAAACTGAGTCATTAGTATAAAGTCTGATCTGGTTCAAAAGCAGTTTTACTTAACTAAATGGTTGTGTTATAAGCCTTCCTTAACCAAGCAAAGAAGAAAGCTGTAGTCAGACATTGATGGACTAAGTGGAATAATCCTGACTTTGCCTTTTAACAATTTACTATATGCCCTATGATTATATACATTTCTTTAAAGTGAATCAGGCCTTGAGTGACAAACAATTCCCTCCTCCTCTTATGAGCATATGATTCTAAAATATGGATCATATCCTGCCAAAACTGAGTTCTTCCTCTGTTTTAGATGCTAAGTCACATAGGGAAACAATCTGTCTTTACGTAAATAAATGATTGGTTCTTAAAGAACAGAACTATTCATCATTAAAAATATATGAATGAATCGAAGTTGAATATTTCTGGAAGAGTTTGGACATTCCATATAGTAGTTTAGCCTTTGATACATTTCTGTTCTTGCACTCCATACAACTAAATTAAATTGCTCTTGTAGCTGCTGCTGTTAACAAACATTCCCTTCAGTAACTTTAAATCGTGGCAGAGAAAGGTATTCTAAACTGGGACAGCAGGTGGCATGCATGAACTTCCTTTTTTAAAAGTAGTTACATATCACTAAAGGATGTTTCAAAGTAACCATAAGCAAATGTATTTATGTATGCTTTATCAAAATAGTTTTTTTCCTCAAAAACAGCCGTTCATTTTTACAGCATAAATAATATGTTCTGAAATTTAGTATGTTTTCAGACTCAGTAGATGCAATAATTAGTAATGTATTATAAAACCCTTTCTCCATTGGTGTTAAGACTACATTTTCCAGAATTGCTAGTTGGCATGGCTTGTGTTTCACTAAAAATTTATTTGCTATCTCCAGTAGTATTTCAGCTTGTGTATGTTATTCTCTCCTACTCAGTCCATTTAATGACGCAGACTTGTTGGCTAGAGAGTTTAGGTCTCTGTAAACTCAGTGTTTTGAAGTATCAGAACATTTTTGTTTTGTTTTTTCAGAATAGCAGTTTTTCTTACCCTCGTCCTAATTCTACATTACATGAAAATATGTCTTCTGGAAGCCAGAAGTTGTGCTTTTTTTTTTTTAAGGAAAAATCATTGTTGGAACTGTTAGAGAAGGGGCTACCCACACCCTTCCCTGCCCTCCTTTCTCCAATCCAAATTAACTGCAAACTTTCATTTCAAACATGTTTGAAATATGGGATAAAGTTGGAATAAAGAAACAAGAATTTAGAGAAACTGGCAAATTAAGAAAATATTCCATCCCTCTCAACTCTGCATTCACCTCCTTCACCTTTCATTCAACTATGCACTTAATTATTGTTCATTTATTTTAACAAATTTCATGCAAGTTCATAATCTTGCTGCTTCATACACATTCCTGCACAGAGCAAAAATCCTAGTGCTGCACAAACTTTTTGGTAAGAAGTTATCATTGCGCATGTTCTTGGCTATGATTTCACCTCTTGCTTCAGTTCAAACCACTATTATAGCAACAGTATTTGCATGTGGGTGTTTGTGTTACTGTTTTCTACAACAGTGAAGATATTTATATGATTTTCCTCCTCCCCCCCCCCCATAACTACCTGATTGGTAGTGAGTATTTACAAAGCAATGGCATCTGCATGGGACGCAAAGGGGAGGGGGGCAACAAACTGATGGAAGCAGTGCTGTGACACTAGCCTTGTTCCTTTTCTAGCTACACTGCAACAATCCATGAACAACTAAAGGGGGGTGAAGCATGCAGCACAATGTCATGTTGCTTTACTTATCCAAAGTAATTCCACCTATGACACTGATATCTGCCTTCTATCAATATTGGGCAAGTTAACTGGCCATTTTCTTTTTTGAACCAAAAAAGAAATTGCGAATTACTTATTGTATCCATGAAGAGCTAGGAGATGAGCAGGGCAAACCCAAAGGAGAGGTCCCAATGTGTCATCCGTCTGGAGTCCCTTCATGCCCACGAGTTCTAAGCCTAGCCCACCTTGAATTCCATTGACTCTTATCTATCGCCAATTTGCTTTGACCATTAGTAGTTTAAATTCTTGTAGAGAGCATAAGCTTGCAATAAACCTTTATATTCATTTGAACTGCCTGGACTTCTCATTTTCCTATGCTTGACAGTAGATGCTTAACAAACTCCAAATGCAGCTATGATTCTGTATTGGATTATTTCATCTCTTAAATCTAATCTATCTTTCCTTGAGCTATCTCTCTGGCTACAGTATATAATGAGTGTACCACATACAAACAGGTGCCAGAAGAATGTCATTAGAGACCTGTTACCTCTGGAGGTTGTCTAGTGAGTTCTGAAGTTCACCAGACTCTTCCTACTTTTTACTTATTGATAACATTCTTGAAAGGGAGGCAGGGAAGGCTATTCAAATATTCATGTGTTATTATTCAAATTATTTTTTAACATTGATTTGCTGTACATATGTACAGATATTTTGAATATGTACTTATAATTATGTATTTTATTTAAAACATTTGTATAGCCAACTATCTTATAACCATTTGTGGATGCTGGTCTTTATTATTTATTCTGAGGTTTTTGACTACAGTTACTTTTGGAAATCTCTTGGAGGCTTCTATCTCCTGTGCTTGTTTCTCTCATGAGTTATATGCCTTGAAAGCAGATCAATATTACAATTTTATAGTAATAAACTGGTTCTTTAGCACAATATTTTTTCCTCCACCAAATACTTGCTGAATCAATTAGCTGTAGTTCTGTGAAGTTTCTCTTTTACTGTCTTCTAATTGTCTTGAATAGTCTTTCACTGAAGATTTATAAAAGATTAGGTAGAATACACAGTGGAGTTATTTGTTCAGGCTTCCTATCTATTTTTGTGGTATGAGAGATCCAAGAAGAGATTGCCAATATAAGGTCAGTATTTGGTTTTCATTACTTTTCATTACTTGGTCCTCTGCTTCTGATGTAGCGTCATCTGATCTTTACAAAGCTGATTATGTGGCCATAAGCTTGTACATTCTTGAGGCATTTTCATTTGGATATCACTTCTGGAGTAGATATTTCTTTTGGCAGGACAATGATGTTCTTTATGGCGATATGACTGATTTCAATTGAAGTAAGCTTTGATAAGTCCATGTGTGTCCCAATGTCTCCAAACCAGAAAACTTGTATTTTCTGATCTGCTGTAACAGTTCAGAGGAAAAATATGGGAACTACATGCAGGAGGATATGCACTAGATGATGGATTTTTTTTCTCCTCTGCAAAGACCCTCACAATTCTAGATGCTGCACTGAAAACACAAATGAGGTTTTTAAACCATTGGTTTTCAAACTGGGTGATACTATGATTCCAGGTGTTGCAAGAATTTGTACAACACCTCACCAAGACAAATAAAATAAATTAAGATTGGAAAGAGATGCACACATCACTTACTTTTAATCATATTTTAGTCTATATTTCAAATAAAATAGCAATAGAATTGTTGGAAGAAATGTCCATCTGGGTTCAGTTCCAAGTGGGAAGAAAGACACTGGAAACATGGAGACTGGAAAGATGGTTTAATGGTGGACAGGACCACATGTATTGAAGTCCTGGATAGCTGATCACATGGAGCAGAGAGTGAGATATATTTATACCTTCTCTTGGGCTTTGAACTTGCTTCCTGTTCCTGTGAAAGAAATGTATTCTGATTGGTGGTCAGACTCTCATGGAGCCATGCAGGAATAATTTTGTACGTTGTCTTGAGTCCCAGGCTTGGTTGAATCTTGCTCAGTGATGTAATCTTCCCAGGGGCCATGTGGTGAGATTATCCTATTATGTCCTGAGGGTGAAGGACTTTTGTGTTGTAGATAAGCTGGCCCAGACTTTTGTCTTGTAGATAGGTTGGCACCAGTCTTTCTGGGACTATTACCAAAGGTGAGGGCTGCTTTCCAAGAGCATGTTTCTCCTTTTCTCATCCAGGGAGGTGTAATATTCTGCCTTTTTAGTATTTCCTAGAATATTTCCTTCTAGGAGAGGGGTGGATGCTAACTTCTTACAGAACCTTAAACTTTTTAATAAAAACATTCACATTTAAAACTACATTTTCTAGTTTAACTAGCTTCTTTTTTCACCGCTGTCCAATGTAATGTTTCTGCAGATAGTTATCTTATTTTCATACCAAAAAAGAAAAGCCAAAGCCATTTTTACAAGAATTATATGCTGTAGTTATATAAAAGATAAATACGTATAGGCAGTGGCTGACTCCAGTCAGTGATAGTCAAATCTAATTCATTTGTATGAACAATTATTTTCACTTCCTAAAGTCAGAGAAAAATATATAAAAAAATGCTTTCTTTGCCTGGACCATGGATATGAGAAAAATTGGTTTCACTTAAACTGCTGTTAAAATGCTGCAGTTTGCAAAACATTGGCAGGTGATAAGCTGCTTTTGGTGCTGCACTGGAAGAGCTGATGCTTGTGAGAAATCCTTTAAGCCTAGAGGTTGGTATTACAAACCTTTAGCCCTACTTTTGCAATTCCCTGCTTGTTTCAGTGTTACAGCTCCTACATCAGAAGTTCCTCTGCAGACTGAAGGTCATATTAGATGATCAGAGATTACATAGAGCCTCATGCCCTCCAGACATGATTATTCTTCCTTTTAAAAAGTGAGTGCAATATATTTTAAAATGCCAAAACAAACATTTGGTGTTCATTTAAATTTATGGAAATTTCATTTCCATTTTTTTTAATTCTTTTCAATCTAATTGTGTCTGATTCTTGGAGACTTTCTGGACAAGTCCCTGGAATTTACATGGCAAGGTTTTCCAGAAGTGGTTTGTCACTGCCTCCTTCCAAGGGCAGAAAGAAAGTGGCTAGTCCAAGGTCACCCAGCTGATTTTGTGCCCAAGGCAGACTAGAACTCTCAGCCTCCCAGTTTCTAGCCTGATACCTTTACCACTACACCTTGTCTGTCGTATTTTGCATACTCCTACACAGAATAGTAAGCTTGCAATAGAGCATAGTTTCTCAACCTTGGCATCTTTAAGACATGTGGACTTCAGTTCCCAGGATTGTCCAGCCAACATGCTAGGAATTGAAGTCCACACATCTTAAAGTTGCCATGGTTGATAAGTGCTGCTCTAGAGGACCATTCAGATGCAACCTCTCACCATCCATTGTTTTGCAATTAATCCTCCCCCACCCCCAACTCAGAGGGATTATTAGTCACATTTTGAGAAGTACATCTGTAGTGCAACTGAATTTTACTTCATTTGCCTTACCTGTCTGAGTTTTGCTAATATTTATTCTGTACAAAGTTAATCCTACTGGACTTCTTTGTGGTGCATTCTTCCAAGTCTGGGAATTTTTGTCAATTACTTTTTTCCAGCTATCTCTTGGCTTACTTTTATGTTGATTGAATTGTATCTTCTTGTATAATTAACTCTTCTCTGAGTTGTTTAGATCCATTACAATTTTTATTTTGCTCTGATGGCTTCATGTAGATGCTAACCTCCCCCATCCCATATCTTTATATGAGCCATTATGCCACAAATGAATAAAACCAGGAGCAATGAATAGTGTAAGTAGTTAGTATTTATTCATGTAATATGTTTATTTAAAATCAATATTTAGCACAACACAGATGAAAAAGAATCCCTCCCAAAATGCAGTTTAAACTAATGAAACTTATCTAGAAAAAACTCTTCAGTAAGTTCATAGACAACATTACACAGCTAGCAGGTAATTTTCCTATTACATGAAATAGTCTACATCCAACATGGACTGTCTGACTTCAATTTTAGCCTTTCATGTCTAAGGCAATAGATTATTTCCACAGATCTAGATGGAAATATTTGCTTAATCCAAACAAGATAGGCCTATAACTACACTTGAAATATTACCCTGAAGCCAAACATAAAAGATTCACTTGTGAATGGTAAGACAAAGCAATAATTAGCCCAATTTATTAGGGAGTTATTCATAACAAGCAAGGAATAGCTGACTAAAATAAGGGGACCTGTTTTACTGTAACCTTTCAGTCATATACATTGTATATGTGCATATTATACACAATTAAGTAGTAGTTTTAGTCAGAAGTAGTAATTCAGTAAAAATAAACATTAAGAATGAATTAATCATGACATTCCATAAGTGTCTAAAATGGAATCTGGACTTTGTTTCTGAGAAGACTTCTTCTCAGTAGGAGATTGATTGTGCATTGTAGTGGTTACATACGCCTATCTATTTAATTAGCATAGTTCTAAGCTCAGAAACACTCTTTTTTGCTAATATCAAGTAATAATATCGAGACCGAATCTGGGTTCTTATATCATGATGAATTATAATGGAGTTTACGTAGTGTAGGCTTAGAATGTTACATGAAGCTATCCATTGTAATTTAATAAATCAGTTTTCAGAGAGGGAATTTGGGTATGCTAGACTAAAAGCAACCTTGTATTATATTTCTTCTACTGCTCACATTTCCATAATTGCAAAGTTTAAACAATAATTATCTTACCAAACTTAATTTCCTATTTAATATAAAGCGACACTCTTTCTTATCAAAGATACAAACTTAATCTTAAGCATCTAACATTAACTGGCTTTTCACATTTCTATATACATTTTTAGCTTTGTTTAAACATGAATTTGACTAAGATCATGTCTATATGTTTTTGTCCCAAACTGTTTTCATTTTTAGTCAATCTTGCTTAAATTGTTTAATAGCTAAGCATTACAAAGTAGATCTAGCCAAGATTAATTTAACTGTTCCTTTAACTTAATAAAAAAAACAGGATTTCAGGAACTTACCAGAAAATTAATACAAAAATGTGAAAGCTCCAAGAGCAGTTAACTGGAATGGGGTGGGGGTGAAAGAGATGGAGGAGTTAGTGTTTACAAACTTGTAAAAACATGATTCTAATGGAAATTGAAAATGAGCCAATAACTGTTGGATTGATATTAATATCATGGGCATTTTCATCTTTGAAGCTAGAAGGTGGCAACAGCTGGAATGTGATGTCTAAGGCTGAGGCAATTGAACAAGTTAGAACACACCTAAATAATAGCTCCCTTGCTTGGTACTTGGAATTTGGCAAGCAAATTCTTCTAGAAAGTTCTGTCTTTAAAAAGAATAGCTATTGACTTATATCACAAAAACAGATATTTGGGCTACACTAATTTTGGCATTAAACAATGCAATGAGATGCTGACATGTGGTTAGATTGCTTTTAAGGGCATTAGGTTCTATAATCCAGAGCAAAATAATTACCTGCCAAATTAGAAACAATATAACCCTTACATATGGAAATAATTACTTCTTTTTATAGAAGATGTTTTGTTACTAACTTTATAAATTATTTTATTATTTGAACCTCACTTTTATTATTTTTACAAATAACTCAAGATGAAAAACATATTATTTCCAAAATCTTTCATAGGCCACTATATGACACCTTCCCTCTTAATGAGTTTGGGCATATTATAAAGATGCAGTAAAACTACATACTGGAACACTGAAAGTAGGACAGCTACAAAACACAGGTTGCTGATGAACACTGGGTCTGTAACTAGTAAGATAGAATCTATAATTTGGTGCTAGAGGAACAAGTAGACCTGGCATGTAATATTGAGATCTAGTCAGGCAGAAATGGGGAGGCTGACCCTTTGGTGATCTGTTCTGGGTTCCAGGTACTGCAGAAACCATGAGCCCAAGACTGAAAAGGAAAATTTGTGCCCAATAGGAACACTCCAGCAATGATCAGTAGCACAGTCTCAAAGGCAACTGGTTACATATGAATTTGGGCCACAGGAACAAGTTTGGTCTGTTGTCAGTATGGTGCCTCTCTCACTATTCACAACTTTTCACATCAGGAACTTTTGGATTTTATATGTGGACTGGGCTTGGAATTCATTGGATAGTCCATGTTCAGGCCTACTTAATAGCAGTAATAGTGGTGAAACTATATACTTCTTTACCCTCATTGAATCCCTAGATTTCTGCCTGGTAGCTTTCTTCAGAATAACCCAAACTCTTTTAAGGGGATTAAAATACTTAAAATAAATAAATACAGAATACACTGAAGAAGCTGAGTAAAAAATAAAATATTAAATCATTCATAATCAAGCTTTAAATGGTATACATTCTAAGTATATTATTGCCCAATATGATTAAAAGCTCTGGACAAAACTAAGTGGTTTTTTCCAAAATGACTATCACGCTCCTCACAATGGAGCTCAAATAGCATTGAAGTGCTTTGCAGTACTTCATCCACACAACAGACCTTTCATGGTTGTCCATGAATGCAACCAGGAAGGAATTTGTTTTCTGCTACTGTCACTGTTATAGCATAAGCCTCATAATGGTATCTCCACTCTATCCTGACATATTCATCCCTGTGTACATAGATATGGTTCAAGATTCTTGATTTATGTTTCATCATTTATAAAAACTCTTTGTACCATGTAGTACTACAGGCTTAATTTTGGGACACAAAATACTCAAAAGCCACAATATCTAATGCTGATTATTCCAAATCTCATCCCAGTTGCAAAAAGGCGATCTACCAGATTTGGGAGGAAAAAAAACTGTCTCAGAGCTATCTGAAAACAATAATATAATGGGGCAAATGAATTTAAACTGGATTCTACCACTTGTGGAAAGAAACATGCTGCAACAATCCAAGTGTCACCAGGAAAGGATCATACTAGCCCAAATTGTGCCAAACCTCAATTATCAGGAATGAATAAAGCAAACAATAAAGTGGTTTCTATTGTATAAATCCTATGTTTCTATTTTACTAAAAGAAATCTATATGCAAGCCTTGGTTAACTAATACCATGATGGGTAGAAAATGTCAATACTTACGGGTTTAGCTCATATAAACTGAGGAATATGGAAGATGACAATTTGGGATGTAAGGGATAAAATAGTGAAGTCTATGAACTGATGAATAATAAACACGTTTCTGTGAAACTAAAAAATATTGTGAAAAAGGTAATGGATCTGAATGAAGATAGTCTGATCTTGTAGAGTTAATAAATACATGTATGGAAATGAAAATATAGGTTTAAATATAAATATGAAAAAGCTATCAGAAAGGACAAACTGATATCATTAGATTGTTGTGACCATATCTGAAAGTAGGAATATCCAGGTTAGTGATAAGATACATTATACCCTAGTGAATGATGATAATGGAAAACTCAGGGATGAGTTCTGAGGAAAATTGCAGCATTCTGAATAAGAAAAATGTATATGATCATAGGTGAAATTAATAGATAGATGAGGTTCAGAAATGGATGTGATTTGCTTAGGCAGTGGCTGTGAAATTTGTTTAAGGCATGTATTTTCATTACATCTGTTCTTGCCAATTGGCAAAATACTATTGTTCCTCGATACAAAGGAAAGTGTATTAAAAATGAATGCAAAGACAATAGGAATATTAGCTTATTATTTATTATTGTTGTTACTTTAATGTTATGCATCCATTCCCCCAAATGGTCGTAAAGTTAATTTTTCATCATCACTATAACTGTGAATGGTCACTAAATGAGGTACTTACTAAACAAGGACTTGTACAGACTTAATGGTAACAACCAGCCCCTTTAATTGCATCCAGAAGCCTACTGGTAACCAATGCATCTCCTAAAGCAGTAATATCATCAGAGTATATCAGAATAAATCCATCATTGCTTGGGCTATTACAATTCTGAACCAATGGAAGCTTCTCCTGAAAGATCTTCACATTACATATGACCAGGGCATGAGTGACTGAGAGAAGGGCTTCTTGATATAGGAAAAATCACTATTGATACATGAAATATAATTGCAAAATTCCTGTCCCAAGCCACAGATGTCACCTGTTTTTCAAGTAGGAGCTCTTGAGTCTAAGAGAACTCCCAAATTCTAGACCACTTCTGAGCAAGGAAGTACAGGTAGTCCTTGCTGAGCAACTACAATTGGGACCAGCAACTCGAAAGATGAATGTTCTCAAAATGAATATTATTCCCAAATGAATTTATATTCTGAGAGGAATTTTGTTCAAATTCCTCAAAAATATTTTCAGAAAACAAACACTTCAAAAATTTTGTATGTGGTTCTTCAATTCCAACAATACCTTCACAGAAAATGCAATTATCTATTAATAAGGGAGAATTTGGTTTTCAGACCCTGTAGTTATACACTGATAAATTGTAAGGTGCAAGGCCATTTGAATAGTCTTGGACAACTTGGAAGAACACAAAATGGAAGGAATGCAGTTAGCAATGACTTTTTAGGAAACTGAGTTCTTAATCCTAAAACAGTTATTTTGTTCAGTTGAATTGATACTATTAAAAGGTTAAAACTTTTAATTTGCTTAAAAGTGGTATTTACTTCTAATAATGAATCTTTTGTTCATTTAGTTATATATTATGTTAACTTTCCCTCAAAATGTCCAAAAGACTATTTTGAAATTATAATAGTAATGAATTTTGATAATTATTTCAGTTATCAGCATTTTGCAGATTAAATAAAGTTACCTATATTTATTGATTCATAAAATTTAATTCGCTAATCAAATACAAGGGTATAACAACCTTTTTTTGCCTGTTCTTTTGTTTGTGATATTTTATGTCAAGATTTACTATTGTAGCCTTAAGAGCTAGAAAAAAGAACATTAAGTATTTATATGTGATCCTTTGTATGTTTAAGAGAGGTTTATTTCCATGAAAATTATATAAAATTTCATTCCAAGTTTTGTACAATATTCATGTGGAACTAATAAGCAAGATATTAAAGTACCCAATATCATCATGATCCAGTCCTTTTAAATATCAAGAAAAAACACCTCACTACTTCCTGTATTAGTATCATTTATGTCTTTGGAAAAAGGCTTAGATTTACATTTATCTTTTTAAGAAAACAATAGCATATAGCAATATTACATAAAGTATATATGGATTACATAATGCTGCCATTTGGAGGGCAAATACAATCAAATCTGTCCTCTCAAATCAACACAGCTCAAAGTTGACTCTAGTTACAAGTCTCCATCAGTAACACTCAATTTTATCTTTCATTCCCAGGCTGACCGAATAAGGCTTTTGACGCTATGTTGCAAAGCTATGTAGGCCTAGATGGGGAAAAACTGCCTCCAGTTGAATTCTGCCAAAATTGTTGGAACCTTTCAGACCCAGGGATTTTCTGACATTACTTCTGGATAGAGTTGCACTTCCCCAATTAGGAGTGATGTGCAATTTGTGCATTCACTAGCGATCTAGACTCACACCCTTGTCACCTCATGGTTCAATCCACTCTGCACATTGCTGTCTCTGAAGACCACTTGGAAGATTTAACTAGTCCAGAATGTGGCAGAATGTGGAGTTATGGACTTGCTAGAGTACACCTATGGTTGCCACTGTGCATTTGGATAAGATTTAAGATTTATTCTTGTCTTCTGTGGTTTATGACTATTTGGTATGATCTGGTAGACTAAGTCTCCTTGATTAAACAGTGCCATCTTTTAAATCCCAGGAAGTGCACCTTCTCTATAGCACTCTCTTTTTTCTGGAATGAATCCCCCTCTGAAATGGGCAAGATGTTTTCTTACTATAACTGGAAACATATAATAAGAGTTAGTGGAAATATATTCCACTATTCTAAGAAATGGGTGAAAAGAGCACGAAAACCTATATTTACATTTATTTAAAAGTTATCCCCAAAAGCTCCCATTAAGAGATACCACTACTGAAATGTAAACATCTTAAGTCAGCATTTTTGCAATGGGCACTTCACCAATCTTACCACAACAGAACTTGAGTTAATCAATAACAGACCATGGGGTCAGTGACTGTTTTTGGAATTTAAAATATGCTGTTTTTTAGTATTGGGAAAGATCTACAATGATGGATGCAAATATAATGATGGAACTCAGATATAGGAAAGAATCACAAAATCTGATCCAATGCCTGTTTACTGGCTAAAAAAACCACCTAGGATGTCATGAGACTGTAATTTTAATTTTATATTCAAATTACTGCTGACATCTTTGAAGAGTTTGTTTATTTACATCATGCCAAAATCATAAGCAGATCCTTGGCAGCTCATGCCTTATAATACATAATGATAAAATTAAAAAATACAGAGTTTACTAGCTTCTGGTAAGCAGCCTCCAAGTATTTTCTGGAAAAGCTGTTTTTAGCTGCTTCTGAAAGGTAAGTACATATGAGACTAATTGGACTGTCTTATTCCAGAAGACCAGCCTGATTTTAGGGGGTTGGGAAGATTATGTATCTGGGCTTCATCTCCTCCATTAGCCAGGCTGCTGAAGATTCAATTTTTCTCCTTAAATCTTCCCAAACTGCAAAAGGCAGCCACACAATTTGCATCCCTGTTCTGTGTAAAACTACCTTGAAGAAAATATTGTATAAATATCTTAGAACATACATTTAAAATACACCACAAAAAACCATGAATATCTATTATTGCCACCTCAACGCTATTGATGCTAAGTAATTTTAAGTCTGATGACCATCAATGGGAGAGAGTTAGTGGTTTATTCTCCAAAAGTCATAAGTAGGAAATAAAGTGCTGAATAATGTATTTTGCCTAGACAGTGTTTTTACTCACTATTATTATGCTCAATGATGATCAATTCCTTTTTCTGAATACTGCTAGGCATTTTCTTATTGAAATATTTCTTATTGATTTATTAATACCTATCATGGTTGCAATATACTGTATTGTTGGACTTCTGTGGTATGTGAACTTAGTCAATAGAATAGATTTCTGAAGTTATATGTAAGGCCACACTACAATAACACAATAGTCATTTTGTGAACAGGAAAGGAAAACAGAATGGAACACTTTTGTCACTATTTCTATTTCTATCTATTTGGCCAAATAGATTGCTTGGCTTTGGTGTACTGATTAGACTGCTGGATCAGAAACTAGAAAACCATAAATTCTCATTTTCCCTTAGGGATAAAACCTGGCCCAGTGACTTAGACCAATTATATGCTTGAGTTATGACAGCAATTGGAACCAGAATTTCTGTCACCAAGTGATGCAGTTATAAAGTACAATGTCAATCCCTGAGTCTGAGTTGCCATTATAACTCCCAGGTCCATGCAGGAAGATGCAGGAGTCCCAGGCAAGCAGGTTGATAGGTGAGAACTGCAGGTGAGCACTATGACTGGGTGGGTGATGTGGACAGGTGCTATGGAGTACAGCTGCAGGTGTGTGGGTACTGCAGGAGTGTACCATAGGCAGTCACTAGAAGCATAGATGGGTGCATGGATGCTGATGGCCAGTGGAGGTGCAGTGGGTAGGAGCTATAGAAAGATGCAAAAAAACCCCAAAAAACCAGGAGCAACTTACGTCCTCACTGACCTACCTTTTGGGAAGTCAGCAGGGAACACTGGAAATTGTGATGATGTGATATGACTTCCTTCAACATCATAATTGTGAAAAAGCACCTGAGGTGCTGGGAACCTGGATCACAATTGTGCAACCATGGGGTGTCGCAATGGGATCTAAACTCATCTTTCAGCATTATTGTAACTTTGAACAGTCACTGAACTTTGAGTAGTCACAACCAGAGGACCACCTGTAGTTTCTCTCATCCCAATCTCCATCACAAGGATGCTAATGTGGGAAAAATATAAGGATGGAACATTGGGTGTTTTCTAATTACAAAAAGATTCTGAGTCAGCACAGAATCAAGCAAGGAGGAATATCTAAAGACTATAGGATTTTCAATCTTACTTTAGTAAATGTCTATAAAATCAATTCAGTATCAATTCCCATGTAACTTTTGAGATAGGAGAAAGTTATAGTTCATCTGTGAAGCAAATAATACACTATAATTAATCAGAAGAGAAGACTCTTACAAATAAAATTTCAATTTTAATTAATGAAACATATTTATTTGCTTCTCTTATTCATAAGGCAATCATCAGTGCTAATCAGGTTCTTTTTGCTGAGCAGCATTTATTGAAGTCTGGCTTGATTCCCCCCCCCACCCCCTAACAAGTACTCAATTATCCATTCTAATTTCACTAACATTTCTAAACCTAATGACATGTGCCAAGAATATACTGAAGAATATATTGTTTCAAGACTACATAATATTGTAAACATGCCCTTTATTCATCAATTTCCAATAAAATAAGTATCCAACCTGTGACAAATAGTTTATTCGGGGAGATTTTGCTTTTCGGTTGTTAAAAGTTGTATCAAACATAATTAAGAAAGTTAGGTGTAAAAGAAGACTGGGTTCCCCTACTGTGAACTGCTGTATTGAAAGCCTAATTTCAACAACTTTAGCTCGCATAAGAATCCTGTCCCCAAAAGTTAATACTGAAATGTTAAACTTGCAAATGGAGGAAGAGGCAGACCTGTTTCCTAAAACAGGCTTTGTACAGTACACGTCTTAATAAAACAACGCTAATATTTGTACGCCTGGTATGTATTTCCACCGAACTGGTCTTACTTCAGGCGGAAGAAATTATGCTATCCTAGAAGAACGCAGGTATTAGCTGCCTGTCACCTGGGCGGTCATGGGAGGCATCCCGGGCGTCGTACGAACAAACAGGCGCCGCTGCGCTCAATTTACAACCGGCTCGGAGGGAGTTACTTCTCCAGGCATTCAGGGTTAGGGAAGCTTCTCCACGCCCCTTTACCCATTGTCAGGGCCACCTCGGCAGTTTCCGCTCTCGCTTCGGCTCCTTTCGCCTGGTTACCCTCCGCCCTATGGGAGAAAGTCGGAAAGTTTCGGGAGCGCTGCTGAGTCTTCCGGGACCCGCTTCGGGAGTTCTGCGCCGCAACCAGGCAACTCACCTGGGGAAGTCGCAGCCTCCGCAGCCTCCTTACTAGGCAGCATCAGAAGGTAAGCTGGAGCCTGCGCCGGCGCTTAACGGCGCTGGTTAGGGCGCTCTGAACGCAAAACTTCGTCGACGCCGGGAGTTGGAGAAAGGAAACTGCTCGGTGGGGGAGCTATGTACCCCGTGGGAAGGCGAGAAACGCGCGTGTTCCGTAAAGTTAGGTTAAGACGGGGGTATCTGCCTGTCTTCGAGGCTTCCCATCGTCCGTTTACATTGGTTTGGGAGGAAAGTTCCGAGAAGAACAGCTTTTATAGGCGCTTCTCGCGCGTGAGAAAGAAAAGAGTTCGCAAGATCTGCGCGTAGAGAGAGTGTGAGAACTACAGCCATTCCAGTAAAGTTGGCTGGGGTTTGAGTAGCCGAGAAAAGTCCAGATTTGCTGGTAAACGGAGCTGGGGGGCGGGCCAAAAGAGAAGGGGAGCGGAGCTCGAGGGGCTGCGGGAGACCCAATCGGGGGGCTGCCCTGGGGATCTGGAGGAGCACCTCCCTAGAGACAGCGCGCCCGCCTCACTCGCTCCCTTTTGTTTCCTGCAGAGGGTTGCGTGGAGTCCTCTTCCCCACCCCGCTCGGTGACTCTCCTTTGGTCGGCCAGCAACTTTTGCCAGTCCGCTCGGTTAGTAAACCTCGGAAGGTCAGCAGCCACGTCGGGGCTCGTTGGGAAGGCGCTAAGGAATCGGCAGCTTCCCTGAAACATGGCCACCGGGGGCTATCGGGGCAGCGGCGCCGCTACGACCGATTTCTTGGAAGAGTGGAAAGCTAAGCGGGAGAAGATGCGGGCCAAACAAACACCGGCGGCCGGGGTGAGTGATGGCAAAGCTGCCACCAACACTGCCACCAGCGGCGTTGGCGGCAGCGCCACCGCCGCCGAACTTAATAACAACAATGGCAGCGGCGGCATGAATTGTATCCCTCTGGCCAGAAACACCCCGAAGGAGCCCCAGCCGACAGCCGGAACCAGAGCAGGAGGCGCGGAGCCCCCAGGGAGCAGAACCAGCGCGACGCCAACTTCTCCCGAGGAGGAGAAAGTGGCTCCCAAGGGCAAAGGTTCCTCCGGCCCCAGCGCCCGGAAAGGAAAAGGGCAGATCGAGAAAAGGAAGCTGAGGGAGAAAAGACGCTCGACAGGTGTCGTGAACATCCCGGCCACCGAGGTGAGTCGGCGCTGGGTCAGGAGGGCCGGCGCTGGGGAGGAAGGGGCGGCCCAGCCCGTGGGGGGGGGCAGCCACGCCTCTCCCTTCGGCTGCACCTGAGGAGCCTGGCGGCTTGCGAGACGGCGGCCCCTCCCCGTCTCTCTCGGGCCTGCCTGGGCTGCCTCGGTGGTGCGTGAGGCTGGATGCCTACAAATTGCTTCGCGGGCAGTGGGAGGCCGCTGGAATGAAACTGCTCGAGGCGCTAAAACCACAGAGTGCTTCGTTCATTTCTGCGGTTGTGTCCTTGTGGCTTGAGAAGTGCAGTCGAATCCAACTAAATGGATCGAACTGGACTTAGCGCGCCTGTAAAGTTGGGGCTGTTGTTTTCCATTAAAGAAGGTAGCCTTGGTTTTTAGTCTGTGTATATGAAATTACTTAAACCGCTTGGATCCGGAACAGCCTTACTTGGTCCGCTTGCAGGTTTCACAGGCTTGTCACCGTAGATCTGTGGAGTTTGGGTTAATTTAAAAAAAAAAAAAATCACGGTAGTCTATAGGAGTTTTTTTTAAAAGTGAAAATAACTTCTAATGAAATTAAAACAATTCACTATGGATTAGTATAGTTAACTGTTGAATAACACATGACCTTAGTTTTGTATATGATGTGTCTGAAGATAATGTGTTAAGAAAGGCCTAAAAGAAAATTGTTGTAAAATATGATTGAAATAAATCCGTATAGTGTGTTCTGAATTAATAGGTTCCAGGAAAAAAAACCTACTCTGAATTTTTTAATTGTTTCAAAAATGTTGACCTGTTTTTAAATTGTCTTAAAGATGTCGGTGTCTGTTAAATGCAACAGGATAATAGAGATGTTATAACCAATATTGTTACTGTCGGATACTGAACTTTTTTTCCCCTTCACAGTATTGGTTATAACATCTCTATTATCTTGTTTTTAACAGAGACCGACATCTTTTAAGACAATTTAAAAACAGATGGTATAGAGTTCAATATAGTTTTTGTCCTCTACAATACCAACGTATGCAGTGGCTTAAAAGGGAGAAAATAACATTTTGGTTAACTAATACGGCTGTCTTTTTAAAAAACTTACATGTATTCTGGCATTAATTTAAAATGCTGCCAAAAGTTATAAACATGTGACAATAACTCTTTAAATGGAAAAGCAGAAAACTTAGAAAAAACGATATTAACAATCCACTTTAGTATTCAATAATATAAAACAATATTGCTGTCCTTTTTTTCTGGAATGTAACATCTGAAATCACCTAATACTTCATTTCACAACTGCCTAATTATTTCACAGCTACTTAATGAGACTCTTAGAAGATGCTGTTGATGAAAACAGTCTTGACTTTTTTTATGAGATTCATGCTAGCATCTGCTAAGAGCAGCTGTTTAGGAACTTGCAACAATCTTGGGCAAAATATCTATATGAATCTTTAGTTTAAGAAAATCTATTGGGAAAATAGGCATAATCAAAGTTCATCTTATTTCTGCAGTTCTTTCAAAGGAAAACCAGTTCGTTTTTTGCCATTGAATAACCCATACTGTTCAGTACCTTCTGCCCATCCTCCAAAAGACATTTTTGTCTAGTTATTTATTCTAGCATGTGATTTGACTTGAGTTTGAAAGATAGAAGGCATGGCTTCTTTGAATATATGACTTCACAATCCTTCCTTTGTATATTTTTCAGCATGTCTGATATATCAGAGTTTTGTTTCCTCATTATTATGAAAATACTGATACGGCAATTAGAAGATAGCTACATTATGTCTTTTATTATCTACAAATCGTGAATAATTTGAACACATAGACTAAGATATAACTTTCTCTTGCCTACCGCTAACTGGTTTTTCCAGTCTTGAATTAGGTAAAACAATTTTTGTTGTCATTGTCGTGTTTATTAGTTCTCTTCTGCTTTCCATTAGTTTAAATTGGTATTTGGAATGCCATATTATGCCTACTTTAATAGATCTTACCAGCATTGTAAAGTTTTGAAGCAGTTCTAAAATTAATTGTCCAAATCTTCAAAATTGGAGAAAGGTTTATGTAAAAGGAGTGTTAAGTGCACCCCTGCCCCCAAAAGGGCCAGTTTCACATTCAGTAGCAATTTATTCCAAAAATGAGTTCCATAATACACCAAAATGATCCCTTTGAATTGGGCTTGGAAAGGAAGTGATGGAGGAATAGGTGGTTAATCAGTCAAAGCTAGAGGCAGTAAGGGGAACTTTTATTCAGTATCAGCTCTGGAAGGAGGAGGACCCCCAGACTACGAACCTGTTCCTTAAAGAAGAGTATATATAGAGATAGTAATAACTTAAGAAACAGGACAGAACTTTGCAAAATGCAGCTCAAAATTCTGGAGGCCAGGCAGATGTTAGGCATTACCTCTTGTTAGCACCCAAATACAGGTAGTCCTTGACTTACAACTTTCACTTAGTGACCATTCAAAGTTATAATGGCATTTTGACCATTTTTCAGACTTATGACCATTGCAACATCCCCATGGTCGCGTGATTTCCATTCAGAAGTTTGACAACTGAATCACACTTCTGACGGTTGCAGTGTCCCGGGGTCATATGACCATCTTTTACCACTTTCTGACAAGCAAAGTCAATGGGGAAGCCAGATTCACTTAACAACCAGGTTACTATTTTAACAACTGCAGTAATTCACTTAACATATGTGGCAAGAAACATCGTAAAATAGGACAAAAATTCCCTTAACGAATTTCTCACTTAACACAAATTTTGGGCTCAGTTGTGGTTGTAAGTTGAGGACTACCTGTAAATAAGGGTAGAAACAAAAATACTACTCCCAGCTTACTCAGGTGCTCCAAAAAGATACCACTGTCAATGTCAAAAAAGGCCACTGATATACCTAGTGGTATCAATAGAGTCATAGTTTGCTCTAGGTAATTTATCTGACAGGTAACCTTAGCTTTTCTGTAGCAAATACAGACCTAATCTCTCACTAAAAAGGGTTTGATATTCTATTTCCTACTAATGTTTTTGGAGCCACAACACCACTGCATTGTTTATGGTTTGACTAAACATGGAATATTGGACACTGGGCTCCACTTGTTCAGATTACCAAACTAGTTGTTTAGTGGGTTGTTCTAATCTAGAGCATTATTTCATTGTTAAAATTGTAACAGATTTAGAACAAAATCTCTGAATGAAGAAGGTTATGTGTGCATGCACAGATATATGCCTGCTCCCTGATGCAGTCCGAGATGTGGCCTTTGAGATCAGAAATACTGGAGTTATTATGGGCTTCAAATAGGTTTGCAGGACAATTTGAAACAAAACAGGTGAAATATGGAATATTTCCATATTTAGTATAAGATATATATAATCTTATAAGACTAAGATATCCTTCTGAATATAGCCTCTAATGGGGAGAAGTAGCCTTTTTTATATAATGAGATCAGAAGCTTTAATATAATTGAGGGAGGTAGAATTGGTGAACTGAATGCCATGAATGGGAATGTATACAACAGAAAGTAAAGGTTAGAAAAGGAAAACATAGGTGCATTGATGAAGTAAAATGAGGACTTTGATCTTGAACAAAAAGGTGTATAGAAAACCAGAGAAAGGATTCTGATTTCAGATAATTTTTAGGTTACAATGGATGGTAATGAGTGAAAAGGTGCCACGAGGGAAGCCAGGAAGGATTTGGAAGACCCAGTGCAAACCGTACACAAGTAGAGGGTTAGGGAGGACCTGCAGAGGCTATGCATGGCCGGGTGTGTGCATGCTATGGGTGGGGACAAATTGCTGTAATGATTACTTTGTTTGTGGAAAGCTGGCAGGGAAGGTTACAAATGACGATCATAGCTCCTTGCTATGTCATAATCATGAGCTGAGTGCCCAGATTGTGATCATATGATTGTGTGGGTGCTGTGATTGCCAGAACTTCAAGGATCAGTTTGTATGTTCATCTTTTCAGCAGCACTGTATGTTTGAATAGTTGCTGAATGAATGGATGAAAGCTGAAGACTGCTTATAGAGCATCTTGTAGTATGAATAATGGATGTGTTAGATGAGTTGAGTCTGTAAATTCTGGATATATAAAGGATGATGAACTTGCTTGGCAGCTATACATATTAAGCATATTTGTTTATATGTACTTTTTCACTATATAATTTATATTTGAAGTATTAATATATTTCAAAATATTGATTGAAATATTTACAAGCTAAAATATTCTGTGTAGAACTTTAATTATCACTTCTTGGAAGCAATTCATGTTGTGCAATATGTTTTAACAAGTAAATTATAAACACTTTATCTGCATACATCTTAATTTACATGTAAGAACTATGGATTTAACCAGATAGTCTAGAAGCTTCAGTATATCCTTCTAGATATTGTTCTGTATACAGACAACATGGAATTTTAAAGTACACTATATTGTATATTTTGTGTACAGTTTTCCCTGTATTAATTTATTACATGAGAAGCAGGATCACAGTTCATAGATTAAAGTATGTTTTAAAAAAACCCCATTCCTTCATAGCCACTTTGGGAAATTCCACCTTGTGAATTAAAATAACCTGCTATTGATTATTTTTGATAACATAATTAATTCTATAAAAAACAACCTGTTTTCTATGTGAAAATCCAATGGTGTGGTATAAGGACATATGAATCAACTTTTTTTGCTAAAGCTAAGCAGAGACTAGGTGGTATATTCCTTAACGTTTAGGTGACTGGGAAAATACAAGCATCTTGGGGAGCTTCATTAATACATTCTTGCTATGTATACAACTAATAGCTACTGACATATTGTTATTTTTTTCAATGTTTTAAAAAGGATTTTAATAAGATCCTATTCAGTTGTCTATCTCTTTATCATGCATATTTGTTTCAAATTAGTCACCTAGAGTTGTTTGTTAGAAAGCTGGATGGCATACAAATTTAATAAATAAAATAAATAATTCAGTCTTCAGATATTTAACAGTTATAATTAGCGGTATATTGGCATGAGCTGCTACATGATTTCTGTTATTGTCAATTTGATAAAATTTAAAACTACCATTCAGGAACTCAATAATAAGTATGTGTGATTATTTGTTTGCTTGTTTCTATTAAACAATTTGGTTATAAAATTACAACTAAAAAACAACTAAAAAAACAGTTGACTTTGAACTGCTCATTTTATATATCCCCGCTATTGTGAATAAAAATACCACTAAGAGCATAGGTAGGGCTAAGCCATATATTCTCACTAAATACATTTGATATGTAAATTAGCACTTGATATTTGAGAAAGCTTAAGCTTTAGCTATGATTAGTGGAAAGAGCCGTGGAAAGTATACAATATCATCAAGAGAGTAAAAGAATTGAAATGGAAATGGGCTGGTCACGTAGCAAAAACTGATGACAGGTGGACCAAGGCAATCATAGAATGGAACCCACTTGATAAAAAGTGTCCATGGAAGAGACCTAAAACAAGATGGATCGATGACATCAGCAACTATTGTGGGCCCAATTGACAAAAGAACTCAGGACCGTATAGGTTGGAAACATGCGGAAGAGGTCTTCATCCTGCAGTGAATAGACAGTGGCTAAAATGATGATGATGATGATTTGAGAAAGTTAGTTGAAAACCTTAACTCTGGGACTATAGATTTAAACTTATTCTTTAAATTTATTTATTCTTTTAAAATTAAACTGTTGCCTTGTTGGCTAAGCAGGTATGACATTGTTGGCTGAGTGGGTACAAAGATAGCCAGGGAAGTGATTAAAGCCTGGGAAATGGGGCCCCTTGTCACTCAACAGTGCTGATTTACCACCAGCTTATCAGGTAGTTAGGAGCCAAGCACAAGGAAACAACAGCCAGTGACATAATAGCTAGCCATCAACACCCCAAAAAAGCCACACACAACCAAGCACCACATAAATACTACACACAGAACAGCCCAAAGTACACATTCTGGTAGAGAGAAGTTCCCTGAAGATGGGCTCCAACACGAGTCCGAAAGTTCAGAAGATTAAACCTCTGGTCCCGGTGATCGATCCTGATTGTATCCTACAAAAGCTATCAAAGAAAATTGAAGGAAATATTGATAATATTATTTTGCACTAAACTGATTTTTGCTATATAGCAAATAATAGTGATTTTATTAATACACATAATACAATTATTATTATTAATTAAAATTAATGAGGCATACCTGATTTTTATATAACTTTTATAATGAATTGTTATAATGATTTCCAGAACAAAACATACTAAAGGACTCTATCTTAAGGTATTGTATCTTCAAGAAATAGAGATTATATGATACAACAGTAATTTGTATTTCTGTCCTTTGCCATCTATAACGGGGGTCTCCAACCTTGGCAATTTTAAGACTTTTGGACTTCAACTCCCAGAATTCCTCAGCTAGCTTTGGAGACTCCTGATCTATAATGATTTAATATTTGCAAACCAGCCACTGGGGTCAGACTGTCTTTCAGTCAGTCATATATCTAGCCCACCAAATTCTGTTGACAGCTTTAAATATACAAAAAATAAAGTCGCAAATATAGTGTCATCGGTGATAATACAATAACCAACGGTCTCTCCAATCCACAGCAACAAAAGATCCTCTGTTTATATACTAAGTTATGGCCTGGGGAAAGATACATGTTTTTAATGCCCTCCTTAAACAGGAATAATAATGAATTCCCCCTCCTACCCCCCAAGAAACTGTATTTGGGGGATATGTACCGAGAAAAGGCCGTTTCACACTAGATGGTATTGCTTAATTGACCTAAAGCAAGTCAATTTTTTTTTACAGGAAACATAGGAGACTGATGATCCCTCAAATATCTGCCCTATGACATGTAGCGCTTTAAAGGTGACAACCATCACCTTGAATTGCACTTGGAAACAACTGGTAACCAGTGTAGGTTTAAAAACGAGAGCAGAATCCAACTAAGTGCAGTCACATTTTCTAAATGAATAAGAATAGAGTCCATTCCTCAGTTTGTCCAGATGTGAGATCATTTAGCATTATCCCTGTTAGGAGGGATGAGAAATTTAGCCTAAAATCAAACACATCTTATGAAACAATGCCAAATTCTTATTGAAAATGTAGATTTTTTTTTCAGAATTATCCGCATTTTATTTATGAAAAGGAATACATTAATATCTTTGTGGAGAAGTTCTTGATTGTATATCTGTTATTTAATTTAAAAAAGAGAAAAAATAGTGGAAGATTTAGAAAAAATAGAGCAATAGCAAATAACTTCCCTTCAGGCTTCCCCAGTGAATATAATATTAAAAGTTGGCCAGGTTATTTTGGCACCTGAGGAATGGAAAATGTTTTCTTTCAATAACAATGCAGCATAATAAATAAAATAATCAGCTGAGCTTTCTTAATGTCAGAAATAACTCAAGAGGCAATCCATCATTTTAACAAGTTCATTCTGGTGGCATTAATACCTTTTACTTTATTTTGCTAGTTTCCTAAACTTTAATAAATAAAGATTCAGTCACATCTTCTTTGGTAGGATGGACATGCTTCTTTTTCCCTCTTTTTATTGCTTATTCATTTGTACTAAAATTATAACAAATGTTTGGGCAAACAGTCTTAACTAAATATTTATATCTTATGTTTCTTTTCAAAAGGATCTGTAAGGCAATTGAACATTACCAGAAAAACATCACAACACGATAAATGATCACAAAAGCACATTCAGCCACCTACTGTACATCAGATAATTATTTATTAAGATGGATGGGTTTTGTTCTGTTTTTCAGAGATCAAAGCCAGCGTTTTGAATTAAGAACTAAAGTAGCAGATGCAAAAAGACTCTTCATTAGTTCCCTCAAAAAACTGTCAACAAACATGCATGGCTGTCAACACAACACAAAAATAGTTTTCCAGAGCTATAGTCATATTAGTCTGTTGCATTATAAGCAGTTGTTTTATGACGTCCTTAACACCTTTGTTTATTGCAGTCCACATCATTGTATTTCATGAAGGGATGGGGGTTGGAAGTAAGTGTCTATGGTATTTGAGGGCTTGCTGAAACAGTGTAGTCAAGATGAAGTGAAATATAGGAATGACAGACTTAGCTGATAAGAACAGCTATTGCCCAAACAGTTGTTGGACATCATAAAAGCAATTTTCTCACTGGCCAGCTCATTTTCATATGGGTTTGTGTTATATACAATGCTATCGTTAAATATGGTTGTTTGATTTGGTTTAAAGCTGGCATGGCCAATTGTGAGCCATGGATTGTATGTGGTCCTGGAAAGCTAGAAATGCAGGCCCTATAAGATTGTAAACTTTTAACATTATTATGGGATCTACTGTATATACATTAATTATATTATATATTTTATATGGAGCCCCAGACAATTCTTCTTCACCCAGCCAAAAGGTTGGTCACTCATGGCTCTAGAGAGATGTGTAAAGCTATTTTACAGGAGGGATCTTCCATTCTTGTGAGAATTCAGTTAATTATTTAAAAAGGGTTTGTGGCACTTGCATCATTTTGTATAATGCCTGAAAAAGAGGTCTACGCTTACTGTAATTAAGGCCAAACTAAAAAATGCTGACTACTTATCCATTCTTTGCAAAATGAAAATATGGCCAATAGATGGATTATTTATACTTTATTTGTTTACCGTGCTTCTGAATGTTGTGTTTTCAAGTAGGGTTACTACGAGGTGTAAGTAAGAACAAAATATTTATAAAATATAACTGATCTTTTCAGTTATAAAATGAGTCTAATGTAGTTCATAGCACTGTACTGAGACAGCCTGATTTGTTCAAAGGGCAGATTCAGGCCTCTAATAATATTTTGTAATAATAATTAAATGTCCTGTATTGGCTTCACATACCTTTTACTGGCTTGTTTTGTGCCCTGAAATATGATTTCTGAAGAAATTGAGCTCAATTTTTGCAGGGATAATTCTTTCTGTAGTGTTAAAAGTTTTTAGGGCTGTGTGTTTTTCTTTATTCTCTTTTTAAAGTGGTTGAGATCCAATCATTGCCACAGAGATATTACCCTTTTTAATCATCTGTCTTCTCAGTAGCCAGTTATCTAGAATTTGTCCAATCTGAGCCTCAAGACTAAGTTCCTCCATCATGCTACTGTGTAGACTTACTAGTTCAAGGCTCAGTGAAAAATTAGAGCAATAACAAAGCAGTTTGTGTGAGGAGGAAATTAGATACTGCATTCTTCTTTCAAGGCCTACTTTGAGTCATCACAGAAGTGGTTCTAGGTAGGACTGCAGTCATTTCAGAGTCTGGCTAGACCTGTTAGAGAAATCTTATTCAGAAAATTGTCTCTTGATTGTAACAGGGTTACAATCATCTGTGAATACTGTTTGACTAAGATCCTTTATACTGTGCCAATCAGCTCCTACATTACCCAATCAGAAGTTTGCCCTCTATAGTCAACCTTTCAAAAGGCTGAGATATTGCAATATGATCATAGGTCACTTGTTAGCTGAGGACAAAACTGCTGATCTCTGAATTCAAACCCCTTCTTTCTCCTTTGTCCAGCGAGCATTTTACATGTTCAGACACATTTTTTAAAAAACAAAATCCTACCTGCATTGCTGATAAATTGGAGCCATTTTATATTTTTTGAATAGAGAGAGAGAAAGAGAGAGAGAGAGAGAGAGAGAGAGAGAGAGAGAGAGAGAGAGAGAGAGAGAGAGAGAGAGAGCGAGCGAGCTGGAAAAAAATTGTCCTTATCAGCAGTTCAGTGAGCTTCTAAATCAAAGCTAGGCATCTTTCTGTCCTCCATGCTACTTTTTAAAATATATATGTCCTGAAAATGCATTTTAAAGTAAACTTACAATTCAGAATGAACTAATGAAATACATTTCTTACTAGACATATTTCTCTTTCAAGCATGAAATCAAATATTGTTTTAAAGTCATAATGCTCTTGTTTATTTAAATGTAATTAAACATATTCTAACTGTAGCCCAGTGCAAGTTATTTGAAGTGATGACATTTTACAGAGATTCAGTATTACAATGTATTATTGATCAGTTTATTCAGCTTCTGAAAGGCTATATCTTTTTTATATTTTGCAGAATGAGTCCTCTTGTTTAATGGGATTAATTGAAGAAAGGTCACTATTTTAATTTGAAAATATTTAACTGATGGACTTCATAGTTCAACTTTATTTACCTTAGTTGTTTTTACTGCCTGTGATGACTAGTTTAAAGTTAGAAATTTGGATAATCAGTTACCAGTTTTATTAATGATGATTCAGTGCTTCCTTCTCAAAGGATATGGAATTCTATTGTAAAATACTTGACTATTTTTATTTGTGTTTAGAAGCAAAAGATGCTGTTTACATATAATAAGTCCTACCCTCAAATTCCCACCTAGAAATAAAACTTGCAGGAGAATCATGGACAATTTTACAAGTTTTTAGGATGAAATAGAGATGAGAGCATGTATAACAAGATTGTTAATAGGACAGAATAACAAGTTGTATATGTAAGGAAAACTGCATTAAGTTACACAAATATTGATGCTTTATTAACATAATATTTATTCTACTTTATATTTAACACCTGTGAGTCATGGCTTCCACCCATATTTTATTTTGCTTGTAAACAGATCTAAAAACTCCTTAAATTGATGAATATTATAGAAAACTTTCAAATAAAGTACAGCTAGTCCTTGTTTAGCGACTGTTTGCAGTTATGATGGTGATGAAAAAGTAACTTTCTGATCAATGTATGCATTTCTGACCTTTGCAGCATCTCTCACATTAGTGAGTTACAATCAGTACCTGTTGTCCTGGTCCTGATCTGTTTTTTCTTCTCACGGAGTGAAGAGTTTACTTAAACAACCTATCTCTTCCTGAGTTGTCCTTATCTTAAAAAGTGCTCTGTAACTTTTATTAATTGATTAGAATCCTCCAGCAGGCTGTGCTGCTGCCTGACAATGACAAAACCCTAATCAATTTCACACTATAGGCATTTTTGTCATCTAAGTGGCTAGGCCAGGGGTGGGCAACTGTGGCCCCTGAGACAGCCAAGCTGGCTCAGGAATTCTGGGAGTTGAAGTCCACAGGTTGTAAAAGGGCCACAGTTGCCCACCCCTGGGCTAGGCTAATACAATTGTGCATGTGCGTTTACTCTCTTGAAATCCCTTCCTCTACAATGAATGTAAATACAAACATTAATTTGCTTGTTGCTAATTATCCCAGGGCCTGGGGTAAGCATTCCAAAGGGAGCAAGAGTGGGGAAAGAGTTATAAGCTTTGTCCTTTTATCTAGCTTCCTTTTGACTCAAGTTCCAGAAACTGTCCCCAACTATTTGAGTTCATCTGGCTGTTTGGGATTATATTTTTCTGATGCTGTAAAGCAAAGAAGAAAATATATACAAAGTAAGTATAGTCTTGATGATTTTATTTTTACTTAGCAACTGCTTTGCTTAATGACCATGTCACTCGTCCCAATTGGACTACCTATAATAGAATTATTGAGTTATTGTTATTGTTATGTGAACATGAAGACAAAAGGACCAACAATAATAATAATCAATTTTGTAAACTGAAATAGAAAATGGAATGTTGTTACAAATTAGACTTCTGATTAGAATGAAAACCATGTTTAACAGAATGTTAAGATTCTGAAATAAGTTACTAGTTTTAAATGGTTTTGTAAAACTCTGGTATCTATCTAATGTTTGAAATATCAGTGAGGCATCTCCAGTGCCGCCTATAGTATTGATTCCTACTTTATAATATTAGGTACATCACACTTTATCACTGTAGGTTGAAGAACTTAAAACAAGGTATTTTTTGTACGTTTTCAAATGTGATCTAACTACATGGTGAAAATCTTGAGGAAAGAATACAGTGTATCTGTGTATGGAATCTGGTAACTTGATACAACCTTTATTTTTCTCCTGACTATAAACTTGGAAAGTACTTGATTGCATCTTTATTTTTAAGAATATCCAACTTGAAAAATATATTTTTGTCATCGCTGCCACTGTAGTTGAAATATTGTTGTTCTTAAAAACCTAATGGCAGTATAATGAAAGAACGGTTAAAGATTTTCAAATTGGTAGTCACTTCTTACATGTTGGCTATATCTTAATATATCAACTTCTAGATCAAGTAACCTCAATTGTATTAAAATATTTCTGGTGGAAACTTTTGGGTTTTTATATAAAATTTGTATGAGTAAGTTTTAAATACTGGATAATGTTTAGTTTATTTGGATCACATTGAGCTTTTTGTTCTTAACTGTACTGCCAGCTATTAAACATCTGCTCCTCACTTTGAATTAGTAAATTTCATCTGCCTATACAAGGCGTGTAGGATTCAATTTTTTTTCTTTCCAACATGGCTAAATACCCTAGCAAAATATGTATAAACACTGCCAGAAGTCATGAGAGTTGATCTCAAATGAACACTTAATTGTTTAACTGCAGAGCACTTGCCATATCTTCTCAGATTAAGCTAACTGAAGAATATTTATATTAATTTTTATTTTTTCTGTATTTCAGTATTTCAAATGTGGTCTTGAGTCATCTTGCAAATACTGTATTATGTTCTTGAATGCAGTAAAAAACATTTCTTGATTTGTGTATGTTTTACTAAGTTGTTTTTCAAGGCTTTGTAATTTTTTAAATTAATTCTACATGTTGTAGCAACAAGTAGTACTTCCACCTTCTTTTTTATTTAGATGAATATTTTAGGTTTTTAAAAATCCCTAGGCTTTGATGGAACTTATTAAAGTATAAAACAGTTGATGATTGTTTAGTTGCAATGAATTAGTATAGCAGAATAAATCAAGAAATTCAGTTAAAAAGAAATATTTAAAAATGAAAAGATAACGTTAGTTGATTTTATAAGGTATCCAAAAGTTGTTTGATAATGACAACAACTGAAGTAATTAATTTTGCTGCTTCATACCCTCTTTAATGGCTAGAAGGATTATTACAAATTAACTCACACTTCACACGGGTCATGTGAAGTAGAGTTCTAGAAGTATAGGAAAGCCACCTATTGATGACTAAAAAAAATGGTCCATGACTAAAAAAAGCAAAATTATGCCTATATATATGGACATCGTTAGACGAAGTATACCAAAATTAAATTGACTATACTATTGGTACAGGGAGTTTGAAGGGCTGAGTTATAAAGCAAAGAGGCTGACTGTGGAGCATATTATAAAGTCATGCAAGTTTCAAGTCAAGATAAAGTAGAAGAAAGCCAATCACAATATGAGCTTCATTTTATATTTACAATTCTCAAAGAAAGCATCAGGATTTATTCTGAATCCTGAATTTCATTGATAAGGAACCAGGGGAACTATTAAATGGTATCAAATAATTGTTATGGATTAATGAAAAAAGAGGCTGCCAAAGACCAAGAAAGCAAACTAGATGTAAGAACAGATGGCAGAAATTGCCAAGTAAAGAAGAGAAGCCAAAGACAAAGCTTTCAGGAAGCAACTTAACAAGAATTTCAGAAAGTTGTTAAAAGAGACATGAAGAAGTATTACAATGACATCTGTAAAAACATTGTAGATGGAAATGGGCACAAAAACACAAGATCAGCAAACGTAGAAAGAGGTTCCAACCTTGAAATGGCATGCTGAAGTAGTCCAATAAAGATTCCAAGAAAACCAAACAAAGATAGAAAGTTTAAACTGAATATCGGTACAGTAGAGAAAACATTGAGGGTACTTTAGAAGATATTCCTAATTACAATAATGTCTAGTATGAAAAAAGAACCTAAAACAGCACTCCAGTCTTTACCAACTTGGAAGGTAATAGAAATTTATGGATGTTTTCATAAATATGGAAAGAGACAGAAGAAGAATCAGTAAAATGTCTAACTAAATAGTGTCAAGAAATCTAGAGAACAACAGCATGGCCAACAGATTCCAAGCATATATCAATGCCAAAAAAAGACACTGAATGTGTAAACTGTCATAGGTAAAGGTAAAGGTTCCCCTCGCATATACGTGCTAGTCGTTCCCGACTCTAGGGGGCAGTGCTCATCTCCGTTTCAAAGCCAAAGAGCCAGCGCTGTCCGAAGACGTATCCATGGTTATGTGGCCGGCATGGCTAAACACCAAAGGCGCACAGAACGCTGTTACTTTCCCACCAAAGGTGGTCCCTATTTTTCTACTTGCATTTTTTATGTGCTTTCGAACTGCTAGGTGGGACAAGTAATGGGAGCTCACCCCATTACGTGGCACTAGGGATTCGAACCGCTAAACTGCCAACCTTTCGATCGACAAGCTTAGCGTTTTAGCCACTGAGCCACAGTACACATACACAGCCACAGTACAATACAGTATCCTTAATTCCATATGCTAGCAAATAATCGTTGGAGTAATCCAACACACACTAGAACTTTACATGGAAAGAGCAATGCCAAATGTTCAAAATATGAGACCTTGCTTGATGCATGTTGAATATGTAAGAAAGCAAAAGAAATCCAAATAAGCCATAGTCCGTACAACATATGGCGAAAAAACTGGCTTTAGGTTGGCAGAGGACTCAAATAAGGCTGTTCACTCATTCATTCAACTACCGGTATATACTTGAATACATATTGAGGGAAGCTGTATTGAAAGAAGATGAGAATGAAAATACTACCAATAGTCAAGAAAGTAAATAAATTAGGGGTGAAATCCAGCAGGTTCTGACAGTTTCTGAAGAACCGGTAGTAGAATTTTTGAGCAGTTCAGAGAACCGGCAAATACCACCTCTGGCTGGCCCCAGGAGTGGGGAGGAAATGGGGTTTTTGCAGTATCCTTCCCCTGCCATGCCCACCAAGCCATGCCCACAGAACCGGTAGTAAAAAAAAAATGGATTTCATCACTGAAATAAATGTATCATAGAAGAAAACAACTCAGTTTTCAGTTGATATGTTGGACACATTATGCACAGATCTAACTATTGAGTTATTTACAATGCAGGAAAAGATATGAGAAAAGTGAGGATGAGAACAACAAGAAGGAAGATTGATGTCAGTTACAGTTACAGTTGGAAGTCCATCATTGGAAGATGTTGGGGACACATTATGACCCATAATCAAATTTCTATTAGCAGATGCAATGTGTTCTCTGATGCCAGTCTTCAGTAATACAAGCAGAATTGTGTTCAAATAGTGTTTGTGCTCTTCTGATGTACCGATATATCAAATTAGTTAATTGTGAAATGAAACATTAGAGCAGTAAACACTCTAAATAGGTCTTTGGTCTGCTCCAGCATGTTTCTTTATTTTCCAAATAAGTTCAGATACCAGATCTTAAAAGTTCCATCAAATGAAGTTGGGTATCAATAGAACTGTGGGGCTGATTCTGCTTTCCATTTCTTGTATAGTGCTTGATCCCTTGAAAATAAATCTTATCACATGCTATAGAAAAGGGCAGCAACTCATGAATTTCTATTCCTGCTAAACCTGAGGGATTAAAACCATTACATTGCATCAGAACAAAAGACCAACAGTGATAGTGTGTAGATTAGATTAGATTTTACTTACTTCAGTCAGTGATCATATTAGAATAGTATGTGGGTTGGTATGATGAATAATACATTAAGTTTTGATCTCTGTTATTTTTCCTCTAATAGTATTATGGCCATGGAATTAGATTACCTAATACCTACATTGAATTTAAGCCCCAGAACACAAACTGGCACAATTAATATACTGTTTTAAGTAGGAACACTGCTCAGGAGGAACATATAGCAACAATAAACAGTGATGAGAAACCAGATTCACTTAACAATTGCGTTACTAATTTAACAACTGCAGTGATTCACTTAACAACTGGCAAGAACAATCGTAAAATGGGGCAAAACTCACTTAACAAATTTCTTACTTAACAACATAAATTTTGGGCTCAATTCTAAATTGAGGACTGCCTGTATACCAAACTAGGTGCTCATTAAGACTAATTTTGGTCACAGGTCATCATCTGATGAATTTTGAGCACTGCAGTACAGAACTCTAGATAAGATTGGCGGCACACAAATCTAATAAATGAATAAATAAACTTGGCAACATTGCATGTTGTATCATGTTGGTATCAGGTAGCGACATTGCATGTTGTAGCACAGTTGATATCTGAAAGCACCAGGGAGATGTAGAACTGTCTTGTGTGCTGTGGGTATTTATACAGTAATGATAAGATGAGGCTGGTATGGATATCTCTGTAATATTTGGCAGTGGAGAAGCACATGCTCCCTTGTTTCTGGGTGTCCAGAGTCACAGGGGTATTGTCTTTCTGGATAAGGAATCTTCCTGTATCGCTTTTCGAGGAAAGCTGAGGGTGGGGTAAAGGCTCCAGTCTTTAGGGACTTCAAGTTAGGTATGCCCTAGGGCCATGATGGTGAACCTATGGCACATGTACCACAGGTGGCATGTGGAGCCATATCGGTGGGCATGCAAGCGTTGCCCTAGCTGAGCTCCAGCGCGCCAGCTAATTTTCAGGCCTTTCGGGCCCACTGAAAGTCAGGAAACAGGCCATTTCTGGCCTCCGGGGGGTCGGGAAAGCTGTTTTTGCCCTCCCCAGGCTCCAAGAAAGCCTCTGGAGCCTGGGGAGAGTGAGAAACGGGCCCACTGTGCCATCATGTGTCAAAAGCGGGGGAAGCTCAAGGGAGTCGCATGTGTGGCATTGAATTATGGGAGTGGGCACGAAAGCATGTGACACCCCCCCGTGCAACCCCCACTTTTGGCACACAACGGAAAAAAGGTTAGCCATCGCTGCCTAGGGAAATCAGAGTACTTATTGGATTCACTAGCAATAAAGGTGGATCCTAGTTAGGTCCAGCTGGCAATCTATTTGTTACAAGCTATTTAATAAGTGAAAATTGACCTGTTTTAAGTTACCCTTGTTTTATTCAAGCAAAAAGGGAAAAGTGTTTTCATTCTTTTGGTCTTGTTTTCTGTAATCCTGGCTGAAAGGAAGGAGACAGTATCAGTAAATATAATTTGGATGCCTAAAACAGATTTATTATCTTAAGTGTCCCATTTGGGTGCGGCAGGCCCAGTGATGAAAGATAGTCTTAAAGTAAAAATTAAAACAAAATTGAAAAAAACCCTGTAAGCATGTTATCTGCACACTAAAAATGTGCACTATGAAGCATTTCGGCTATATTTTGTTTGCTACCACAGGACATTGCAGATACAGATAATCATTAACATAGGACCATAATTGAGGGCAACTTTCTGTTGCTAAACAAGACAGTTAAGTAAGTTTTGCCCCATTTTATGACCTTTCTTGCCACAGTTGTGAAGTGAATTCACTGCAGTTGTTAAGTTAGTAATGTTGTTAAGTGAATCTGGCTTCCCCATTGACTTTGCTGGTCAGACGGTCACAAAAGGTGATCACGTGTCCCTGGAAGAACGCAACTGTCATAAATACATGCCAATTAACAAGCACTTGAATTTTGATCACATGACCATGGGGATGCTGCAATGGCCATAAGTGTAAAAAACCAATAAGTCACTTTTTCCAGTGCCGCTGTAACTTTGAACAGCCACTAAATGAGTGGTCATAAGTCCATTACTATCTGTATACATTGTATCTAATGCTGTTTTCTCCCTTTTAGAAAATCATGACACAGGGATAGTGTTTTCAGTGCTGTCATAAATTCAAATGGTTGTTAAACAGGGCAGTTGTTAATTGATGACTACTGATATGCTATTGCTATTTAACTGGATTTTTTGGCTATTGTTTTCTGTGATAGAAGCATGCCTTTATTTAAAAATAAACATGACTTCCTGTTACATATTTATATGAAATAAATCACCATGTAAGGATTTGCTTCTAAAAGGCAACTGAAAGTTACAAAAATGAAAAGTTACAAAGCCTCTACCCAGACTTGTTACCTTTACTTGAATTTTTGGTTAAATTACAGGTATTCCTTAATTTACACAGTCATTTATTCAGTGACAATCATTAATTCGATGTTACGATGGTGATGAAAAAATGGATTTACAATCTGTACCCAAAGTTACATCCATTGTAGCATCCTTACACTCATGATTAAAATTCAGGCATTTGGCAGCCTGTTCATACTTAAATTACAGGGACATTCCACTCCCACCTACCTATCTTCCCCTCTCCATTTATGCCTTTTCACTGCCTGTTAACCAGGGGTGAAATCCAGCAGGTTCTGACAGGTTTTGGAGAACCGGTAGCGGAAATTTTGAGTAGTTCGGAGAACTGGCAAATACCACCTCTGGCTAGCCCCAGAGTGGGGGAGATTTTGCAATATCCTTTCCCTGCCACACCCACCAAGCCACGCCCACCAAGCCACACCACGCCCACCAAGCCACGCCTAAAGAACCGGTAGTAAAAAAAATTGGATTTCACCACTGCTGTTAACCTACCCTGTGGGGTTCCAATCAGATCTAGAACTTGAGGCTCTGGGCTAGTTTGCCACGTCCTGAGAAATCTCAGTTGGCCTAGCAAGCGCCAGAGAGCATTCATTCTCTCAGCTGCCTTCTCTCCCCAGCCCCACATGAATTCCCAGCTTGGCCCAGCAAGCACCAGCAAACATTTGTTTGCTTCCAAATGCAGTGGGGAATGCCACAATTGCCATTGTAAGTCAATGTGATCATGTGGTATCTCACTTTATGACTGCCTCAATTTAATAATGTCAATTCAGTCCTAGTTGTGGGTGCAAGTCAAGGATTTAAATATTGGTGTTGAGTCTGGCCTTTCTTGTCTAACAGTAAGATGAACAACACTTTCTGGTTTTGTTGACATGCTAAACTATAATTAATCTAAAGTGGAAGCAGACATTTCCCTTTTTTCTTTCTGCTTCACCTAGCAAGATAGAACTTGCTAGGGAGATTCTAGGTTAATTTCCATTGTAACTAACCTCAGATAATAATGTTTTGCCAAATTCTGTCAATTAAATTTTAATCCATTTGTCACTAGTAGTGCAGTAAAGAAATACAAAGCAATAAACTCTACTTGGTGCTGGAGATTATTAATGAGAGGCCTTTTGAAGCTTCTCCCAGTAAAATGGGGAAGGAAAACTTGTTTGTTGATTGTCTCTTTGCTTAAACTTCCCTTACCTTATATGCAACTTTCACAATCCTATCCACTAAATGGAATAGGCTTTTTTGATAGCATATTGGAAAGTGTAGCAGATTCCCACCCTATTCAACTGACATAAACCATTGCCAGATTAAAGAACCTTCCAGCAGCAGAGGGTCACCCTAAATAAGGCACTTTCAAGCAAGCATATAAAAATATAAAACAATAACAATAAGACCGGTTTTGGAAACCTCTGTCTTTTATCTCCTCCTTCTCTTACTGGTTTGAATTACATGGCTATCCTAAAATAGTCTAATGCTAAAAAACAGATGGATTATATATATTAAAACTGGTTTTAGCATTCTAAATTTTCATTTCCAATTCCTTGAAAATGATCTTAACACTTAGAGATGTTACGTTTAAAGGATTGTGTGTTCTCTTTCATACATTTAGTATGTATAGCTATACATACAGGAATGTAAGATTGGTGCTTATGTAAATTCATTTATGTACTGTTTTTGCTTTGATAACATATAAGTATAGCAAAAGCAAAGCTTTTCTTTGTCACATAGAAATGAAAAATGACAGAATATTTCAAACAATGACATGAAAAATATATATATATTTTAAATTACAAAGTGTACAGCTTTCATGTATTCTGATTGAAGGTGTTGCAAAGGTTAATAACTGGGTTGCAACATCTATTGTAGGAAAATATTTTTTTTAGCTTAGTCAGTGTTAGCTTCCATTTAAGGAAGAATGTTAAGACCAGTGGTATTTACTAACTCTGCCTGTGAAAACATTCCTTTTTACCCTCAGATGCTGGTTCAGCTGTCTTTCTTCTAAGAGAAATTATTTCAGTATATTCCATACATTTGAAAAATTTAAGCACTCTGGACAGAAAAAATTGATTGCATTTACTATTATGGAATATGTGACTGTGCTTGATTATTGCAGAACCACAGTGACAGTTCTAAAACTGTTTTGCATTAACTATGTTTATTTGCAGAGGTGTGGGTGCTGTAAAGTAGTATTGAACCTTGGACTCAATAGTTAAATTCATATTGTTTTGTCGGCAGTATATAGAAATGAGTTAATCCCTTGAAATTTAGCTATATTATACCAGAGACCAGGTAGCAATAACTTGCCAACTTTATCTGTGTTCAGAAATTAAGCTGGCTAACGTTAGGCCTGGTTAGTGCTTGGATGAGAAACCTACAGAAAATAACAAGGCTGTAAGCTTGAAGCCTTTTAACACTGGAAACTGGGGGAGGAAGAAATCAATAGAAAACCATTTCAGTGTTGCTGTTACAAAAAAAAAAAAAATCCCTATATGTTTGTGTCCATGAAGACAGCAGATATTGAATTTGTCTTATCTTTTAATATACAGACAGCAATGTAAATGATAATCTTTTAGTAAGCTACATTAAGACTCAAGCTCTTTTATCCTGGAGATCAGCCAGAAATATCTCATAAAAAATATGTAGGAAAGGAAAATGAAAAGTAACTGATTAAAAAGCAATAGTAGGAAATTTGGTTCTTTATGCTCCTTGGTATCATAGTTTTGCTAATGTTTTCCATCAGATGTCATCAGTTTGATTCAAATCAAAAATGTAGTACTAGAACATTTATTGCAGTCAAGAAACCCAGTATAAAGCCAGAAATGTAACTTTGACCACTTAGTATTGTTTGGAGAAAGAGCAGCTGAAAAATCTGTACATGTGGAATAAAAACAAGTTGAATCAATTTTATTTTTTATAATTCTTTAATATAAACAAAAATTCACAGGAATACCTATTAGTAGTAGCTCTTAGCAAAAGTAAACAACTTGAAATAATTTGAGAAGAGCTTGCTGATCAAAACCAGTTTAGGAATGAGTTTAGCATGGGAATCAGCACTGTACCTGCAACAATCCTGGATGAATCTGAATTTTTAAAATCAGTTTTAACAATTATTTAAAATTATTAAAAATTTGAAGGGTATATGTTTTTTCATGAAATCTTGTAAAGCTTCAGTTATATTTTTACTTTAATGTTTATTTCTTTCAGCATGTCCAATACTGTGCAACCCATTTCCTAAAAAAGGTTTCTGACTTATAGTTTAGTTTCCCTCAAATAAGCTGTCATATATGCTTCTGTTTGCTGATATGGAAACAAAGTACAGGACTTGAAGACACCACAATATTAGGGAAACAAAACTGACCCTATTACACCTAGCTTTCTCTCTCTTTTTCTCTCTCACGTTTCTTACCTGTCAAATTGGAAAATATATAAAGTTCTTGGAAGTATCTTTTTTTAAAAGAAAAACAAAGCAACTTGTGATTTTCAAAATAACTATAAGTAAAGCAAAATTCTGTATGCTCAAATTTCTCCATGCTTTGAAGTCTGGCTTTTATTTTAGATGTTTAATTCACATCCTTTATTCAACGTGATTAGAGTAACAGGCATAGATCTTAACTATGGTCTAGTGCCGTGATGGCGAACCTATGGCACGTGTTCCACAGGTGGCACGCGTAGCCATATCAGTGGGCACGCCAGCTCAGCTCTGGCGTTCATGTGCGCACTGGACAGCTGATTTTCGGGCCTTCTGGGCCCACCAGAAGTAGGGAAACAGGCTGTTTCCTGCCTCCGGAGGGCCTGGGATGGGTGTGGGGGGGGGAAGTCCCGTTCTAGAGAGGCTCTGGAGGCTGGGGACAGCAAAAAACGTCACTTCCTGTCTCACCAGAAGTTGGGAAATGGGCCCTTTCAGGACTCTGGAGAGCCTCCGAGGGAGTGGGAAAGGCTGTTTTCACCCTCCGCAGATACACAGAGAGGATCTGGAGCCAGGTAAGAAAGAGAAATGGGCCTACTGGGCCATCGCGTGCCAGGAGCGGGGGGGGGAGGGGGCAGGGCGCATAGAATTATGGGTGTGGGCACTCATGTGCGCGAACCTCCCCTGCCCTCCCTCTCCTGGCACGTGATGGCAAAAAGGTTAGCCATCACTGGTCTAGTGGTTTAGCTGTGGCTTAGAATGATGTATGACTCCAGTTATTGTAAATCATTGTTTACATTCTATCTAGATGAATCAATTCTGATTTATTGACAAATTATGACATAATTTATCCTGGCTCTGAATAGATATCCTTCTGGAGAGCTAGTGCAGCACACAAAGTATTACCTGGACAAATTTCCTGAGATGCATCCTTAACTATATGCCACTACATTCTAAATTAACTGGAATTTCCAGATAGTCTTTGACAGCATTATAGTCCAGTCAAGACATGACTAAAGCTTGAATGACTGTGAGTGTTGATTTCTGGACCAGGAATGAGCACAATTTGTACACTAGATCGAGTTGTGCAAAATACTTGCTGGCCACAACTGCCACAGGCTTTTTAATGAGGAGCCTCAAATCCAAGAGGAGTCACAGATAACTCAGTTGGATTCCAGAGGAAACGTCAGGTTTTCTCTAAGGATCTAGAGGACAGTTTGGCTGGAGGCTTGGCTGCAATCTGGAATTGGCATGTGACAGAGATCTTGGACTACATTGCTACCTGTGCACTGATTTGGGGCACACATAGCATATAGTTAGTCCACATACAGTAATCACAATTGGAATTGGCAATTTCATCAGTAAGTAATGCAGTTGCTAAGCAAAACATCACATGATTCCAATGGACTTATGATATCACTTGTCATTTGGTCATTAGGCGAGCTAACATTGATCATTAAGCAAAACATCACATGACCATGAATTTTCTGCCAGTTTCTCCATAAATTCTGCTTGTTCAGAATTGGTTGTGAAGTGTGAAAATGATGCTTGGATGACCACAAGGTGCTGCAACAGTTGTAAATACTTCACTGTTGTGAAGCTCCCTAATATTGATCATTTAACAAGGAGGCTGTGATGGTCATAAGTGTGAGAACTGGTTATAAAGTTATTTTTCTGCACCATTGTAACTTCAACAGTTGCTAAACAAGGCAGTTATTAAGCAAAGTCAACCAGTATGAATGCTTGTATTTAAAATTGCATTTATTTCTTCTCTGGGATAAAGCAGCTTAGTGATCACCTGGTATTGATTAAACCTAACAGTCTCTTTCCCTGTAATTCATATATTTCTAATTTAGATCAGTCTTTTATCTAATATCAGAAACCATAGCCAAATGTTGTTTGCTTCTTTTGCAAGATAATTAGCTAATTTCAGAAATTTAAGTATATTCAAGTATACGGCCATCTTCTTTCTACTGTATGAAGACAAATCATGCACTACAAAGACCTTTTGGTGGTGGGAGAAACTTCAAATATAATTTACTGGATTCCCTGCATAGAGTATCCCTGCCATTATGTGGGACAGATGGGGAGGAGGCTAAACACCAGATTGCGAGAGTATGAGTGAGCAGTTAGATGAGACCTGGATTCATTGGTAGTCTCACATTGCAGTGAATAAGGCCATACATTTAATTTTGCAGCTGCCTTGATTATTGGCCAAACGGGAAAAATAGCCATAAAAACAATTGAAGCCTGGAAAACGGGCCCCTTGTATAGAATAAGGAAGACAAGGATTGGAAAAATCAAAGAGAGAGCTAAAAGAAAAGGTAAAAGAAAAATAGAAAAGAAAAAAAAGATACAAACACCAATGCCATGATGAACAGGTGTTGCCCAAAGTGATGGCGCATATTCCCGGTCCCTCAGTACTAGCCTTCCTAATTATGGAGTTTGACTTTTTTATTGCCCTTTTAAAATCATTAACTTTCTAGGAAAAAATCACTAGTCAGTAAGGCTTGATTTAAATCATAGTTTTTTACATAAAGACTAATTCTTGCTGGTATAACTTTAATATGCAAGTAGATGAAGATTTTTAGAATAACAACTTTTCATATTAGTTTTTTTATCCCCAGTTTAATAGGTTAATCATTCATATTTGGACAACTTTTCTGTTGTACTTAGGAAGGAGAAAAATAATCATTACCTTAATAATAACAATTTAAATAGATTTATTCAACTGAAACAATAACATTACAGCATATGTTATTTGCTTAAACAAACATCCATGTTTGTTAACTAATTTTCCTCCTCGCTGTTCAGACACTCCTCATACTGGGTAATGATCACTCCTATTTGCATGGCTGAGTGTCAATCAAATCCCTCTGGAGCCGGATCCTCCTCACTTCCTGCTCCTTCCTCAGACTTTTTCACTCAGCCATTGCAAGTGCATTGAGTGTCTGTTACTCCTTTAAATTTGACTCGTAATTCTACCTTTTTTCCTTTGTAATTTGGCTCAATATAATTTCTTTTTGTTGTGAAAGTGCTGCACTTTAACTGCCTTCACCTGGGTGAAGCTTCAAGTGCATTTCGCTGGTTCGGTGCTCCGGCCGCCGTTAGCGGCTTGGCTTGGCTGGCGCTTTATTTTTTCTGTTATTTTGGCCGCCATTTGCCTCCAGTCACTGCGCGAGGCTATAGAACGATTTAGCGGCCATCCAACCTAGTGGCTTGAGTCCCTGCCGGCTGGCATACTCATTAGCCGTTTTGGACCGTTTGTGACTGCCCCCTTTGTTGCAGCTTCAGTCCGGCTGTAGGCACTTTGTTTCGCCTGGCTTAGGACTCGTTGGAACTCTCCTCGCGGGCCGCCATTTTGGGCCAGACCATCGCCGCTTCTCTGAGCTGCTCCCGGGGCACAGCGACCTGGGCTTTGGTTTCCAGGGTCGCTAGGTGGCTTGCAGGTTTGGACGCTGTCCTGCTGATACCTGCGCCTTTCAACTGTCTGCAGAGGTGTGCCTGAGGATTTCAAGGGAAGTACAAATTCTTTAAATTTGGTTTATATATATATATATATATTTATATATATATATATATATATATATAAAGAATTTGATAGTTTGGCTGTTGCCTCGTTATATCTGAAGCCCCCTTTTTCTTGTAAAAAGTTGTTGGAATCAGTTTATTAAAAAAAAATTAATATTAATTAATTCGTTATATTTAGAAATAGATAACTGTATTTTTACAATTCATTGCTAATTATTGTTGGGGCTACTGTCAGTTGATTTCATGGAGGACAGGGAGGCTTCCTGTCCCAGTTTGTCCTCCTGCGCCTGCTTTTCATCTGCATCCTCCTAGTGTACATCAACAACAACGCCAATCTGTTCCCTATGGTCCTGTGTCGGAATCAGCCCGGGAGGATGATTTCCTAGAGGACTTTGAGATGTCGGAGGATGAAGAGGAGATTCAGGACAAGCCGGCTTTCCCAGGCCTGTTTAAGCCTTCTTTGTTTCGCTCTTTGCTTCGCAAAGCAAAAGCGGCAACTAACATGGATTCCATCCCTCTTCAGGGTTCTTCTTCATCTGTTCCAGCAGGCCCTAACAGTCATTTGTTTAATCTGCCTCAACCTGATGAGGATTTTGTTCCGTGCCCTGACCTTTTCTGCCAGGTCATCCAGAAGCCTTGGGACCGCCCCGCTTCATTATCTGGTCCGAATTCGTTTGATCGAAAGCTTTATGCCTCGGCTCCGGCTCTGGATGCACTCCTGCAGTTACCTACGATTGATGATCCGGTGGCTAGCCTTACATCTTCTTCCATCCTGGTAGGTGAGCCGGGGGATGGCCTCAAGTTTGAGGACAAACGGGCCGAGATGGGTTTTCGTAAGACGCATCAAGCGGCGGCTTGGGCCATTCGGGCTGCAACCTCTTCTTTCTTCTTTAATCGGGCATCGCTGGTGTGGTTGCGTCAATTGAAGGAACGGCTTCCACCTGAAGACGCGCGATTGCAACAAGACCTAGCAAAACTGATTGCAGCCGCTGAATATTCGGCTGACGCATCTTTGGACGCGGCTAAGTTCGCTTCCCATGCTTTGGCGTCGACAGTGTCTTCAAGACGTCTCTTGTGGCTCCGTAATTGGAGAGCTGACGCCAAGTCCAAGTGGCGCTTGACTGCTGCTCCTTACAGGGGCCCTGCCTTGTTCGGATCATCCCTGGATCCCGTACTGGTGGAGAACAGGGACAACAAGAAGGTGTTGCCTACTTCTTTTCGCTGCCAGGACAGACGCTACGTGCCGTATAGCCGACAGCCCTTTCGGCAGGACCAAGGCGCCGGTGGCGCCTCTTATTACCGGCCCTCGCAGTCCCAGTACCAGCCAACTTCAGACAGGACGTCCTTTCGTGACCGTGGTCGCCGACAGTCCAACTTTAGACGACCCTTCAAGCAGTCTGCTGGCCATTTCGCCAGGCGTGGGAAGTGACTCACCGTTCCCGGTTCCGATCGGTGGCAAGCTCCAGGCCTTCTCTCACCTGTGGCCAGCTACCACCTCGGATGCCTGGATTGTCCAAACTGTCACCGAGGGATTACGTTTGGAATTCACCACAATGCCACAGGATTTTTATGTTCACTGCCCTTGGCCGGTTCAGCCGGAGAAGCGATCTCTGCTGTCGCTCGAGATTGGCCATCTGTTGCAGATTCAGGCCATAGAACAAGTTCCATTGGACCAACTCAGAACCGGCTTTTATTCAACGCTATTCCTGGTTCCGAAGAGCTCGGGCGATTGGAGAGGCATATTGAACCTACGACGTCTCAATCATCACATCGTATACCGTCGGTTCAAAATGCATTCCCTCAAGTCTCTGCTTGGCTGCATCCGATGGGGGGATCTGATGCAATCTGTAGATCTAAAGGAAGTGTACCTGCACGTTCCTATTCACCAGTCGCACAGAAAGTACCTCAGGTTTGCGTTTGGAGACCACCACTTCCAATATCGGGCTATGCCATTTGGCCTTTCGTCTGCTCCGAGGACGTTTACAAAGTTGCTAGCGGCAGTAGTGGCGTCGCTCAGAGAGGTTCCTGTTCATCTGGCATGCTACCTCGACGACATTTTGATCCTGTCGTCTTCTCCAGAGCAGGCGACCCACGACCGGGAATTAGTACTTCAGACCCTTCAAGACCACGGGTTCACTTTGAATCTTGCCAAAAGCCATCTGGTTCCCACGTCTCGTATTCTGCATCTCGGAGCAACGATAGATTCGAGCCTGTGTGTGGTCTTCCTATCTCCAGACAGACAAATCAGCATACGGAAACTGGTGTCTCAAGTCTTACTACACAGGACTGTGACCTTACTGACACTCTCCCAGCTCCTGGGAAAATTAATATCATGCATAGACATTGTCCCGTGGGCGCGTTTCCATCTTCGTCGCCTTCAATGGTTCCTGCTCCCTTACCAGAGACAAGGTCGAGCAGAGTCCCTTCTCAAGGTAACAGTCCCAGCTCCTGTGCGCCTTTCCCTGAGGTGGTGGCTGTCTCAGGCCCTCGACAAGGGCTCCCCCTTCCTGGAACCAGCTCGGATGGTGTTAACCATGGACGCAAGTCTGCGAGGCTGGGGGGCGCACCTCAACAGTCAGTTAGCCCAAGGTGTCTGGTCGTCGACGGAAATGCTTCACAATATAAATTGGCTCGAGCTCAGAGCGGTCCGTCTCGCCCTGATACATTTCAAACACCTCGTATATCGCCAGGACCTTCTGATTCTAACGGACAATGTGGCCACCAAGGCCCATATCAACAAACAAGGGGGGACCCGTTCCTGGACGCTAATGCAGGAGGCAGAGCGTCTTCTGTCGTGGGCGGAACTCCACCTTTCGTCGATAAGAGCCGAACACATTTCGGGGTCTTTAAATCGAGAAGCAGATTGGCTCAGCAGAGACCAGATAGATCACGCCGAGTGGAGGTTGGACCCCGGTCTGTTCCAGGAACTATCCAGGAGGTTCGGTCGGCCCTTGGTGGACCTGTTTGTGACGGTTCGCAACGCCCAACTGCCGAGATTCTTTTCCCGCTACCCATCTCCAGAGGTGGAGGGTCTGGATGCTCTTCGGAGTCCGTGGCCCCGGGGGCTCCTCTATGCCTTTCCCCCCCTTCCAATCCTCTCCAAAGTCATTCGAAAGGTTATTCAAGAGCAGGCGAATCTTCTACTAGTAGCACCTTATTGGCCTCGTCGGGAGTGGTTCGCAGACCTCAAGACACTGTCAGTCGAACCACCGTGGAGGATTCCACCCGACAAGCTTGTGTTAACTCAAGGGGCCATTCGTCATCCAGATCCAGAATGGCTTCGATTAGCCGTGTGGCATTTGAGCGCATAAAGCTCTTCAAAGACAACTTGTCTGAGGATGTCATCTCCATTATTCAGGCAGCTCGAAGACCATCAACAATTCGTATTTATAACGCCTCATGGGCTGCCTTCACGAGATGGTGCGGAGATCATCACATGGACCTCACAACTGCTTCTGTTCCGGACATTCTGCGATTCCTGCATGCGGGGTTCACAAAGGGGTTAGCTCCTGCGACTTTACGCCGACAGGTGGCGGCTCTGGCCACCGTCCTGTCAGGAGAGGCTCGAGTTCCGTTATCTCAGGATCCCAGGATTCGTTCCTTTCTCCAAGGGGTCTCCAACTTGCGGCCGCCGCCGATTCACTGCTACCCCACTTGGGACCTTACCTTGGTGTTGCAGGCTTTGACGGGTCCACCGTTCGAACCCATTGCTTCGTCCAGCCTACGCTACCTGACTTTAAAGATGGCCTTTTTGTTGGCAATCACTTCGGCTCGCAGAGTATCCGAAATTGCAGCTTTGTCCATGAGGAGTGACCTCTGTGTCTTCTACCCTGACCGGGTTGTTCTACGCCTAGACCCAGCCTTTGTTCCTAAAGTGAACACTCGTTTTCATCGAGCCCAAGAACTCGTCTTGCCTAATTTCTGCCCGAACCCGCGTCATCCTGCTGAGCGGCGATGGCATACTTTGGACGTGCGACGAGCACTGAGAAGATATCTTAAAAGGACTGCCTCTTTTCGCAAGACTGAGGCGCTGCTGGTGTCTTTCCTCCCCTCTTCTTTGGGTCAGAAGGTGTCTTCACCTACGATTGGCAGGTGGCTCAAAGCTTGTATATCCAAGGCATATGAATTGAGGGAGGCCCCTGTCCCGGGTGGTATAATGCCCCATTCTACTCGTAGTGCTGCAACTTCAGCGGCTTGGGCTACCCAGGCATCAGTAGATGATATTTGCCGGGCGGCCACATGGTCTTCCCTTTCTTCCTTCGTGAGTCACTATAGGCTAGATAAGTTTGCTTCTGCAGATGCTGCCTTTGGCAGACGAGTTTTACAGTCTGTAATCTCTCCACAAGGCCAGTCTTCGGCTTAGTTCCCTCCCTTTCTCCTTCAACTTGGGTATGTCCCAGTATGAGGAGTGTCTGAACAGCGAGGAGGAAAATGGCCGTTGCTTACCTGAACGACCCTTTTATCCTCGCTGTGAAGACACTCCGTCCCTCCCTGATCTTCGCTGGGTCTGGCCTTGGTGGAGGTCTGCTTTCTTTCCCTCTGTAGCTGTCTGCTTCCTGTTCGGCTATCTGGTGGTGTTCTTCATGACAGTCCTAATGCTCTTGGACCAAGTGTCTTCGTGAAAAGTCTGAGGAAGGAGCAGGAAGTGAGGAGGATCCGGCTCCAGAGGGATTTGATTGACACTCAGCCATGCAAATAGGAGTGATCATTACCCAGTATGAGGAGTGTCTTCACAGCGAGGATAAATGGGTCGTTCAGGTAAGCAACGACCATTTGGCTAAACAATATATATATATTTTAAGAACCTTAGACTGTCAGCCCAGTTTACACATGAAAAACTTAAATACTGTCCTCTGTAGCTCACTCGTCATCTTCATCTTCTTTGTTCATAATCTGGAAAAGAAAAACAAGCTTTCCTGCTTTATCGGATCCCAAACAATTTCTCAATTTAGAATGAATGAGTCCAAAGGAAGAGAATATTCTTTCAACACCTGCAGAAGAAGCTACTGCTGTTAAAAGTGAAATCATTACTTGAACAGTCTCTAAATCCAAGTGCTTAAGTGACTTCCACCAGTTCACTGGTGTGACTTTCTTTAAAATATCTTCAGCAAACATACATTTCTTGAATGGTTCCCCCTTAGCTTTGAAGTTTATTATAGTTGGCATTACAGATGGATGATTGCTGGATACCCATGTCATAGCTAACTCCTCTTCCTCAGCACTTAAGTTTTGACCCTGATACTGGATATTGACAATATTTGCCAAAAAATGAGCTGGAGACAGTACTTGCCCCATTCGTTTTTTTAATGCTTGTAATTTAATTCTGTCCACGTGTAGTTTTGTTTTTAAGTGTTCACTCAGTTCCTTCCAAATTTCAACAGCATCAGCAATAAAACAGATATTTTTCTGTATTTTGTTTAAAGCTTCAGAGATGGGTTTCAGGATGCTCAGCATATGTTCAACATTTCTCTTAAGCCCAATGTTGAGGATTTTGGCCGTGACAGTGCCATCTATTTTATCTCGATTTTCTTCACAAACTGTCATCGGAATAGGCCAGTTCTTGATATACTGCTCAAAACAGTCCACTACAGAGTTCCATCTAACATCTTGTGGGAGCGTTAGCTTGGTTCCACCCATCCTTTTCAGAGCTGCAGCAGCAAAATGATTGTTACGGAAGTATTTAGCAATTTCAACAACATTAGTCTTTATTTCTGGAACACTTAAGTCTTTGGCTAAGAGGTGCAGCAAATGAGCACTGCAACCATATGTTATTAGCTTTGTATTCCCTTCCTGCTCTTCTAAATTTCTTCTCATCTTGGATACATTTGCAGCATTGTCTGTGACCAAACTGCGTACTAGACATTTGAATTTTTGTTCACATGTTGTTATAGCTTTTACTGCCACTTCTTGTAAGTATTCTGCTGTGTGTGCATTTCCTGACGTATCAATTGTTTGTGGAAGGAAGACTTTCCCTTCTTCTGTTGTTATACAAGCACATACAATAGGATCATTGTGGACATTACTCCACCCATCAATACTTAGGTTAACAATTCTACCCTCCAGAGCTCTTGCACATTGCTCCATTTCTCTGTCATACACTTTATCCAGCAGTTTCCCTGCAACATCTGCTCTGCTGGGTGGACTGTATCCTGGTCTCAGTGACTGAACCATATTAATGAAATATGCGTTCTCAGTCAGACGGAAAGAAGAGTTCATTGCATAAACAAACTGGGCAATTTTTTCATCAATTAACTCTTTTTCTAATCTGCTAGTTTTTATCACAAACTTATCTATGATGGTTCCAGGAGGGAAGGGTTTTTTCTTTCTTTTAGGTGATAGTGCTATGTGGCTGTGGGTGTCTGATGATGATGATGCTAATGAAGCACCATCCTGGATGGATAACTCTGAAACTGTAGAACAGGAGGATGGTGATCTTGAAGGTGGATAGTTACCAGAATCCATGAATTCCCCTAAACAAAAAAGTCAATGCTGTTATTTTTTTGTTTATACAATTTCTGCTTATTGTACACAGCACTGCCCCAAAAGGAATATTTGCTTTTCTTCATAACTGTACCAAATGACAGTAACATGCAGTAATAATAAGAAATATAATTTTGCTCAAACATGACAGTTCAAGGCAGTCTTTAGAAATATGATTCAATAAAAATGTTTACCAACCTGAAGATCCTGCCTGTTCAAATGTGTTTCTTTGGTCATCTTCATCACAGCACTTCTCATGATGTTGCTTCATTCGGGCCACCAGGCCTTGCATTTCTTTGTTGCAGTGTTTGCAGTTTGCACGCATGCCTGCCTTACCGATAGGTAAAGGAACTTCATTCAAATATTGCCAAACTGGGTCTCTTTTACGGCCTGCTGCCATTATAGGTTTTTTCCTCCAAGGAAAGAATGTGATAAACCTCAGGTCATACACACAAAAAGATCCAAATACTTGTCTGTCTGTGGCTGTGCAGTATTGTGCTCAGAAAGTTTCACTTTCATTTTGTACTGCTTGTCTGCTTGCCCCTTCCTCCTCACACTTAGTTTCACTTACATCTTGTGCAGATCTATTCCACCCCAAACAATCAGAAAAATATTGTTTCTATTCTGTTCACTGAACTTCTTGAAACTTAGCACTGAAGGGGTTGATTCTGTATTCATAGGTTTGTAGAAAAATAGGATTAAGGTCTTTTTCTCAACTCTGTTCATGTAATAACATTTTTGCTGTGAAGAAGAGGCAGGTGATCTCTGCTGAGTCAAATTCAGTTTTGAGAACTTCAAAAGTAAACCAAGCATCTGTGATAGTATCTTGTAGGCAGAGAAACTGTTCAATAATCTTACAAAAACCTCTGGAAGAGCATGATATTGTGAATGGATTAATGGAATTTATTTAGCAAAAAAATTAAACATATACAGCCTTATTCTACATAATTAAAAAACTAATCTTTATTTCATGATGGAATAACCTTTGGATGGTAATATATTTTCCTCAAAAAGCATTTTATTTAAAAAAATCTGATTTAAATCAAAAAAATCCGATTTAAATAAAAAAAATTTGATTTTTTTAAAAAAAATCATTGATTTTTATCCACCCTGCTGACAATTGAAAGGACTTTATTACAGGTAGTCCTCGACTTACAACAGTTCACTTAGTGACCATTTGAAGTTACAATGGCACTGAAAAATGTGACATGACCATTTTTCACACTTATGACCATTGCAGCATCCCCATTGTTACGTGATTTACATTCGGATGTTTAACAACTAATGTTTATGACGGTTGCAGTGTCCCGGGATCATGTGATCACCTTTTGCAATCTTCTGACAAGCAAAGTCAATGGGGAAACCAGTTCCACTTTACAACCATGTTACTAATTTAACAGTTACAGTGATTCACTTCACAAATGTGTCAAGAAAAGTTGTAAAATGGAGCAAAATTCACTTAACAAATTTCTCACTCAGCTACATAAATTTTGAGCTCAATTGTGGTCATAGGCTGAGGACTATCTGTATATTCCATTGCTAAAGAAATAATGTAAAAAAAAGGAAAAGTAAGAGCCTAAATAACTTACATTATGTAGCAGTATTTTGTTCCTTAATTTGTGTACACTTCATAGCATACAGAAGTATCAGAATCAGAAACGTTGGTGACGTCAGCGTGATAGGAACCGAGGGGACAGCGCTCCGTTCCTAGGTCCCAATTTTCGGTCTGAAAGCTGAATTTTTTAGCTCTATTGACCACGAAGAGGTCAATAGATAAAAGGGAAAATCCTGAGGACCTCGGGAGTATCAAAAATTGCCCCGAAGGTTCAAGGAAAGTCCCTTAATTCAGCCCGGAAAAAAACCAACCTCTTGTCGGTTGGCCAGAACGCTGACGGTTGCTTTTAAAAAAGGGAAGCGAGGATCGAGCAAACAGCATCAATAAGAATAACTAATTACTCTTATTCTGAATCATTTAAATATTTAAAACATCGGATACATAACTAAAAAGAGAAACTGATCGGCAAAGCAGAAGTTTAAGAAGAAACGGAGTGAAAATATAACGGAGTGAGTTAACGAGGCTAATTGAAGTGTGAGGGGGCGAAACTGACAGGCAACGGAGCTGAGGCGATTTTGAGGAAGTGCAACGGAGAGGTGTGGATTGGAAATAAAACACATAGTTATAAATTTACCAGACAGAAATTGGGAAATAGACAAAGATTATTCATTTGGGGAAAGGAATACAGATCCAAGTGTTGGACTTATTTAAAAAAAAAAAAGAAGGTAGTGCGGAGACAATAAAGAAGAGACGAAGAAGAAACAGTATCTAGTTTCGGGAGTGACTGTGAGGGATTTAAAAACTTTGTAACGGTGGCAGAGCTTCAGTGAACAGATACTGTAACTATATTAGAGTATTAACTTGCAAATAAATAAAAAACATTGAGGCTCTGGAAGAGGTGTTTCAAATATTTTTAGAAGGCAAATTGAAGGACTTTGGAAACAAACCAGACGACTGAAAAGACACAAAACCAAGTGAGGATTGCAAAGACTTCAATTCTGGAACCTAATACAACGAAAGAAATTTATTTTATTGTTTGAGAGACTTAATTTATTTGAATTATTTTAATTGAATTATTTTAATAATATTTTAAATACTTTTAAGTACTTTTATTTATTTATTTATTTATTTGTTTATTTATGTAATACTTAATGTTTTAATATAGAATATAGTATATAATAATATAGCCCAAATAGTATAAGGTTTAGGATTACTTAAGTTTAAATATTAAATATATATTTTTTAATATATTCTGGAACCTAATATAACGAAAGAAATTTATTTTATTGTTTGAGAGACTTAATTTATTTGAATTATTTTAATTGAATTATTTTAATAATATTTTAAATACTTTTAAGTACTTTTATCTATTTATTTGTTTATTTATGTAATACTTAATGTTTTAATATAGAATATAGTATATAATATTATAGCCCAAATAGCATAAGGTTTAGGATTACTTAAACTTAAATGTTAAATATATACTTTCTAATATAAGTAAGAAAAGTTGGAATATATAAGTTTTGAATAGATATAATAATATAACACATAGCATATCTGTTTTTTCTTATTTCTGTTTTATCTTGTTTTTCTATTCTAATAGTTTTTTATGTGACACAATTTAATATTAATTTAAAAATTGATATGGTGTTAAAAGAATGAATTGAAAATTGATTATTAATATTGATATATATTGATTTAAATAAGAATAAATTTATTAAAATTGATAAAATTTATTAGAGATATAACTAAAGATTTAATAGAACTTATTAGAATTAATAATATATTTAAATAGAATATTTAGTTTAAAAACTGAAATATGACTTGCTGAGATATCATATTTTATCCCTGCTCCTCATTTAAATTTAATTAATCCCTCATATAATGATATTATAGTTTGAAATTTGACTGTATTTGAAAACTAAACAAGTGATATTGGCTTCTGTAATTATCAGAAGGAAAATCTTACTATATACTATAGACAGTGCGTGAAAATTTGGGAACTATTAAATTAGAAAATTAAGACGACAACTACTGGCTTATTAATAATGACAAAACCAGGTAAAAAGGCAATAGCCAATCAAGCAATGTCTATTACGTCATCAGCACAACAGAAAACAATAGACACAATGTTACTTTCAGAAAAAGAGAAATCTCCTCAATCAATTAACATCAAAAACATTCACTCAGTATTATCAATGATACAAGAGAGTATGAACAAAACACAGGAATCAATTGCTGATAATCATCAAGAAAGTAGGAAAAACCATGAGGATTTGAAAATAGACATAGGTGAAATTAAAGATAATCTTAAAAAAATGGATAATAAGATGGAGAAAATTCAACAAAATATTGCTAAAAATGAACAAAGGATCCAAAATATTGAAAATAAGATGGACAAAGTAGAAAAAAAGATAGAAGAGTCAGAATGTGCTCAAACAATAATAAACAAAGAACTGGAAGATTCAATTTCATTTTTAGAAATGGAAAAGGCGTTATTTTACCTAAGATTTCAAAATATAGTGGAAAACAGAGAGGAAGATTTGAGAGATGTAATGGTGGGAATTCTGGCTGAAGCAACGTTAAAGAATAAAGAAGAAATTAATAAGGAAATTGATGAAATTTATAGAGTATTCACAAATTACGCCCGAAGAAACAGGTTACCAAAAGAGGTTCATATTAGATTTGTAAGGAAGTTGGTGAAAGAGGAAATATACAAAAAAATGAGAGAAAAACCAATTATATATAAGGGAAAAGAAATAATTACATTAAAACAAATACCAAGAAGAATAAGAGAAACAAGGAAAAATTATAACTTTCTGACAACAGAATTACACAAACATAAAATAATGTTCCGGTGGTTAACGCCAGAGGGACTGCTTGTTTCATGGCAAGATAAAAAATATAAACTTGATACACTAGAGAAAGCACAGCAATTTTTTGATAGCAACTTTTTTCCTGAGGAAGAACAAGAATCTGAACCACAGCAAGAAATTGCAAATCAGGAGAACAAATCGAGAAAAATACAGCAAGAAGAAAGAAAAAGAGGGGAGAAAGAAAGAATGGAAAGAGAAGGAGCAAGGGATAAAATACAAATTACAGGAAAAAAAAGACACTAGGAAAATAAGAACATCAAGAAAATAGAAATTTGAAATGGAGAAAGATTTAAAATTGATATCGATTAACATAAATGGACTAAACATTCCATCAAAGAGATCACGTACTTTTAAAAATTTACAAAAATTGAAGATAGATATTATAACATTACAAGAAGTTCATATTAAAAAACAACAACGCAGTTTATTAGAGAACCAAAGATTAGGAAAACTTTATACGGCACTAACAGAACAAAAAAAGAGAGGTATAGCAATGTACATCCGGAATCATATACAATCAAAGCAATTATTTGCAGATGAGGAGGGTAGGATGCTGATGGTTGAAATTGAAACAGAAAAGAAGAAGATATTACTAGTATCACTTTATGCACCAAATGGAACCCAAATTGATTATTTTAAAAAGATGCACAACAAAATTAAGGAATTGGAATACCAAAACATATGCATAATTGGAGATTTTAATGCAATTGTAAACTTAGAGAAGGACTATAGGAGTTGTAAACATAATAAATCCAGGAAAAAAACACTTCCAGAAACATTTTATGATATAGTAGAAGAATTTCAATTACAAGATGCTTGGAGGGAACTCAATTATGATAAACAACAATACACATTCTATTCAAATCCACATCAATCGTGGTCCAGAATTGACATGGCTTGGATGACAGCAGAGCTTATAGCAGACATTAAACAAATAGAAATTACAACAAACACATGGGCTGATCATAGCCCCATTGAAATAACATGGAAGGGACACCAAAAGCATAAAAGGTGGATGATGGATAGAGATATTATAAATGACAAACAATATGTGGATATGATCCAAAAAGAATTGAAAATATTTCTACAAATTAATGTGAAAGAGCACACCAGTCTACAAAATCTATGGGACACAACCAAGGCATATATCAGAGGCTTAACAATTGCCTATACTGCACAAAAAAATAAAAACAAACAACAAATAAAACAAAATTTACAGACAATATTACATCAATATGAATTAGATCTACAGAAACAGCCATATAATCAAGAAATTAAGGAGAAAATAAATTTAACAAGGCATAAATTAAATTTGATCACAACAACAGAAATAGCAAGAAAAATAAAAATCGCTAAACAAAACCAATTTGAACATGCAAACAAAACTGGACGGTGGCTAGCATATAAATTGAAAATAGAAAAACAGAGGAATATTATAATACAGTTAAAAGATGTAGATGGTTGTTTATACCAGAATATTGAAGACAAAAAACGAATTGCAAAGGAATTTTTCAAAAACTTATACGCAAAGGAAGAGATTAGAGAAGAAAATATCATAGAATATTTAAATAAAATAAAGATTCAAGAATTAGAAGAAGAACATATAGAATTATTGAACAGACCAATCTCAATGTTAGAATTAATAGAAGCGAGAAAGAAACAAAAAAATAACAAGACACCGGGAACAGACGGTATACCGGCAGAGTTTTATAAGACATTCCAACAACCATTAGATGATATATTAATACAAGTTTTCAATGATGCATTAATGGAAGCTGAAATTCCGAAGTCATGGAATGAAACAATAATCACATTAATACCAAAACAAGATTCGGATCCCACGGAAATTAAAAATTATAGACCAATTTCTCTTCTCAATGTAGATTATAAACTATTCACATCAATTATAACACAGAGATTGAAAAACCTAGTCAAATACTATATACATCCTGATCAAAATGGTTTTATTCCTGGAAGACAAATTCATAACAATACAAGAACAATTATTGACACTCTGGAATTCTATGAGCAAAGATCGGAAAACCAGTTAGCTCTAATTTTCCTAGATGCGCAAAAAGCGTTTGATAATCTCAACTGGACATTTCTATTAGCACAATTAGAAAAAATGAAATTTGGAGAAAGATTTATAAAAATGATTAAAAAGATATACAACACCCAAACAGCAAAAATACAAATTAATGGAGATACAACTGAACAATTTGATATAAAGAAAGGAGTGAGACAAGGATGCCCATTATCTCCTATATTGTTTATATTAACATTGGAAATATTACTAGAAGAAATCAGGAAAGATACAGAAATAACTGGACTAAAAATAAAAAATCAAGAATATAAACTGCAAGCCTTTGCAGATGATATAGTATTCATTTTAGATAAACCCATACAATCTGGACCAAAATTAATGATAAAAGTACAACAATATGGAGAAGTAGCGGGATTGAAAATTAATAAACAAAAAACTAAAATTATAACAAAGAATCTTAACAAGTATCAAAAAGAAGAATTGGAAAATATATTAGGGATACAAATAGCAAAGAAAGTTAAATACTTAGGAATATGGATTACAAACAAAATATCAACTTTGAAGGAAGACAATTATATTAAATTGGCTAAACAAATAGAAAAGGATTTGGAAAAATGGGCAAAACTCCAATTGTCTCTTTTAGGCAAAATTGCTACCATTAAAATGAATATTCTGCCAAGAGTGTTATACTTATTTAGGGTAATACCAGTAAACCCAGGAAGAACATATTTTAAAGATTTAGACAGAATGATATTAAAATTTATTTGGCAGGGAAAAAAAGCAAGAATCAAATTAAAACATCTACAAGACAAAAGAGAGAGGGGGGGAATGGGACTCCCTGATTGGCAGAGTTATTACAAAGCCTCAGCGTTAATATGAATAAAAGATTGGATCGAACTCAAAAACATAAGAACATTAATATTGGAAGGTTTTGACTTAACAAGAGGTTGGCATGCATATCTTTGGGGAGAGAAAATTACAAAACAAGAACAATTTCGCAAACATATTGTAAGAGATAATTTGCTTAAAATATGGAATGAAATCAGAAAATATCACTATGATAGGATTCCTACGTGGACTTCCATAATGGAAGCACATATTTATCCAAATACAATAGATACAAATAAATTAAAAACATATAAGGACATCTTAAATGAAGAAGGAAAACTAAAAACAAGAGAAGAATTGAGAATGCAAAATGTGGAAATAGAGTGGTGGTCATATTTGCAATTAAAATCCAGATATAAATCTGATATGGAAAAAACTGGAATTCAAATGGAACCAAATCAGTTGGATAAAATTTTATTAGGCCCCAATGAGAAATTAATAACCAAAATTTATAATTTTCTATTGGAATATAAACTAGCAGAGGAAGTAGTTAAAGAGAATATGATCACATGGGCGACAAATTTTGGGTATGCAATAGAATTAAACAAGTGGGAAAATTTGTGGAAAAATATTAATAAATTAACATTATCTGTACCATACAAAGAAAATGCTTATAAATTGTTCTATAGGTGGCATCTACCACCGGCGCGAATTTCTAAAATGTTTCCCGGCACATCTCCACTCTGTTGGAAATGTAAAGCGCATAAAGGGACATATTATCATATATGGTGGTCATGTCCCAAAGCTAAAAAATTCTGGAACAATATAAAAATGCAACTGGAACAAATAATATCTCAAAAGGTGCCATTAAAGCCAGAAACTTATTTATTAGGAATACCTACAAGCAAATATGAAAAAGAAATAATATATTTAATAACACACATTTTGACTGCAGCAAGAATTATATACGCACAAAATTGGAAACAAGAAGAGGTCCCGACTCAAGAGAAATTAATATCCAAAATTATGGAATGCGCTGAGATGGATAAACTTACCAAGGAGATCCAAGGAAAAGAAGAATCTGAATATTATCTGGTCTGGCAAAAATGGTATAAATGGTTAGAGGGAAATGAAAAAAGAAGAGAAGAAGAAAGAAAGAAAAATTGAATAAAAGGAAAGATATCAATAGAGTAAAATAAAGTTTTAAATCAAATGAAATTTAAGAAAGAGACACGAGATATCAATAAAATAATATCATTATATAAGGTGAGAGAAATATTGTATATTGAAGAATATAGGATATTGATATTGTAACAATTCAGATATTATAGGTAGATGTTATAAAGATGATGTTTGTTGTAAATTGTTTTACTTGCATTTATAAATGTATTATGTGGTTTCTTAAATTAATAAAAAATTTAAAAAATTTAAAAAAAAAAAAAAAAAAAAGAATTCTGAAATGCCATGACTTGATTTACACGAAATACCCATGTTTCCCATGAGGTTAACAAGCTGTAACCAATCTCCTTCATTGTCTTATTTTTTTAACAACTCGGAAGCAGTAAATAATTCTGCTTTCAGTGTTAAATTAACTGCTTCTTTAGATGGGACTTAAGCTATATTTAACTATTCTAAAGTTCTCAAATCATAGATTTCTCACCTGTGGACATATTGGTAAACCAAGCAGCTGATCATTTATGATGGGTAATGCTTGTAGCTTATAAAGATTAAGTCATGTCAATTATTCTTTTCTCTTTTAGTAGACAGCAGCACATCATTTAGAGATTAATTACTTATAGGTGTTGGTGTTGTATTTCAAGTCTTGGTGGCACCCAGCACCAATTCAAGACATTTTTAAAAAAATGCACATTACTTACCTATAGGCTATTGTTAGAAATGGCAAAATAAAAAAGATACGCCACTTTAAAGAAATCTCAGATTAATATTGCACTCAAAGGTCAAGACATACACATGTGATAGAATGTTTTCCATTTCATCTGTCTTGGCCAAAAAATTGATTGACAGCTGAAGTTACCTATGGTTATTCCTCTATTAAATTAAATCCTTGTCACTTTATCTATAGTTGTCAGTGGTGTGTCTTTGGCAGCAGGGAGTTAGGAGCAAGTAACATCCAGCAGATCAGCAAGCAAATAGTTCTTAAAGTACTTTTGCTATTACAGAAATACTGTTTTAAAACCATAGGTCAGTTTCAATGTCCTTTTAATCTATTTTTAATACTTGTTATAATTTTATTGGTACAGCATTATGTAAAAAGAATTACAATTATACTGGTGCTTTTCATGCATGTTGGACAGAAACGTGCATCCTATTGTGAAAATGATGGGAGTTGGAGTTAGCAGTTTAAATTTAATAACTTAATGTAGTCTATGTAATTTTGATAACTTAAATTTAATAAACAATGAAGGTTATCAGCTTAAGAAAGACTGCATTAGATGTCTTCACAATCCAACCAGAATACCAGTATGAAGACTTAATTATTAGTTTGAGATTTTCGCTGTTCCTCTGATCTTTTTTTTTTTGATTGGTATTACGATTTTTAAAATTAACAATCAAAGTTTTAATTAAAAGGTTCTATAATGTCTGCTCTTGAACAATTCCTTCCTTTTAAAACATATGTTCAGAACTTTTCTTACACTGAATCTAGATCACATATCTATATACATTTTTCCTTTGAAATATTATATTGCATTTAACCAAGCAAATAATTGGCAATCTTTAACCAATACATTCATTCATTATACACAGCTTAAGGGGGGCAAATGGTGTCTGTTAACACCCAACAGACCATATAAATCTTGCAATAGCCAAAGTCTGCTGAATGTGGTACTTCAGATTTAATGTGCAAATTGGAAAACATTGATTTGTTTTGTTTTAGAGCTTGGATGAATATGATGATGATGAAGCAGGACAAAAAGAACGGAAAAGAGAAGATGCAATCACACAACAAAATACAATACAAAATGAATCCACTGTTTCGGATCCAAATACTTCATATATATTGCAGGTGAGATGTTGTAATACATATCTACAAATACCTTTAATTTTTTATGATTTTAGTGCACTGTTACATTGATCAGGCATTATTGATTAACATTCAATAATATGATACAGAAATCATAACTTGTCCTCATAACTTTGGCTATTGCCTCTGCCTTCTGGATTATTTTATAGCAACTCTTTGTCTGTAAAAAACCCAAACAACCATTTATGTACTATCATGAAGGATAAAATAAAGTGGTATATAGCACTCGATAGTTATAGGATGAATCAGGCATACCTAGCACCATTTTTGGAGTATGCTATGTCCATTAAGCAAATTCTTTAAGGAGTAGGTCAATCTGGATAAAGTTAAGACCTTAGAGAAATTTCTAATAAACTGAACGAGATATCAAGGCTCAAATATACTGTAAGTAGAGGTGGAAATAATGCACAGATACATAGACTTGTAACTACTTTCTGATAGAATAAAAAAATAAATAAAATGTTACTGTGGTCTTAGACCAGGTCTTGCCTTGTCCACCCAACCGCTCTGGAAGCAAACAACAACCAGAAGGAAACGAAGCGGTTTGCAGCGTCTTTAATCAGGTTAAGCACAGCAACACAGGCAGGAGTAAGGCACAAGCCGGCATCGACGTTTAAAGTTAGTGCTACACGCAGCCGCTGTGTAGCGCTCTTTATACACTTAGTAACAAGCAATTTACCATTTGGCAATCAAACAGTTAACACCACACACCCCTTCCCACTAGCTTGCTTGATGATAGGGCGCGCTTCCTGTTATGTCACAAGGAGGCGCCATTCGCAAGCTTTATGCTCCACCGAGCTCCGATGAAAGCGTTAGTTTCTTTTGTGCTTGAGCGGCAAGGTCCCTCCAAACAGCTGAGAGCACGTCACTGGAGTTTACAGCCGCTCGGCCCCTTCTCATCTTCCTCCCCAACAATGGCGAGAGCCATCCAGAGCTCGACAGGCGGCTCCCCTCTACCAGGAGTCCACCTGCAGGGGGTAAAACAGAGACATTAGTTACGGAAGATACTCTACCCACTGGGTCCCAGTTTATCTGGATGTTGGCGATGATACCAACGGATTAACCGGTCAGCATGGACATCTGGAGCTGCCACCCAAGATGCTTGTGCTAACAGATAACCTTTCCAACGTACTAAGTACTTCAGCCTGCCCCTGTGTAGTCAGGAATCTAACACTTTATCTATCTCATACTGGTCGGTATGGCTCAGTCCTGGTGGGTCAGGCTGAGTCGTAGCTATCCCCACTGACGGGCTTTAGGAGGCTGCTATGAAAAACAGGGTGTACTTTTCCTAACAGTGAAGGTAATTTGAGCACTACAGTGACGGGGTTGATCATGCGTGTTATAGGGAAAGGACCTATATATTTGGGTCCTAATTTCTTACTAGGCAACCGTAGTTTTAAATATTTGGTTGATAAATAAACTTGATCCCCCACTGAAAACGGTTTTGGATCTGCTCTTTTTTTTATCAATATACAGTTTGTATTCACTCGCTGCTTTTTGTAGAGCAGCCTTAACCTCTGGCCACGTTTGTCGGATTTTGTCTGCCCAGCCGGAAGGCGTAGCTACATCTGTAGCTGGAGGTTCTACTTCAGGTATGGCAGGGAATTCTCTCCCGTAGATGATTTGGAAAGGAGAAAAGCCCATACTACGATGGCTGATGTTATTGTATGCGACTTCAGCAAACGGGATCAAAGCAGACCAGTCAGTTTGTTGGTAAGAAACATAACAACGGAGATAACGTTCCACTGCGGCATTAGCCCGTTCTACGGCCCCGTTAGTACTGGGATGGAAGGCTGAACTTAATCCCTGGGTAGATCCTATCCGGTGGATGAAAGATCTCCAGAATTGAGCAGTGAACTGGACACCCCGATCTGATATAATTCGCTTTGGAACTCCATGAAGACAGTAAATATATTGGATGAACATGTCTGTCAACCGTCGAGCAGACGGTAAACCTCGACAGGGTATGAAGGACGCTTGCTTCGAAAATAGGTCCACTACCGTCCAGATGATGGTATATCCATTGCTAGAAGGGAGGTCCACTATAAAGTCCATCGCAACCTCCTCCCATGGACGACTAGGATCAGCCACTGGCTGCAAATGCCCAATCGGCTTCCTCGTCATCTGTCCAGCGCCTTTCCCTCCAGCCCCTGAAAGACGGATCCAACAGGGGAGGAGTTGGCAGTTTAGAACCAGTGTGGGTGGAGCTGGGCCACCAGTCTCCACCGGAAGCCTGTCCAGAATGCTCAAACCCCTGACTCTGCGTACCAGCCGGCCCACAACAATCCTCCTCACGTAGCTGGCGCAGTTTGGGTCTGACCACCGGCTGTTCAGAGGGTGCGGTTTGCAGCTCCTCCGCTTCCACGAGCATCTCCTCCACACCTGCCTCTAGAGGTACCTCCAACTCCAAGGCTCCTGGCGCCGTCCCCTCAGCCATAACAAAACTCCTCCAACACACAAAACACCGCTAGAAAAGGTGGTTGGGATGGTGATTGAGGAGAGCGCTAACTTTTTCTCGGCTTGTCCACCCAACCGCTCTGGAAGCAAACAACAACCAGAAGGAAACGAAGCGGTTTGCAGCGTCTTTAATCAGGTTAAGCACAGCAACACAGGCAGGAGTAAGGCACAAGCCGGCATCGACGTTTAAAGTTAGTGCTACACGCAGCCGCTGTGTAGCGCTCTTTATACACTTAGTAACAAGCAATTTACCATTTGGCAATCAAACAGTTAACACCACACACCCCTTCCCACTAGCTTGCTTGATGATAGGGCGCGCTTCCTGTTATGTCACAAGGAGGCACCATTCGCAAGCTTTATGCTCCACCGAGCTCCGATGAAAGCGTTAGTTTCTTTTGTGCTTGAGCGGCAAGGTCCCTCCAAACAGCTGGAAGCACGTCACTGGAGTTTACAGCCGCTCAGCCCCTTCTCATCTTCCTCCCCAACAATGGCGAGACCCATCCGGGGCTCGACACCAGGATTTAACTATTACAACTATTTATTAGTACAATCTGTAAATATTCTGATTAAAATCAGACCAACATGAATTAACAGAATTCACAGGAATACAAATCAGTTAACTGTTAACTGTTATAACCCAGAACAGCAGCCTTACTAGAGTCCTCCCTTATTGCCAGTATACTCTATTTTGCATTTCAATTTGTAATCTCAGAATTTCTATATGTTAATATTGTAGTCCTCAAGGTAGGACCTCAATTGAACCCAAATTTCTGTGGCTAAGTGAGAGCGCTGTTAAGTGAGTTTTGGCCCATTTTACGGCCTTTCTTGTCACAGTTGTTAAATGAATCACTGCAGTTGTTAAGTTAGTAGCATGGTTATTAAGTGAATCTGGCTTCCTCATTCATCTTGTTTGTCAGAAGGTTGAAAAAGATGATAACATGACCCCGGGCATTGCAACTGTCACAAATATGAGTCAGCTGCATTTGAATCTTGATCATGTGACCATGGCATGCTGCAATGGTCATAAGTTTGAAAAACAATCTTAAGTTCCTTTTTTCAATGCCATTGTAAATTTGAATGGTCACTAAACAAACTGTTGTAAGTCGAGGACTCTCCGTAAATAGTTTGACCAAGTATATATCCAATGACAGTGATTGGTTCTGTTGAAATTAAAACAGTCAGCCAAACCAATTTCATTGTCTTCTAGTTAATATTGTTAATTGTTTTGATCTTTAATTTTAACTATTTCTTTCAAAGAGTTTTGTAATAAGTAAACTCTGATGGGTTTAGTTAGTTAACTACAGTAGTATTTTTTTCCCCATAAATAATGATTTGCAGTATTGGAGTTCCCCTATCATTACATAGGCTTTTCATTACCAGATACTACAGGAAAACACCTAAAACTGATAGCCCTTAAATAAATGTTCAATTTTTTTAAAAAAAAATATATCTATACATAATTAATTTTAGTTATCATGTACAATAGTATGTATTTGCCATATTTATTTAATAAATTATTACATTTAGAAAAATTTTAGCCATCTTTGGGGGCTAAAAATCTAACCCAAGCAGCTTCCATGAAAGAATTCTCTTCATAATTACTTAGACTACTAAGGACTTTATTTAATAGAACTAGTAAACATTCATTGCAATACATTGCACCTTCAAAGTCCCTTTGGTTCAAAGGGGCTTAGTCCTATGTAAGTGAAATCTGCTATTTTCTTAATAAAAAAAGCTACAAACTTTATTGAATATTTCACTATGAAAATTGGGGTTTTACAGTTCAAACAAAAAACTTGTTCATTTTATTCATTGCAAGAGTTAAATATTTCATGGGGTATTATTTCAGTAATATTCAAATTCCTAATTTTGCTATATTTTTCTGACATCTAGAATTCAGTTCCTATCCCTGAACTAATAGATAATTTTAATACTTCACATTTTACCTTAACATCAAAATATTAAGTGCACAGCAAAATAAAACATTGCTCATTATTTATCACATTGTTTCATATAGTAGGGTATGTGTGTCTATGTGTACTCAGAAGCCATTCCATGATGCTAATAATGAAACTTTCAGTAAAAATATTGTACCAGCAACATAAAAGCCAGAATGAAAATCTCAAGTGACTATTTAATTGTGTGGGAATGCTGAGATATTTGATGAATTCCCATTATAAGCAGAATTGAAAGCTTGCCTGACATTTGTTTCCCAAAATCTTTGTGGTTGCATGTTAATTTTCAAATGTTTCTTCCAAACAAGCTGTAACAAATTGTATAGGATTCTGCTTTATAAAATACCAAAGAAGAAAATCTGTTCCTTGCTTTTTTTCTCCCTACTTCTGTTTCATTCTGTTATTACAAAAGTCAAAGAACTAGACGGTAGTCACTGAAGTGTGAATAATATTAGAACAGCACTAATGTTTATTATGTATGTATGTATGTATGTATGTATGTATGTGTATGTATGTATGTATGTGTATGTATGTATGTGTATATATATATATATATATATATATATAATGAATAATTTCAGATTTCATAATACTTGTACTTAGCGCTGTGGAGTATAGCAAGATCAAAAACAGGTTCTAGCAAGAATGTCTGTGACCGGACACATTGGCTTCTTTGCCCATTTTTCTATTTCCAGAAAGAGAGTTTCCATTTGTAAAGTGGTGACATAGTGGCTAAAATGGTTTGTAATTATTTATATCAGGCACGATAGTGATCTCCTTTAGTCCTTGAAGCTTTGTCCTCTGGTCATGTTAGCAGGGGAATGATGATCGGACTTGAAATTGAACAATTTGGAAGTCTGTTTATAATCAATAATAAATGATATATTTATTAAATGACATATCCCTTGTTGTTTTAATTTTTGTTATCTATTTTTCATTTGGGGATGTTTTCATAAATTGCATTGAGTGTAATTTAAGGCAAAGCTGGGATATAAATGAACAACAATAAGTTATATTTATTCCCTTCTTCATTTATGCAATACCACTTCTTATTAACACCACTTTTCAAAGCTGCTGACAATTTATGCTCATTGCTCAATATATTTCTACCATATAAAGTCCTCTGACTATGGATAAATAATTGTAGATACAATTCTCAGCAGAATTTCCATTGGGCTCCATGGTCCAAAATGTACTGGATCCTACTGTAAAAACCTCCATGATTGTGAAGCAGTTTCTCACTAAACGGTTTTTGCTGGATTTTTATATTAACTGAAGAATGGTATTTGGACTCATGTCAGGCACACATCTCTAATTGTTTTGAGTTATAATTATAAATCAGCAATTATAAATGTTAGGTACTTAATTGTGTTTTTAAAATATATTTTAACAGGATACCTCTAGGACTATTGGAAACAGATACAAAAGGTAAGGAATTGTTTAGTAGATTTTTAATCAGTGAAGTATAACTACAACTCTACTGAAAGCAAACATTCAAATTTGGTACTAAAGCTCTTTGTTTAATAATAAAAGTCTTTTGAACTCTATAAAACCTAGAATTGCAAGTTAAGACTGTTTATTAATTAGTTTTGTATACCTCATAGTGAGACCCAAAAATAGACTTAATGGAGGCTATAGCTTACTGAGCTATAGCCTTTTGGACTGGAGGAAAGAAGTGGAAAATAAATGTTAACATTAAAAAAATTAATTGAAAAGATGGGAGACTAAATGACATTTTCAAGAAAATAATTCATGTTCTGTAGGAAATTAGATGTAAATACCTAAGAACTAATAGATTACACAGCTTTCCCTAGATATATAGGTGCTTTTTAGTCATATACACTTCAGGACACATAGGGTCACCATTCTAATATGTATGCTACTGCTTTTAAGTGCTTCTATTAACTAAACCAATCTTAATCTATTGTTTCCCAGTTAGTGGTACTCATTTGTACATTATCACCCAACAGTCACTCTATCAAAATTGTAAGCCCCATCAACGTAGGAACAAAAAGTCTGCTTTTACTGATACTATTTTTTCAGTAATTCTGTAATTATATTTAGTAGTTTTTAAGAAGCTAAACATTCCAATAACTATTTTTATTATAAAGTAATGAATAATAATTGTGAGTAAAGCAATGTTGCTTCTATGGGAGTAGATGTTTCTTGGGTACAATCTCATAAAGATATCCAAAAGAGAGCAAATTAGCACAATATGTTACATAACTTTATTTTTTCCAAACATAAAGAGAAAGTGATGGCAATAAAGCCTGACCCTTTTATCTTCCTTTTCTACTATTTTTTGGGTAGGTAATGCCCAAGAAACTATGACACTGAAAATAACCAATCTAAGCAAAAGATTTGGAAGGGCAAAAGAAAAGTTTAGCCATTATACAATGACAATATTACGTTCCTAAGAGGACTCCATAATATCTTCAAGAAACATAACTTTCAGGGTTGTAAAGATACGGTTTTATTACATTAACATGACAGAAGATGAGTCTTCCTTTTGTTTCATTCCACTTTAAGTAAGTATTCTCAGAAAATCCAACATTCTCCCTTTAGCTCTAGAAAGTTGAACATCCTATGGCAGTGATGGCTAACCTTTTTGCCATCGTGTGCCAGGAAGGGGGGGGCGGGGGAGGTTTGCGCGTGTGTGTGCCTACACCCATAATTCTATGCGTCCTGCCCTGCGCATGTGTGCGCAACCCCCCTCCCCCCTGCTTCTGACATCCGATGGCCCAGTAGGCCCGTTTTTCTTTCTTACGTGGCTCCGGATCCTCTCTATGTGTCTGGGAAGGGCGAAAACAGCCTTTCCCACTCCCTCGGAGGCCCTCCAGAGGCCTGAAAGGGCCCATTTCCCAACTCCCGGTGGGACAGGAAGTGACTTTTTTGCTGTCCCCAGCCTACAGAGCCTTCCCTTTAAAAAAGGGAAGACATTAGGCCAAGCCCGGCTGATTAGGTCTTCACAGCGCGGCGGAAGGTGCGCAGATCCGGGATCCTCCGTATCTCCGGGGGGAGCTCATTCCAGATGGTAGGTGCCCCCACAGAGAAGGCTCTTCCCCTAGGGGCCGCCAGTTGACACTGTTTGGCTGACGGCACCTGGAGGAGTCCCTCTCTATGAGAGCGTACTGGCCGGTGGGAAGCTATTGGTGGTAGTAGGCGGTCCCGTAGATAACCAGGTCCTAAGCCATGGAGCGCTTTAAAGGTGGTAACCAAAACCTTGAAACGCACCCGGAAGACCACCGGGAGCCAGTGCAGCTCGCGCAGGAGAGGTGTTACATGGGAGCGCCATGTCGCTCCCATTACCACCCGCGCGGCCGCACTCTGCGCCAGTTGGAGCCTCCGGGTGCTCCTCAAGGGGAGCCCCATGTAGAGAGCATTGCAATAGTCCAGGCGGGAGGTGACGAGGGCATGAGTGACCGTGCATAATGAGTCCCGATCCAGAAAGGGACGCAACTGGCGAATCAGGCGAACCTGATGAAAAATTCTCCTAGTCACGGCCGTCAAGTGCTCTTCTAAAGACAGCCGTGAATCCAGGAGGATGCCCAAGTTGCGAGCCCTCTCCGTGGGGACCAATGATTCGCCCCCAATAGTCAGTGATGGCATCAACTGACTATATCGGGACGTCGGAAACCACAGCCACTCGGTCTTGGATGGGTTGAGCCTGAGCCTGTTCCTCCCCATCCAGATCCGTACGGCCTCCAGGCACCGGGACATCACTTCAAGGGCATCGTTGGGGTGATCCGGGGTGGAGATGTACAGCTGGGTGTCGTCAGCATACTGATGGTACTCCACCCCGAAACCATGGATGATCTCGCCCAGCGGCTTCACATAAATGTTGAACAGGAGAGGCGAGAGGACCGACCCTTGCGGCACCCCACATATGAGGGGCCTCGGGGTCGACCTCTGTCCCCCTGTCAACACAGACTGCGAGCGGTCAGAGAGAAAGGAGGAGAACCACCGCAACACAGTGCCTCCCACCCCTAACTCTTCCAACCGGTGCAGCATGATACCATGGTCGATGGTATCAAAAGCCGCTGAGAGATCTAACAGGACCAGGACAGAGGAACACCCCCTGTCCCGAGCCCTCCAGAGATCATCAACCAACACGACCAATGCCGTTTCCGTGCTGTACCCGGGCCTGAAGCCCGACTGGAACGGATCCAGATACGTCGTTTCATCCAGGTGCTGGGGGAGCTGTTGCGCAACCACACTCTCAACAACCTTCGCCACAAAACAAAGGTTGGAGACCGGACGATAATTTACCAACATTGCCGGGTCCAGGGAAGGCTTCTTGAGGAGAGGCCTCACCACCGCCTCTTTCAAGGCGGCAGGAAAGACTCCCTCACCCAACGAAGCATTTATAATCCCCTGGAACCAGCCTCGTGTCACCTCCCGAGAAGCCAGCACTAACCAGGAGGGACACGGGTCCAATAAACAAGTGGTCGCGTTCAGTCTACCCAGAATCCTGTCCACGTCCTCAGGGGTCACAGGATCAAACTCATCCCAGATAACATTCTCAAGACCTGCCCCAGTCCCTCCCCCTGAGACTACCCAGTCGGAGTCCAGATCTTCCCGAATCTGAATGATTTTGTCATACAGATATTGAACAAAATCCTCGGCTCTACCCTCCAAGGGGTCCTCCCGCGCTTCCTGGTGGAGCAGGGAGCGGGTCACCCTAAACAGGGCTGACGGGCTATTATCTGATGATGCAGTAAGAGCAGCAAAATAGCTACATTTCGCTGCTTTTATCGCCACTAGGTAATTCCTAATATGAGATCTTACCAGTGTCCGGTCAGATTCCGAAAGACTGGCCCTCCAACTACTCTCTAGGCTTCTTTTCCAGCTCTTCAACTCCCTCAGCTCCTCAGTGAACCAAGGAGCTAAATGAGATCGGCGCCGGGTCAGAGGCCGCAAAGGCACGACCCGGTCCAGAGCTCCAGCGGCCGCCCTATCCCAGGCGGCCACTAGGTCTCCAGTCGAGGCGTGTGCCAGAGCCTCAGGGAATGGCCCAAGCTCCATCTGGAACCTGTCAGGTTCCATCAGGCGCCTGGGGCGGAACCATCTTACTGGCTCTGCCTCCCTGCGGCGGGGTGTAGTGGTTCGAAGGTCGAGACGAAGGAGAGAGTGATCAGACCATGACAAGGGCTTGGTGACTATATCCCTATCTCAAGATCACTCAACCACTGTCCAGAGACAAAAACCAGATCCAGCGTGTTTCCCCCGTGTGGGTAGGGCCATGAATTACCTGGGTCAGGTCCATGGCTGTCATGGAAGCCATGAACTCCTGAGCCACCTCCGACGCCTCACCCACGGACGGCAGGTTGAAATCCCCCATGACCATAAGCCTAGGGGTATCAACCGCCACCGCGGCGATGACGTTGAGTAGCTCAGGCAGGGCTGCTGCCACGTGGCAGGGAGCCAGCTACGTGATCAGCAAACCCCTCTGAACCCCGTAACCCCATTTCACAAGGAGAGATTCACAGCCGGCCGTCTGAGGAACAGTGGCCTCCCTCGGTCTCAGACCATCTTTAATGATAACCACTACCCCCCCCGCCCCTCCCCTGTGACCTTGGCTGATGGAATGCGTGGAAACCTGGTGGGCACATTTCAATGAGGGGAACCCCCCCTCCTGGCCCAACCAGGTTTCCGTAATACCTGCCAGGTCCGCACCCCCCTCCTGAATAAGATCACAAATGAGGGGGGCTTTATTTACTACGGACCTGGCATTGCATAGCATCAGCCGAAGGCCTGGGCCCTGAGGGTCTATGCAACCTGGAGAACGGGTGGAGCCTTGGGGGCCGGAGCACGCCATTGCTCGTAAACAGCGGGTGCGCACTCCCCTAACACGATATGGCCCCCTGCTCCCGCCATATCTACCCCTCCCACCCACAGTATTGATGTTTGAAACACTATCCGGATGAGCTCTGACACCCCCCTCGACCCCAGGTCCCCCACCCCCCTCGCCGCACTTCGAGGCCAGACCCAACCCTCCCCCTTGTGGGTTTTCCCCCAAACCCACAACCCGAGTTCTAATTCGACCCTCCCCCTCCCTGGGACCCCTTAAAAGTTTAATTAAAAAATTTGATAAAAAAACCCTCAACCCCCTGGTTTTCACATGCCACCTCTCTGGGTCCCAAAACCCGTCCTTGAGGTAGGCCCTTGATAATGTGGAGGGCCAGATCTGCGAGAGGGGGGAATCTCGCAGCGCAAGAAGATCACAGGTAGTATACATCTTAGGTTACAACGAGGGAGGCGGAGATCGTAATCAGGGGTCCATTTGGTAATCCCGAAATCAGATGTAACACACAGCCATGAGGCTCCACTGGTAAATACACTGTCCTCTCACGACAGTTTGAGGGGTCTTTCACAGTTTCAGCCAAACGGAGAATGACATCCAGCCCGCCCTCTCATGGCGGGAGGCCCTTAAATAGCCCTAGAGATAGAAATGCTCCATCCATCCGGTGGTGAATTCATGATGTAAGAGAAACGACCCCCTCAGTGGTTGCCACAATGGTTGTCCCAAGGTTGGAGAGAGTGATTTAAAGTTCAGTCAGTCAGTCATCATGGTTCTATGCCATACTCTGAAGCAGATCATCTCATTGCCTATCAATAAAGGTTTTAATGACCTCAGTTGTAGATTTTGCATGGATCAAATTCTCAGCATTGTAAAAGTGGATTATCTGAGCCCTTTTCTGTCAGGGTTAAGGGCTGATTTTGTGAGATTGCACTGGTCACTCTACTGAATGACCTGCATCATGACCTAGATGGGGAAAGTGTGACCTTCTTAGTATTAGTAGTGGCTTTTGATATACAATTGCCAATGATATCCTTTTTATATAGTAATTCTATTAAATAATCTAATTACAACAGTGAAAACTAATATAAGTAGAAAACTAGAATAGAAGGTATAGAAAAAAAGGAAAAGGAGGAAAAAAGAAAAGAACGTATTAAAAAAATTATAAAGAAATGATTTCCCACATTCATCACAACTATAAACAATTTTAGTAATTTACCATTTTTTCTTAAAATACAATAAATGATATCCTCTTCCCATATTCTATCTCTTATCTGTGAACAAATTCATAAAGCATTATCATTTTGGTTCTGATGTCACGAAAAGTCCATTAAGAGTTACCATAGTTAATTTTAACTTTGATCAAGTACACCAACTTTATATTCGTTTTATTTCTAACAATCTTAATCTTTAGCCCCTTCAAATAATATCATGAAACTTGATTTCTTTTCAATTTTTTTCCTTTGTCCCTTTTCACAAAAATTTTCAAAGTTTTAAGAAGCCTTTTTTCTAAACTCAATATAGGGTAAATGACTCAGGTCATTGTCTCTTGTTTTGTCTATATCCTTTTTATTTATTAAGACATCAGCCAGAGGCAGGTATTATTAAAATTAACTTCTGGATCCATTGTTCAAAAATGTCCTTCAGTATGCCCAGTGTTAAAATACTTTGCTTCATTCTATAATTGTAAGTTCAGTTTGAGTGTTCTTCTCCTTTACTTGTAATCTTTAGTTCCCTCTAGTGTTCAATTTTTACAATCTTACCCTTTAGTGATTTTTTAAATTCAAAACAAAAGCATTTTCCCATGGGAAGGATTCTTTATAATCAATTCTAAGATCTCATTTGAAATTTATCTGGAACCTTAGTCCATTTATAAACTTCTAAAATCAAAGTTCTAAGCATCCTTTTGCTGTTTATTCAAATAAATAATTAACTTATAGTTAAACATTTCTTTTGCTAAGGATTGAAGGGATATTTATCTAGTGCTGTCAGATCTCTCAATACAGTATAAAAATTTCCAATAGTTGAAAAGCAATTAATAAGCAATTTCTGAAAGTAGTTAGAAATGTAATTATGTAAACCTAGTATCCTTTCAGAGGCGTTGATCACGGTTTCAGCAAGATGGTTATTCCTCATCTCCCAGAGCTCTTAATCTTTCAGAGACTACTGTCTTGCAGTCTCCTCACAAGAACAGCTATCTGGAACACTGGTGGGTGATCCCAAGTCCTCTCCTTGCCTGAAGAGGAATAATAGAAGAGCTGATTTACTCACTGACTCTTCATGCTGCCACAGTTACCAGTTTTGCTTTTCAAAGAAAGTACTTTTCTTATGTATATTTGATTTAAAAAAATACCTATAAATAGGAAAGTCCTGCATATCCTTGTGTATTTTGAATATGCTTTCATTTTTCTGGCCAGATAAAAAACTTACTCAAATAGATGTTATCCTTATAATTTGCTAATTATGAACCCGCATAAAATACAAGAATCCTGTCTTTAAATAACGGTGAATACCTACTTACAAAACATTAATTTTGCTAGATGATTCAGGTGCTTATTGCCCTTTTAGGTTTTATGCAAAATGCAAGTCAATAGCAGTGAGTCAAGAATGTTAGTTTATTGCAAAAATGTGACTGCTTGTGGGGAGAACTGCAAAAGACACTTTTTACAGGGAAACTTAAATCATGTGAAGTGCATATAACAACTGAACAGGTCTTTTACAAAGTATGAATTCAGTAAACTTTAAAAAGTTGAATTACAAACTTTTTGTTTAGTGTTGCAACAGACACTTCCTGTTTGTAGATAATAAAGTCCAGAACAAGGAATGCCAAATATGGTAATAGTATTAAGCTGCAAAATTCCTTACAGTTCTGTCATCATGCTTTAAAAACACCCTTTCCCAGGCATTCATCCTTAAACATATATTGACTTCAGTTTCCTTTATTTCTAGCCAAGGTGGCTTGGCTAGAATTGGCTATTATTGATTGAGGGCAGTAAAAGTTGTCCATCTTAAAGAGTTCCAAGTTGTGTAAAGCTACTTTGAAAGAATCTTGTTTATCCTGCAACTCATGGCTTGCTACATCCACAAAACAATTCACTGTAATACTTCAGACATATGGTTTATTTGATTTTTTTTTCATTATAAAAAAGACTCTTTGGAATATGTTATGACACTCCTTCATAACGCTTTAGCTTGAAGGAATCCTTGAAATAATGTTCAGCTATCTGGGAATCCTTGGATAACAATCTAAAAAAGAAAGAAGAAGAAAAAGAAAACATCTAGGTAGAATTTGTAACCAAAACTATTCATGTTTTGTGATAGTTATAACAAAAGAGGTAAGGTTGGCAGTGTAAAAATTACACCACTGCTAGTGCTAGCATAATATAAAAATTGATTCCCCCTCCCCACCTCGTGGTCACAATCTCTGGCATGTATGGTGAGGATATCAGCATATGGCAATTGGAAGCAAACTGCAGGTAAGTGCAGCAGCCAGCTTAAGTGTGCTATCATTTGTACTATGTAATTACTGCTATCATATTTGAGCTGCAAAAATCCAAAGGCCGGTAACTAGCAGCAAAGAAGCAGAGAGCTCTATCCCTTTTAGAGCTGAGAACATGGGAAGCAGGAGTCAGTAAACCTGAGTCCAATCACTGGATAAATATCTCTACTGACAAAAAGTATACCCCAGTTCTGGTGAACTGACTATGTAACATTGACAAACAACTTTAAATTGTCTTGGGAAACAGTTATCTAAAAAAACCCTGAGCCACTGTGGCTTTCCAATGAGGCTGTTTTGTCTTTTAAAGCTAGATCAAGGTAGATCAATATTAAGGCAGAGGATTTCATACATCGAAGGCCAAACAGTAATTGTTGCTTTCTCTCATAATACACTTGAAAATAACTAGATTTTCAATTTTACTTTCAAACTAGATTTTCAATCTTACTTAAGCGTCGCGCGCTTAAGACTTTTTTATTTCATCAAGCTGGCCTGGCCTAAATCTTCTCCCCTTTTAAATATAAATTTTAATTTGTTTTAAATTATGGGGTATTTTAAATTCAGCCAAATTATTTAATTTGTTTTTAATCTATTTTAAATTTTTGTATTTATGTGTTTTATCTTGTGGCTGTTCACCGCCCTGAGTCCTTCGGGAGAAGGGCAGTAGAGAAATTTAATAAAATAAAATAAATAAATAAATTTTAATTCCATACCAGCTTCATATTTATATTAAATCACAGTTTCAAAATTCAAGAGAATTTTATCTATAACTTAGTGTGATGCTTTCCCCATTTTGGAAGGGAAATATAGGATAACTTCTTTTTTTAAAATTTTATTTATGCAATTTTTTCTTCTTTAAAATACATAAGTGTATTAATGTATCTTATTAATAAATAAGATAGTCTCATCACTATCCCTCTGACACAGGTGTTATAGAAACCATAGCCCATGTTTTTTTGAACTGCCAGTTCTACAGGGAATTCAGTGGATTGATCCTTTTTCATCCACATTTTTTCCTGTGCGCTGCTCCCACTATCCATGGATGGGTTAAATGCTTCAGCCTTTGGCAAACAACTGAGTGTTACTTTAAGAAAAAAGCAGGGACTTCCCTTTCCCCGTTGCCCAGCCACACCTCCAATCCCATGATACCCCAGTCTTTGCTCAGTTGTTGGCAAACGCTGAAGTGTTTTTCGGGAGCTCCTATCCTTAAGGTATTTGCTCCCTTCGTTTCTATTTGTTTCTTCCCTTGCTCAAGGATGCTTAGGATTTTATTTTATTTTTGATTATTTCCTTTCCCCGGGGTTGCCTTCCTTTTGTTTCTCTTTTGTTATCTTCTTTTGTCGGCTTTTTGCTTTTGCTGCCGAGAGCAGCGGCAGCGCTAATCAGCTGGGCGTCGGGGCCGGAGCTCCGGGCTGCCCACGTGACGTTTTTCTTCCTCGGCGCCTGATTCAAATTTGCTGAGATCCGGCAAGCCTCGCCCAGAACAGACTACAGCTGCTTCGCGGGACGAAGAGGAGAGCGATCGGATCGGTTTTACACCAATCGGGCCAGGACAAGGCAGCGTGCAGCCGCGGTTCGCACGGCTAGCCCTGCCAGCCACCGCTACGCTACGGAAAAAGGGGCTTTGTCTAGTGGCAAGGAAGCACGGCAGCTGGCAGGACCCTCGGGCCACCAGCATAAGACCGTCGCATACAACTGGCTCCCCAATCTCTGCATCACGTGGTGCCTGCCATCTTGAAGGACCCATGGGCTGCCATCTTGGCCATTGTTTACTTGAGGAGTCCCCTCTTTTCTACAGCTGGCATCAGATTTGCGGAGGGTCTTTGGCTCGTGGGGGCTCAGCTGCGCCAACTCCCTTTTTACGGCGGTGCCTTTGCAACAGGGTTTAGCTGGTGAGACCTCCGGGCTCTTAGCTGCCGTTACTTGTCCTATGGGGCGGAGTGCCCACATCAGGTCGAAGCACCGAGCGGAGCGGTGTTTTCCTCTGACAACATATTATGTCTGACTCCCTGTTCTCTTCAGACCCTGAGCTGGAATTGAGCCCACCTTGCAAGGGGGCCAAATCAGCCAAAAAGAGTTCTCGGAAGCGGTCTGAAGGTTCCAGCCGCAAGTCCAAATCAGGGAAGGGGCCCTCCTTCCAGGACAAGGACGCACAGAGACGCCATAAGGTGCTCGAGAGGCAGTGCGCCAAAGCCCAAAAGGCACTGGCTATGACACCCACCAGGGGGCCAAGACCAGAAAGCGCTGCTCCTTCTACATCTAGGGAGTCAGACTCAGCAATCGCTACCTTGGCGGATCTGGCTCAGACCCCGGCGACTCCGGTCTTGGCCGAGAGGGGACTTCAACCGGATGGAACTCCTACCCTTACTCGGGAGGACCCTGCGCCCCAGTTACCAGCAGGCCCAACTCACAGCCTGACTCCAAGCGCAAAGGCGCGGGGGGGCACTGCCACCTTCACATTTGGACTTCCAAGCCATGTTCTCCTCGGCTTTATCATCCTTCCTAGCCGCCAGTTGGCAGCAGGCGGCTCCACCACCTCATCCGTTACAGCCCCAGGGGTCTCATCACCAGAACCAGACTCGCACCCCCCAGGCACAAGAATCCTCCTCTGAGGAGTCAGATCAAGCAGAGGAGGGCCCAGAGGATGTCGAGTTCTCAAAGGACAAAGGCCTGAGCCCAGACACACCAGCCTTCACGGGACTGTTTCGACCGGCACTTTTTAAGTCGCTACTTCACAAGGTGCGGCTCACAACTAACCTGGGAGTGCCGGGGGAGGTGAGGACAGCCTCGGCTTCTGCAGCGGGGCCCCACGATGCCCTCTTCAAATCGTCCAAACAGGAAAAGGACTACATCCCCTGTCCTCAACTGTTTACTGACATGATCCAAAACGCCTGGGGGCAACCGGCTTCACTAACTACACCCAGTAGTCTGGACAAGAAGCTGTACTGTTCGGCCCCAGAACTGGAGGACCTGCTGCCTCTACCGACAGTGGAGCAGCTGGTCGCAGCGCTATCATCCCCCTCACCAGTATCCACAGAGGCGCTGGATGGACTCAAGGGAGAGGATAAAAGGACGGAGTGGGCCTTACGTAAAGCACACCAGGCCATGGCCTGGGCGATCAGAACATCCACAGCCACATCCTTTTTCAACAGAGCTACCCTCATTTGGCTTCGCCAGATGCAAGAAAGGCTCCCTCCGGAGGACACCAGGCTGCAGCAAGATATAAATAAAATTACTGCAGCCACCGAGTATGCCTCAGATGCCTCACTAAACTTGGCAAAGTTCGCATCGAGAGCCCTAGCCTCCACTGTCACGGCTAGGAGACTATTCTGGCTACGTCCCTGGAAGGCGGACCTCAAGGCTAAGTGGAAGCTGGCCGCAGCCCCATACAAAGCATCGGATCTTTTTGGAGCGGCCCTGGAACTAGTCCTAGTCGAGGACAAGGACAAAAGGAAAGTGCTTCCATCGTCTTATCGCCGCCACGAGCGGAGATACTCGCCATATCCGGTCCAGCAGCCCTTTCGACCTAGCTCAGGACCCAGGGGGTCCTTCTTGCACCGCTCCAATTACCAGGGCAGCGACAGATCCCATGACAGACAACAGCTCCATGACCGAGGCAGGAATCAGCAGTCCAGGAGACCCGGGGGGCAGGCTTCAAATCTGCCAGGAGGGGGAAATGACTCCAAGACCGAGGGCCCATAGGGGGAAGACTTTTCCTCTTCCACCAGCAATGGGCCCGGTCGACGTCAGACTCGTGGGTAAGGCACACAATTTCATTTGGACTATCAATAGAATTTGCAGGTATGCCGCCTCATCGCTTCGTGCACTGCCCAGTCCCACGGTCCACCGAGCTACAAGACGTAATGACACAGGAATTGACCCATCTTCTGGAGGTCAGAGCCATAGAAACAGTACCACTGATCCACCAAGGCTCGGGGTTCTATTCAAGCCTATTCCTCGTCCCCAAGAACTCGGGTGGATGGAGGGCCATTCTGAACCTAAAAAAGCTCAACCTGTCTGTTCAATTCCACAAGTTCAAGATGCACTCCCTCCAATCAATTCTAACAGGGGTGAGATGGGGGGACCTTCTCCAGTCAGTCGACCTCCGAGAGACCTACCTACACGTACCCATTCACCCAGATCACAGACAGTTCCTGAGGTTCGAATACGGGGGCCAACACTTTCAGTACCGGGCAATGCCATTCGGACTCTCATCAGCACCCCGCACCTTCACCAAGCTGGTGGCGGTGGTGGCAGCCAAACTGCGGGCCATCCCGGTCCGAGTCCTTTGCTACTTAAACGACATCCTGATTCTCTCATCAGCTCACGACCAGGCAGTCAGGGACTTACAACTAGTTCTCGAAACGTTACGAAGCCACGGGTTTACAATCAACCTCGAGAAAAGCCATTTTCAACCTTCCTCCCGGATTCTCCATCTGGGGGCAGTAATAGACTCCACCAAGGGACAGGTTTTCCTGTCACCAGACAGGACTCAGAGTCTCCAGGAACTGGCCCTACAGATCCTGACAAAGAAGAAGGCCACTCTCCTGTAACTATCATGCCTTCTGGGGAAAATGGTCTCCTGCTTCGGCATCGTACCGTGGGCACGCAGACACTCGAGAGCACTCCAATGGTTCCTCCTCCCCTTCCAACGATCAGGGAGGGCCAACTCGAAGCGCGAGGTCTACCTCACCCCCATGGTGCGACTCTCCCTCAGATGGTGGACCTCCAATTCACTCCTCAAGGGCTCAGAATTTCTGGACCCGGACAGGCTGATCCTCACCATGGACGCAAGTCTTTGGGGGTGGGGAGCACACCTGCACAACATGGTGGCACAGGGCCAGTGGTCCAGATGCAAACAACGCAGCAGCATCAACCTGCTGGAACTCCGGGCGATCAGATTAGCCCTGCGCCACTTCCAAGCCGCAGTTCAGGGCTGGCACGTACTGGTCCTGACGGACAACATCTCGGCCAAGGCGCACGTGAACAGGGAGGGGGGCACAAGTTCTCGCCTCCTGATGCTAGAGTCCGAGGCCCTGTTCGCTTGGGCGGAAAGGCACCTGCTCTCGATCAAGGCAGACCACATTTCGGGGTCAGCCAACATAAGAGCGGACTGGCTCAGCCGAACAACGATAGATCAGACGGAATGGCAACTCCACCCCCGCCTCTTCAGGAAGCTTGCCTCTCGATTCGGGAGACCAGTAGTGGACCTGTTTGTGTCTCCAAGCAATGCCCAGCTACCTTGCTTCATGTCACGCTACCCGACACTACAGGCAGAAAATCATGATGCCCTGCACTACAAGTGGCCAGCAGGACTTCTATATGCATTCCCACCAATTCCGTTGATCCCACGCCTGGTACGGAAGTTGTTGGCAGAGAAGGCCAATCTCCTCCTGGTGGCCCCAAATTGGCCTCGAAGGCCGTGGTTCGCCGACCTGGTGGCCCTATCGGTAGAGCAACCGTGGGTAATCCCACCACACCAGGTAGTGCTGTGCCAGGGCGAGGTCAGGCACCCAGAACCTCAGTGGCTCCAATTAGCTGTCTGGCATTTGAGCGGGTCATCCTGAAGGACAACTTACCTGATAGCATCGTTAGCACGATTCAAGCGGCCAGGCGACCTTCAACAGCCCGTATTTACGAGGCATCCTGGAGGGCCTTTTGCAGCTGGGGTGCTCGTCACCATGTGGACCCCACCACAGCAATGATACAGGACATTTTACTGTTTCTTCAGGCCAGGTTAAACAGGGGACTGGCCCTGGCTACCCTAAGGCGTCAGGCTGCAGCTTTATCGACAATCATCTCCTGCGCACCATTCCAGGCACTGTCGCACCATCCACTCATCAAAGGGTTCCTTCACGGGGCTACAAACTTACATCCACCTACAGTTCACTGATACCTGTCTTGGGATCTATCTCTAGTACTTCGGGCCCTGACAGGTCCCCCTTTCGAACCGTTGGAATCGACCGCCCTCAAGTACTTATCATTCAAGGTGACCTTTTTCCTAGCAATCACCTCGACGAGGCGAGTATCGGAGATAGCGGCTCTATCTGTTCCTAAGGATCTCTGCATATTCAGAGACTCCTCGGTGGTTCTCCGTCTGGACCCCGCCTTCATTCCAAAAGTGAACTCCTGGTTTCATCGGGCCCAGGAACTCATCCTGCCAGACTTCTGCCCATCACCTCGGGACCACAGGAAGAAGCGCTGGCACACCCTGGACGTCCGTTGGGCTCTTCGGCTTTACATACGCAGAATATCTTCTTTCCGCCACACAGAAGCACTCCTGGTTTCGTTCAACCCGGCTTCCATGGGCCAGAAGGTCTCGGCCTCCATGGTCAGCAGATGGATCAGGGCCTGCATTGCACTAGCTTACGAACTGAACTCCAAACCACTACCGGGCAAGATCCTTCCTCACTCAACTCAAAGTGCAGCCACATCAGCAGCCTGGGCTACACAGGCATCTGTAGCGGACATCTGCAGAGCAGCGACCTGGTCCTCATTGTCACCATTCATTCGCCACTACAAGATAGATGCTTATAATTCAGCCGAGGCGGCGTTTGGCCGCTGGGTACTCCAACGGGTCGTGGCTGGAGAGGACTCTGCGGGCAGTCAGCCTCCCGCCCATGGGGTTTGAGCTTGGGTATATCCCATCCATGGATAGTGGGAGCAGCGCACAGGAAAATGGGACGTTGTCTTACCTGAACGTCCCTTTTCTGGGCGCTGCATATACTATCCATTCCCACCCGTTTCTATGGCTTCCTGCCCGGCTGTGGTTTTCGGGCCCTGTTTTCCAAGTTGAAATTGGTTTGTTAATAAAGTTATGTTTATTGTTACCCTTTTGTTGATGGTGATTTGCCACACCTTCGCTCAGACTGGGGTATCATGGGATTGGGGGTGTGGCTGGGCAACGGGGAAAGGGAAGTCCCTGCTTTTTTCTTAAAGTAACACTCAATTGTTTGCCAAAGGCTGAAGCATTTAACCCATCCATGGATAGTGTACGCAGCGCCCAGAAAAGGGACGTTCAGGTAAGACAACGTCCATTCTAGGCACTCCAATAAATTTTATTTGCAGTGTTTGTTAAATAACCAGGATAAATCTGTTTTTCTAAAAGAGTAAAGTTTCACTATGTTATATGTAAGCTTCGCTCAAAAATGGTTGTCATTGACATTAGGGGCGAACTTTGCTTTGTTTTACTGAATGTATTTTTATTGGTCAGTGACAGAAACAAAGTTTTTGTTTGTTTGACTGCGAACATGTTACCAATAGCGCTGTGTGTATGCATTTATGAAGTTTTGAGGAATCAAATTTAATTCAAGATTTTAATATAAGTTTTATCTCTGTTTGAGAGATAACATTGTGAGATAAAATTTCAAATTATGATTTTTGCATCCAGAAAAATGATTACTTACTGCCATTTTTATCCATTATTTTTATTTTTTTTCTTCTGTAGTTATTTATTCTGTCCCTCACAGTACACACCCTCATGTTTTAATTAAAACATTGGGGAGGGGGGAGGAAAAAAATGTAGAAAGAGTAGGTAATCACTTTCTCACATCATAAAGTCCCTAAAACTAAGTGTGTTTTTAAAATTCCAGGGGGTTGTATATTGAATTTGAAGTCCATATTCAGACTGTGGCTTAACAGCCACATGTATTCTGTATCCTGGTTTAAATTAATGCAAACAAAAATAAAAGAATCAGGTGCATCAAATGTAACCTATCCATTCTAAATATAGCAATTTTCTATGTAAATTGTTGAACATTTGGAAGACTGAAATATTTTATAGCCTGTTTGGATTAATTGATGTTCAGATCCATTAATAGATCTGAAACAGATCTAATGTGGAATTGCTTTATGGGCATGCTACAATAAAGAAGATGGGTATAATTTAGCATAGCCATTCCAAAGGCTTGTTGCAAGTAGCTTAACACCAGCTGCTATTTATTTGCCTTCAGTAATTTAGTATTGATATTGCCACAACTGAAATGGGAAACATAGAAATAATTTTGATAATTCTATTATGCATCAAATATGTTAAATTGTAAGTTGTACTTTTCACAGCACAACACCAGAGGATGAAGTTTCTAATAGATGTTCACGTACAGACAGGACAGGTTATAATAGCAGATTCAACAGGGATGCAAATTCTTCTGGAAACTTTGTATCAACTAATTCTTTGGAAAAGAAGATTGACGATCTTGAAAAGGTAAACATAATAAATCTAAAAGCTGCAATATAATGTCTATTGTTTTGACTATTTTTAAATGAAGTATTTTATATTTTATTTTTTTGAAGGATCTAGCAAAGGAGCGCCAAGAAAACCTGAGGCTTGTGAGGATAGCCCAAGACAAAGAAGAATTGATTGGGAAATTAAAGGAGGAAATTGATTTATTAAATAGGGTAAGTGCTGTTTCAATCTAGCTGTGTTTCCTAAAATTTTGTACAAGTCATACATTCCCTCGCCCCTGCCCCCCCCAAAAAAATTGTATTTACATTTGTGCATAATACAGCACATGGATGCTCATTTATTTGTTCACTCTTTTATTCATTCTTTCTTTTTTCAAAGAATCCAAGAGACAAGTGTACTTGCTGTTCTTCAGTGTTTAATTTAAACTCTACATTTGCAAGTCAACACTCAGTTGCCAAAATTAGAGATCTTGCCTAACTTAAATAAAGTAGTTTGAGTATGCTTGGAGTAAAACTGAGCTTGGGCTGTGTGTGTACCACAAGTTAAAATATGACAAAAGCACCTGGTACAATTCTTAACAAGAAAGCCTGCATGTGGCAGAAGGACAACTAAGACTGGTGCTCTGATCGTACTCCTTTTCTATTTTTCTAAAAAGCATTATGGGAAGGCTTCAGTTAGCCAAAGGCATGATGTGTGTCAGATATCCGTATTTATGAACTCGTGGTATTGACCATAGCACGTGGAAGATTGCTTCTCAGTTTGTAATGGGGATAAATGATGAAGAGTATGAATTAAGGATTAAAAGGAAAATACAAAACATATCTGTGTTGTTTATTGTGAAGATAAGAAATGGGAAAGGATGTAATAGTTCTGATAGAAGATCCTATGTAGTTGCATTGATGAATATATATAAAGGATGAATGTGCAAGTTTAATTGTGGTTTGGAATATATGTTGTAGATATGTCAACTAGACTTTTGTGGGTACAGGTGAAAGTAGGAAGGGTATGAAAGTAATAATTGAAGGAATCAGGGTGACCAGAAGATAATTGAGAGCAGTGCAGAATGATAAAGGAAAAAGTACAGCAAGTTCATCAAAGAGCAATACTTGTAGCATGCAGCAGAGGTGGGGTTAAAAGAGTGAATAGTGATGAATTATTAACAATTAGTAAATATTGTTTGTGAATGTAGAGTTAAAAGTTGTTTCTGAATGATATCAAAATGGTATGTGATGTAAGCAAAAAATTAATGAGAATAAATAGAATGTTAGAAGTATGTATGTGTACTTTTACATGCAGATATAGAGTTGATGACTGAGGGACTGAATAGTTTACACCAAAAAATAGTTTGTATAATGCAATGAAAGAACAATGATTCTGAAAAATAATACTTGTATTTGACAAAAGAATGGAGTGAATGCAAATTACAGTTAGTAGTGAAAAATTGTATTTTGGAAAATGGTTTAGCAAAGATAAGGAAATGGGTAGAGAAATTCAAAGATGGGAAAATGCTGGTAGAATAATGGGAATAAAGAAAGATGAAATAAGTGTAAATGGCTGTATAAAAGAGTATGCTTTGTCCATTTTGTCGTCTAAACTTGAAAATTGAATTTATTAGGAAAAAGCATTAATTGAACTCATTGGATATGGAATACTTAAGTATGTAAAGTAAAACAAGAGCAGATAGAACTAATTTTAATTAATTAATTTGGTACAAAACTGAAAGAAGTATATTGAGATTGCTAGGTTATATAGAGGAATTAAATGAGGGTCAAATTGTAACAAAGAAGAAGAGTGAATGGATTGAAAAGAAGGGGAAGGGTGGGAAACTTGTGGATGGAGATGAGAACCACAAAAGTAACATTTAACAAAAAGCAATATATGGAATTGTTCACAGTGGTGATGGAAATGTGAATGTTTGCAAGAATAGAAAGTTATGGCGAAACATAATGAATGAGTGTTCTTGGTTTAAAGTAGCTGTGGATGCAGTTCCTTTTTTAATGTCTTTTTTCCTGTGCTTATTACTCTTACTTAATTTTTGCATTTTGGAAAAGGTTTCCTATGGTCAGAAGGAGTAGTATTACGAGTATGAATATATGCATGTAAAAGGATAAACCATTACTGATTTATTGTAAGGCAGTTGAAACATGTTAGAAATATTAAATAAAAATGGCCAATTCTAGTTGGATTCTAAGAACAACTCTTGAGAAGTGCAGCATGAGTTCTTTAATTATAATAAGACTAGCTGTTCTAGGTGCCCAATGTTTTCTCATTTGAATTTTATTGCATGTTACATGGCATTGCTTCGTAAATGCAGTTTGCAATTAATTTGGTTTTTTTTTAATTGTTTGAATATTTAAATTTCAGCCAGAGGTTGTGGTTGGACCTAGTCCAAGTAACTCATACTTTTTAATCATTTTGGAATGTTAGTTGTGCTAGATAAACATTCCAGAATGTGTTTATGTAAAATCTTGAGTAAATTTTTAATGTTTCTGTCTCTGCTTTAAAACAATTATTTTGATACACACTTTTAACATCCGCTTGAAAGACAAAAGTAAAACTAAATTGTAGCTTATTTGAAAATGCTGTTGAACATGTATTTCTTAGATGAGTTCCCACAACCAGTTTTGATAAGATTTTTTAATTTATCCTGATACCTAAAATTTCTGCTGCAAAGAGCAAATACCAGAGATAACATTTCAAAAAGAAAGGGGCAATAAATTAGGAATTGAAATAGTTGCCATCTTAGTCACAGTTGCTAACAATGCACATGCATAAAGTAAAGCCATAAAATGATGCATAGTTAAAAATAATCAAGGCTTCACAAAACTGCTTTGCAACCCAGAGCAAAACACATGTACAGGGATCTACTAACATCCTATACCAGGGCGTGAGGAAAAAGCCAGATCCTCAAGGCTTTCTAGAAGATCTATGGGATCAAGGCTAGTACAGAGTGATATGTATGTGAGAATGGATTGATGACAATATCCCTAACTTTAGATCATGTCACCACTGCCTCAGGAGGGGGAGAAAACAGATCTTATGCGTAAACCCTTCCAGTGAGTCAGACCATCTCTCCCCTGGATCAGCTTCACAGTTGCCATGGTGACAAAAGATATCTTGAGCTACTTTTGATCCCAGGCTGGGAGAAGGCAGAATCATATCTCACATAACCATAAAAATGGCACAGTAAGAAAGTATTTATGCAGCAGGGAGGTGGGTACACTAGCCATAATCCCATCTGATTTCCAAGGCCTATATTTGGTTATCTCCAGAGCAGCACCTCTGGAAGCTAGGCTCTATATTAACCATTAGGTTTGGGGTGAACATGCCATATCAGCTATTGTACCATATCTTTTGACTGGTTTCTGTAAGAGAATTTATAATTCTTAAATCCCTTCTGTTAACCTTATTCTTTTATTTATTGTAGTTGTGTATAGATAGTATATTTGTACATTATACTGCTATTTCAAAATTTATCTTGCTAATTTTAATCTTTTTTCTCTTTGTTACATATGTGTAACCTGACCAAGTGCTTTAGCATATTTTTGATTTAATAATTGGTTTTAGCCCATTTGTTTTGTCTATGTTTATTTTTCTTAATTATCCTGACAATGTCAATTTAGTTTTGGATATTTTGGATACCAATTTTCCTGTGCTGGTTAACAGCCACAATAAAGTTAAGTAAACTATATAAAGCGTTCTTATCAGAGTAAAATGTTTTGTTACAGAATATAAATTATAAGTTTACTGCGGTAAGTAGCTCCCAACCAGTTTGTTAGCCATCTCAGTCTGCAGTTCACCATTTTTTGCTTTTATGGATTAAAATTTATATCATGTATTACAGAGTGAATTATTAACTGAATGTTTAAAAAGAACTTCTATTAATTAATAGCAGTGTATCTTGTTTTATTCTCTCTCAAAGGATCTAGATGATATAGAAGACGAAAATGAGCAATTAAAGCAGGAAAATAAGACACTGTTAAAAGTTGTTGGACAGCTGACAAAGTAGAAGATGGAAGCTGCCAAAATAGAAGATGGAAGCTTCAGTGAGGAAGGAAATACGAAACTACTGATTTGAATGTTTAAGGATCAAGACTAGGATGTTTCCTTTGTGGCAATATGTCAAAGCAACTGTCTTTGTATTTATTATTAAGGAGCAGGGAGAAATGATGAATGTTTTACATGATGCTGTACTTCTAAGCTCATTCCCTTAAATTTCCCAAAGCGATTCAAATGATGCTCATTGAGATGCATTAGGTCTTTCTATGTATATGACCCAGTTATACTTTTTAAAGAATTCCTGATTACAAAGGTCACAGTTAGTCTATATGGAGATTACTTGTAGGAGAGGGGCTTTTTCCTGCTCTAAGAATAGAAGAAATAGGAATAAAATTTGTTTACACAGGGTCAAAATAACTATTTTGGGAGATATTTGTTTTTTATTTGAACAGGTGTAAAGTGCAAGTGCATTACTGATATAAAACATTTTACAGAGTGTTACTCTGCAAAAATCTTGTATGTTGTGATTTTATTTTATACTTTATCTGAAGTACTTACAGTAATAGATAGTATTTTCCTGTACAGATGCTGTTTGATAAAAATGTTTTATAAATCATAAATAACTCACCAATAATTATCACAACTAATAAGTAGTTTTTAGAAAATGTGTATGCTGCATACTACCACACAGAGCTTATGTTTCCACAAGAAGAAGAATTCAGAGGGTGCCATTTTTTGAAATTTATAAATACTGTGAACTACTTCAAACATTACAATCACAGTTTACTGGATTAAGAAAAGTCTTTCTGATTTTGTATATTAAGTTGCAGTTTTCTGATCTAAATACAATGGGAATCATTGCTTAACAATGATTTAACAAATCATATAACCTTTGCATTGGTTGGGAAATATTACTGTTCTCCGCCAAATGACTATAGACCAAAAATGTTTATCTAAACCATGCCTATATGAATGGACTTCATCCAAGATACATGTATCAGGTTAGCATCAAAATAAGTATAATGGGTTCAATTTGCAAGACTACGATCCACCAAGCTCTTATATGAATCATAATGGTTTTTGAATTGTGATAAAAGTTTTAATTGATATAGTTTACAAAAGAAATTTGTGATTGTTCACCCCTCTAAAAGTATTATAGAAAACATCTAGAATAACACCAATGCTTGTTAAAATAAAGTATGTTGCATGTTCTATTACAGTCTAGTGTCTGTTGTCTGTGTCACTGTTGCGCAACAATTGTCTGTTCCGTATGAGCTAGAAAAATCCAAAGTTGCATTTTAGAGCATAATTTTTAGTAGGGAAACTTAAATATAACATTTAAGCTTTCAAAATGCCTCTACTGCTTTCTCAGGCAAATAGAAAATAGAAAAAAAGCAGGGAAGGAAAAGTGGAAAAATAATCAACTCCTCTGATGAAGAGCTCAGAAAAACTCAAAACCAAACAGACTCTTTCTGATTTTTCAGATAGTCTTACTCTGGGATCCTGGATGTTTTTCTTTTGAGTAACACAGCTACCTTCCTTTTTGCTTGAAAAAAAGGTGTTTTTAATGACCCAGCCTTTTCTGTTTTGAAATCAGCTATATAGCCTTGAAAAATATTTTGTCAACAAGAAGTAGCACTGGAATGCTTAGGCATCCTTAGTTGCTCCCTAATACCAATGTTTATGTAGCAAAAGTGTATTATTGTTGCAAAGACAATCTCCACTGAACAAAGTTAATGTAATCAACTGTTCCCCCATGACACACTATTTGAAAAAATGCATCAATTTGTCCATACCTTTTTTTCTTTAATGACTGCAGTTGTAGATGCAGCATATCAGAAATAATCTATTGGTAGATCACAATGCTAAGCAACTATGTCAATTGCTCAAAATAGATTTCCTTTTGTATTTTAAAAGGCTATATAGGTGACTTATGACTACAATTGGGACTCTAACCTTTCCTGTGAAGCGGTCATTAAGTGAAATGCCACATGGCTGCTTTGTCAATGATGCAATCCCAGTACCTGCCAATCCTGGTTGCAATCATTAAGTGATCTCACTGGTTATTAAGCAGGTGGAGCAAAATCTTCCTGTCAGATACCCCTTTTGCTTTCAAATGCTCCTTCATGCGGCTGGAAGATTTCAGTTCTCCTCCAAGCATGGAAAGGAAATCCTTTGAGGGGCTGCAGGAATAAAGCTGAAGTCTTCATAATTTCAGTTCCGTTTTTGCAGCCTGCTGAAGGATTTACCCTCCCCTCCAGTTCTAGCCACATTAAGACATTATGTCTTTTCTTTCATAAACTTTAATGATTAAATGAAGCTAACAAAGTTATCAAATACATTTTTAATTTTTCATACACAATTTTTGTCAATTTGAATAAATGGAAAGATTACATTTGTTCAGTAACTATTCTGAGTTACAACAGAGCTGAATTAATGGTACTTATTCATAATTTTGGTTGTCACAGAATCCCCACGCTCACATGACTGCATTCAAGGCACATTTCATCTGGCTTGCAATTAATAGCATCACAGTGAACCACACAATCACATGATTGCAATTTCCAATGACAAGCTTCCCACAAGCAAAATCAATGTGAACGCTGGCAGGAAGTCAGAAGTTCCAATAATGTGAAGTCCTTCCTTAAAGACCAGTTGCTCCTTGATTAGTAACAGCAAATGGGACTGCTAGAATTGCCGTCACTAAGCAATATGGTCACATGATATCACACTATGCTGCTGCATCGTTTAATGATAATTCTGGTCCTAATTGCCATTGTAGCCTGAGAACTATCTGTAGTTCTAAACTAAGATACTCATCAGGAAAATAACTAATAAAACAAAATAGGATGAGACAGAATAAGTTCAAATCCCAGTGTAAAAGTCTTTAAATGTATTATTTTGAGATGTTGGTAGAATTCTAAGGATATATGTCTCCAAATAAAATATATGTATTGCTCAAAAAACTATGTTCCCTACAGTCTGCAAAAAGTAATTATTCAGATGAAAAACTACTTTTTAGGTTTTCTGGGATGGGCATCTCTTACAATTAAAATAGTTAAATAAAGAACCTGGTTGGATACTCAAGTCGTTTCTGCAAGATGTTTATAGTACCCTGTTTCCCTGAAAATAAGACCTAGCATGGTTTTTATGTATGTGCCTAATATAAGCCCTACTTAAGTGCCTGCACAGTCAGCCTCCTGCCCCACCGTGAGCAAGCAGAAGAAGTGGGCCTGTGAGGGGGGGGGAATAAGATACTCCCTGAAAATAAGCCCTAGTGCCTATTTTGGAAACCAAAAGAAAATAGGACCCAGTCTTATTTTCGGGGAAACACAGTAGCTTCCAGTAGCTTAAACTGAGTGCAATCATCCCTTCCTAAACTATGTAGATTTCATCAGTTATAGTGATTCATGTTTGAAGAACTGCAATAGGCAAGTTAATAGGAAGGGAAACTAATCAACTTTTCATAAAAAGTTTGTAATAAGTATAACATATTATTTTAAGAGTCTCTTAAACTCTGGGAAGGTTATATGGGATTCAGATTAAAGGAATCTCATCTCTCTGTGCCATAGAATTTCATTTAAATAAATTTCAACAACTCAGCAAGATATTACCATGAAGATCATCCCCAGGTGACACTGCATCCCAGTAAATTGCAATGTATCAACTAGAATCTTTCTAGAAAGACTCCAAGCAGGTTTGTACAATTTTTGTACATATTTTTGTTCTCAATGCCCAATTAGTCTCCTTGGATAAAAATTTTTGAAAACAAAAATGCAAAAAAATCATCAACTATCCTTTATAAAGTATTTTGCTGTGAATTATTATCCATATTCCTAAAGAAATTTAAATTATTACGGCATAAAAAAACAAAGTCATATCCTGCTGTTAAAAGTTTATTTCGTTACTGCAAAATATTGGAAAGCTCAAAATGCATATTTCATTGGCTAAAAGGTATGTATATAAGTCTAAACGCTAATGCTATTGCTAAATATGCACATTTTTATTCTGATTTACAAATTCACCAAAAAAAAGTCTGTATAAATCCTACAATGACTAATAAATTTTGTTAAATCTGGCCACTATTTATTACATATTAAGATTCTTTCCCCCCCTAATTTATTGGTTGAAAACTCCTGTATATTACTGGATATTTATTATAATTTTAGAATGCTAGTTGCTTGCTGTTTCTGGGTCATTCTTTTTAATCTTATAACTTTAAAAAAAAAGTTTTGTTTGTAATGAAAAACTGAGACATCAAAAACATAGTGTTATTCCTCCCCCCCTTTTTTTTATTATAGCAGACACATATACATTACTGTAAATGAGACGACAACCAGCATCCTGCAAATACTGCAAGAGTCTAGCCAGCAAATCAAAAATTAAAATAGCAGCTGAATCCACCTTCCTAACTCTCTAGTTAAGTGACTTGTTAAATAACTTCGACTTGTTTTCACAAATCACAAATCATGCCATTATATACAAAAGATTACATTTTTTGGGTAAATGATATATCAATTCTGTCTATTCAGGCCTCTCAAATTATCTCTGACTGAATTAATTGTTTCAGATGGCACTATTGTTAGATAGATTCAGAAAGAATATACATTCTGAGAAGAGGGAGGGAGGGAGGGAGGGAGAGAGATGCTTCCCCCCCCTCCCGGGTATACAGAGACAACCCAGTCGTTCACTCTGATAGATATAATAAAGTGTTCTTTTAAAGTGAGTGTCCGAATACTAAAAGCTATGAAGCGGGTGGGAAGAACAAAAAAGTAAGATCTCTTCACCACTTCACAATGTTTTGAATTCCAGGAAAAAGAGAAGTGAAATGAAGCAGAATATATTTGCTTTAAGAGCATTCTATTTCGAACAATATAGGTAAATATGTCTAGTACATGGGTGTCAAACTCGTGATGTTACATTGTCACGTGACATATCGTGACTTCCCCCCCTTTGCTAAACCGGGGATGGGCATGGCCAGCTCGTGACGCATCCAGCCTGTGGGCCGTGAGTTTCACACCTCTGGTCTAGCACAAGGACTTGGCCATCTGTCTCCAAAATTCTTAAACTATGATGTGTGAGTGATTAATTTTTTTTATAGATTGATTAAAATTTAAATGTCTTATTTCCTTGTATAATTTAGAAAATTTTTAGAAAAATTTTATGTGAATCTTGGATCAAACATTAGGCACTATTGGTTTTCCCCTGCCCCTCTCAATTATCTTGTGATCTGTATCATCTTTTTGGGCCTTCTGTAGTCTGTGTGAAGGTTCTGGGGGGAAAATTTCTAGCAAGCAAGAAGGAACTTGTGGCTTGCCTGGAGCATTGCATTTTCTTTTGTAACTCTCTTAAGTTGTTCTCTGCGTACATTTTAATATTTAAAGTTAAAAGGGGCATTTGTATTTTACTTTTGTTAGGTAAAGTTAAAAATCTGCCTCGCAAGAAAGGATTGAATCTTCTAGTCACACACCTACAAGCTACATTTCTCTTTCTCTTTTTAGTTTTAGTTTTTACTTTTTTAATCACCCCAAAATGCAGCATGGAGTATGAAAGCACTATCATTTTCACACACAAGGATTAGGGGAAAATGACACGTGAGAAGCCCTCTAAAACAGGGGTCCCCAACCCTTGGTCTGTGACTCGATACTGGGCCGTTATCTGTTTGGAACTGGGCTGCAGCAGTGGTGACTGAGTGTGCAGATGTGCAAAACTGCATTTGTGAAACTGGCATGCATGCATGTAAAACCATCCTCTGTCCATCCCACCACTGTTGCCGCTGCAACCTCTGCCAGTCCGCTGACCCAGAAAGGTTGGGGACCACTGATCTAAAAGACAGACAGTGGCAGCTGAACTGCCAAGTCACTATCCAAATTTGGAGGTGGGCCAGAATGTGGAGACCCAGGAGGCTTCTGGTAGAGGATTGGGATCTCCAACCTATGGGCTACTCATTTTGCTAGAGCAGGCCTGTCAAACTGGCGGCCCATGGGCTGGATTACATCACCTACAGGCCACGCCCAACCCGGCTCTGCAAAGGCAAAAAACATCATGATACATTATGTGATGCAACGAGTTTGACCCCTATGTGCTAGAGATTCCTTTCAAATCTATGATTCCTATGAATCTATGATAAGCTGACTTTGTATAAATATACAAAAGTATGAAGGCTATTGCTTAACCCATTGTAGGCCACCCTGAGTCTCCGGAGAAGGCGGCATATAAATCAATTTTTTTAAAAAAAAAATTCCAATTGACCCTAGTCAAGGGTGGTCATTTTTCAAACTCTAACCAAAGCATATATATTGTAACACAAATGCCTAGACACAGTGATGGGATTCTGCCGGTTCTAGGGGGTTCGGCCAAACCCTTTGTTAAATTGCTGGCTCGGCCCGCCCCTTGCCCCGCCCCTCCGCACCACTATTTATTGCCAATAAATAGTGGTGGGTGAGGGGCGGGTGAACCAGCAATTTAACAAAGGGGTCAGTGTTTTTTTGTAATTTTATTGGCCCGCGGAGCTTCAGCATAGGCTAATTAGCCCTTGCTTAGATCGGCTCCCAACTCTCAGCTGATTTGCTCTCAGTTGTTTTGCTCAGGGCTCTGCTGCTTGCTTGCAAAGAGTGCTGATTTTTTTCCCCCTAGCTATCCTGAAAAACGAAACAGAAAGTAAAGCAGGCTGTTGTCTTTGCTGTTGTTGCAATGTTGGAAAATTAGGCAGGCAGATTTCTTTTCTTTTTCCTCACCAAAAAAGGTAGGTGCAAACAATGGGAAAGTTCAAGATTTTAAAACACAAAAGAAAAAAAGCTCTATTTAACTAGGGAATTGTAATAATTGAGATACTATTAATTGTATATTGTGTTGAAAGCAGAAATGGTTAAGTTGTGGTTTGGAGGAATATATGGAGGAAATTATTTGGTTTATTATTATTGGTAAATATAATTAATTGATTTGTAAGAAATTGGATTGCATGGAAATAATTGGAATATTTTGTATATTGATTAATATACAAAAAAGGTAGTTATATAACTAATTGATTTATATTAAAATGTTGAATTTATATTAAACAACTGTAATATTACATAATTAACCAATGTGAGGATGGATATAAAAATAGATGACAATGGGACGGGGTATAATATAGAATAGAAGGGAAAAATTGAATTTGATTAAGATTAGAGATGAAGATGAAGGGTAATATTGGTTTTTTTACAAAAATAGATGAGGAATAAATATGGCAAAAAGGAAATATAGAAATTGTAAATTTAATTGAAATGACTAAACACTGTTTAAATTTGTGAACTGGCCAAATACTCTGTTCAAAGAAAATACATTGTATGTTTGTATGTGTGTTTCTAATTATTGTTATTTATTCATATTTGTTCTCCTTTATTCTTTAAAGTTTAACAATTCATTGTTTATCTTAATATCTTTATATTTGTTTGGGGTTGGCTTTCTTCCCTTTCATCTTTTTTATTGTACAGCAATCTTTCTCCTCAAACCTGCCACCTCTCTCTTTTCTTTCCTTCTTACTTTCTCTTCCTCCCCTTCTTCTTCTCCTCCCTACTTCCTCTTCCTTTCTCCTTCTCCTCCTCTCTTCCTCCCTCTCTTACCCTCACTCCTGCTCTAATTTCCCTTCCCTTCCTTCATCCCTCTCTATTGCTGTATCCTTTTATGCATATGGACTACTCAGAGGGCTGAAAAAAATATTTCTGACTGGTCCTCGCACTTTTGACCAGTCCTCGAACTTACGACTGTCCTCACATTTTACGTTTTTGCCCTATCTTGTCACCATGGTGAAGAGAAGCAGTTGTGAAATGAGTGACACAGTTGTTAAGAATGCTACAATGGGCATAAATGATGACCAGTCATAAGTGCGAAGACTGGTCAAAAGTGCGAGGACCAGTCAGAAATCACTTTTTTCAGCCCTCTGGGTAGTCCTTTTGTGCATATGGACTACTCAGAGGGCTGAAAAAGTTATTTTTGACTGGTCCTCATACTTTTGACCAGTCCTCGAACTTACGACTGTCCTCACATTTTACGTTTTTGCCCTATCTTGTCACCATGATGAAGAGAAGCAGTTGTGAAATGAGTGACATGGTTGTTAAGAATGCCGCAACGGGCATAAATGTGAGGATGGTCATAAGTGCGAGGATCGGTCAAAAGTGCGAGGACCAGTCAGAAATGACTTTTTTCAGCCCTCTGTAATCCCTATGCAGATAGCCACGCCCACCCAGTCACATGACCAGCTAGCCACGCCCACCCAGTCACATGACCAGCTAGCCACGCCCACCCAGTCACATGACCACCAAGCCACACCCCCAACTAAGCCACGCCCACAGAACCGGTTGTTAAAAAAATTGAATCCCACTACTGCCTAGACACCACAGGAAAACAGCTATTTGTATTATATAGACCTGATTTTTTATAGCTTCCACCAAGACTGACTTCAATCAAACACAATGAGTATTTTGAGAATATGATATGAACACTGTTTCAAAAGATCTAAGAGAGCTAAGGGGAAAGGTATCCAGTCACAAAATAGATAACATGGAGGATATACCCTGTTACAAGGTATTAGTTTAACAAATGCTGCCCTCCCCAAGTCCCTCAAAAGAAGCATTCAGCTATTTCTATTTACTTTTTTCTTAGGCATATAGAGCTACTTCCAGTATAAACAGTGACCCATTCTGAATCCCCAGAGATTCACAGGTATAAAAATGCTACAGGTTCCTATTTTGCTGGTTAGTATTAGGTATGACAAGATGTCTAATAGTGCAAAGAGAGATTTATGGGCCACATGAATGCCACACCTGAAAATGCAGACATAAGCTTATCCTTCCTTATATATAGTAAAATACATTGAAGTCTAGATCTAATGGAATACAGTGAATAAATTGACTCTGCCTTCTCTAAGATTGTGAAAGAACAAATCATGTGAAGCAATTAAAAAAAAATCTGAATCTCATTTTCATGGCAAGTTTTCATCAGTTAAATACTTTCTACTTTATATGTAACCATTTACTATGACTAAGGTATTACCAACTGTCAAGACATAGTTTCTGCATGCATAAATATTTATAAAGCTAAAAATCACCCTGACAATTTTATTTAAATGTACTGACATTTTTCTTCTAGTTTCTTTGAACAAAGGTCACTTATAAATGTCTGTTCATCAGATGCAAAGAATTTAACAATGCCTGCTTTAATATGCAGCAACATTTTTGTTAAGCTTTTTGAACATTTTGTTAATTCATTTAGAGATACCCAAGAGTAAAAATCCATCATAATATAAAATACGCACTTGTTTTTCAGAGGCGTAAGTACCATCATATGCAAGGTTACACTGGCTTTTGTGTGGCTTCTTTTTTATTATTAATCTGAATAAGATTGTGTGTTTAGAACAGTATCAATAAATATGGAGGCAATACATTTTTTATGAGCATTAGAGAGCTTTCACCCCTAGCAGTATAGTCCTTTATAGCAGATAAAGTATGACTCCTGAAATAACATGCTCATAGTAGCTATAGTTAGGTCTTGATAAATTGCACTGAAAACAATAGGTGAATATAAGAACAAGAATGCAGATTTAATTTTTGCCTATTTTAATAGGGTTATGGCTTCAAATATTTGCTTCCAATATTCTTAAATGGTAGGAATGTTGCTCTCTGCTTTAGAGATCTTTGTTATATATCCTGTTTAATTTACATTTTTCTAAAAAGCACAATCATAATTATCCAGAACCAATTTCCATTTCCAAATCTCTTGAAAATTACATAGCTCTTGATCTTTTTTCCTTTATTTTTATGCTTTTTATAATTTCTTTAATTGCTGTGAATGTCCAGAAAATCCTTGAGAGTTTGGAAGCATGCAAGTTTATTAAATTATCATTATTACCTGCCACTAAGCTAATTATCTGAGCCAAAGGTCTATCATTTAGCCACACTGTAATAAGACAATGTTGACTTTATTCTTTCTTAAGATTCTTGGAATGTTTATACTAAACAAAATGCTTTTGTTAACAATAAGGGGATTTTCATTTCTTGCGTAAGGCTGGATTCGCAAAAGACTTTGGTTAAGTATTGGCTATTTGACATAGCCCATTATTATGTCTAATTTGGATGGATTTTGTAGACCAAAAGTCTGTTCAATGACAGTTTTTGTCTGTAGGAAGAATGTTAATCTCTTCATTTGCCCGAGGGCTTTTAGCAACAGCCTTGCATTTTCAGATTCATTTGCAGTTGTCTATCACGTCTGCTAGATAAATTCAGCAGCTTTGCAGGTTGGGTGTAGGCAATGTACTGGAGCTTAATTTTAAATGCTCTTCAAATGTGAGGAGGAACTGCTAGTAAGCAGTAGTTAAAGAGGCCAGGGCAATTAACCTGTTCCGTCAATTTCTTTCCCACCTCTGCACTTGATGAAACTTATTCCATAGCAAGTGACATTTTAAAGATATACCTACTCTTGTATGGTACTCAGTATCAAATGATATCAAGTGATAAATATGCACAATTGTGTACCATGTTTGCTAATTATAGTTCAAAAGCTTTAAATGAAGTGGGAGAAGTTTAATGAATGATAATCCTGTAAACTTTGTTATGGGAACAGCCGCAGAGGTGGAGTAAAATACCTGTTTTGAAATTTGAAATCTCCCTTTTTTTAAAAACTCAAAACTGGAGAGCTCAAAGTGATCTAATTCGTTTAGGAAGTGCAAGTCTTTTGATCATCAACTTTAAAAGTAAATGGTTAAGTAAGCTATATTGGAACAAAGCAAAACAAAATGGAAAAGGTAAAGACCACTTTACCATTTTCATATTGATCCCAATAAAGCCATAATATCATCAAAAGTTCAGTTAGAGCAGGGCTGTCAAACTCCCGGCCCATGGGCCAGATGCATCACACGCTAGCCATGCCCATGCCTGATTTAGCGAAGGGGAAAAAAGTCCCAATACATCACGTGATGCCACTGTGACGATGTGAGTTTGACACCCCTGAGTTAGGGGCTTGACTCTCATACCTTCACACTTTCCAGTATATTTTATAGCTTTAGAATCCCCTAATTTCTCTCATGCAAATATTCACCACTCTAAAACCCTGCTTTCAGGCCCACACAATATTGGATGGGTGCTATCACTTCCTGAAATGTAGTCTGAACTAATGATGGATACTATAAATAAAAATGTCAATACAGTAAGTAGTGAGAGTCAAAATGGGGAATTCCCTTTACATGACGTTTTGGTTTCTAGTGCGAATGCTAAGTCTCTTACTTAGAGAACGAAGTGCCAATGAATAGTCAGAGCTTCTTGACTAGGAAGACAGACTATTTGATGCTCTCCAGTTGTTCTGGATTACAGTTTCTTTCATCTTTGAGGGCCCCCTTACCTGTGATCAAATTTTATCAAGCTTCCCCTGCTGTTATTAATGTTAAGATGACTGTTAATTCATGAACTACTGGCTGAAGTTACATCTGGTGTCAAGCACCAGGGAAATCGGGAGATCCAGGCAGTTCAATTGTGTACAAAGATTTATTGTAAGCTTAAACTCTACAAGAATCTGACCTACTAATAGTGAAGGAAAATTAACAGGAGTTAAAAATAGAAAGGAATTCAAAGTGGCTGGACTTAGATCCTTCGTGGGCGTAAAGGGACTCATGACTGATGATGCATTTGACCCATTGGTGAAATGTAAAATTTGTTACTACTGGTTCTATGGGTGTGGCTTAGTGGTGGTGGGTAATGTGACTGGGTGGGCATGGCCAATTTTTTTTTTTACTTTTAAAAGCATTTTTTCGGCCGAAGAGGTTGTAAGTAAAGTAAAGAAAAAAGCCTCTGATGATTGCGCAGATGGGCATGGGGGGGGGGGAGCAGGGATTTTTGCTACCGGTTCTCCGAACCACCCACCACCATCGCTACCGGATCAGGCGATCCAGTCCGAACCGGGAGCATTTCACCCCTATTTTGACCCCTTCCTCAAGCTCAGCCTGGTCATCTCCAATATCTGATTCTTGCTCAAACTTTCTTAAATTCTTCACCTTGCCTGAAGCTTTTCCACAAGATTACACCACAGATTTCTGTTCACTTCTATCTAGGACTCGTAGTGTTCTTTCAACTGACCTCTCCTTGTTCAGTTTTTAAACTCTCACCTTGAAGTGTTTCTCCCATAGATATTATGACCATCATAGCAAAAAAAAAAAAAAAAAAAGACATATTTCTGGCTGATTCAGACTATAACATCATACAGAAATGCAAAACAAAAACAAATAAACATTTATTACATAAAAATTATCTTTTTGACTAAAACATAAAAGCAAGGCCATAAAACCATGTGGATAAATGGTTAAAAGTATTACTGATTTTCATAACATTTGGTAATTTCAGCTGAGATTGTACAAGAGGTAAAACATTGAATCAGTTGTAATGGACATGGAGGCAGAAAAAGTTATCTCTCCAAAAATATAACCATCAAGTTCGTCCAGTTTTTCACACAGTTTCCTTTTATAGAGAAACTGATGGACGAAATAGCTGTATGAGAGTCAGACAGATAGCTGTTGTTATTTAACTCTAAAAGTGCAGTTAACAGTACTTTAAAGAGCAAAAGTACCCTGAAGGAATACTCAAAGTATCTTTAAAGTACATTAAAATGATCTCAGCCATCCAACTTGGTATCAAAGCCACTTATACAACAGAAATCATTTTTTGGGGGGGGGAAATAACCTTAAACCCAGACAATTCCTTTGTTGAGAGAAAAAAACTGTAAGAAGAAATGGCAAAGTTATGTCCAACTGTTTAAAGACATTCCTTCACAGCAAGTGCTTTAACTGTAATACAGAATACAGAAAATTAGCTTTGTGTACATGTGCGCCTCCTTTCCAAAACGTTTATCCTTTTCATGAATGTTTATATTGTTTCAAAGAGCAAATGTTGTAAAAGAAGAAGTGGAATAAAGGGGAGAAAAGGGAGAAGAAGACAATGAGTCATTCCTGAGGTGAATGTAGAAAAGTTAAGGTCGTGACATTAACTGGCCTCACGTGATTTCTAATCCTGGTTCCTATTTCCTATATGACATGACTGTGTGGCAAGAACAGTCATTCCAGTCATTTTTGTTAGCTAAAGGAAATAACAATTCTTTTTCTTTCTCCAAAAGGAATGTTTAAAACGTTTATGTAGAAGAATAACATAGTTTCAGGTTACTTGAAAGGCAACACTAGGAGCATTAAACCAGCTTTTCAAATTGAGCTTCATTGGGAACACTATTTGCCATCACATTCCTTATTAGTGCAGGATAAATGCTATGACTGATGGAAGTGTTGCATTTATTTTATAATAAAAATATTGGAAAATTATTTTTAACCCAAGGTATACATTTGCCCATTAAAACAATAAATACTGCCCAACAAAAGAATAACATAGAAATAAAGTATTCTACATTAGATGCCATCCAAACAACCAGAAACAATCATAGAATTAATCAAGAAGAGCTACAAAACCATCTGACCCAGTGGCTGGCCTTTCTGAAAATATGACATCGATGAAAAGACATAGCCATTGGCTCCCATCAGATGATCTGTTTATGGGGTCTCAGGCATTCCACACTTGACAGACCTTGTGGATGAGCAGAGTTAATAGGAGATAGGAGGACCCATATATAACTAGGACATGTATAAAGAAGGGCCTATAGATGATAACTAGCACCTTGAATTGTAACCAGACGTTTACTGGCAGGTTTAATGCAGGTTGAAAAGTATTGAATGGGTCTATCAATGTATGCCTAGAAGCTTCTTTCAGTGCCGCATTCTGGATCACCTGTAATTTCCTACTAGTCTTCAAAGATAGCTCCCTGTAAAATATATTGCAGTAATCAAAGAAAGAGATGACAAAGACATAAATGACCTTGAGTAAATTTCCTGATCCAGGAATGGCTACAACTTATTTGCAAGATGGATTTATTTATTTAAAGGTTCCTCCAAGCCACATTTGTAGAAGCTGTGAGTCTAGGAGGACTACCTAGGTATGCTTTGAGTATACTTCGAGTATGTTATGCACTATTTCCACCTCATCCCTTCTGGAGTTGCATCCCAAACACCTCATCAAACTTCTTAGGGTTGAAGGTTGGAAATGGATTGGTAGTGGTTGCTACTTTTCAACTTGTTATTAAATACTCAAACTGGGCATCAGATCAGGGGTGAAATGCTCCCAGTTTGGACTGGCTCGGGCGAGTAAGTAGCGATGGTGGCGGGCAGTTCATAGAACCAGTAGCAAAAATCCCTTCCCCCCCCCAGCCTCCAGCTTGCTTACCTTCGCTCTTCGAATCCTGAGCTGCTGGTCGCAACACCTGCCTTGCTTCGCTTGCTGTAATCCCTGCAATCCATTGCATCAGCAAGCAATTGAATCTCCCTGCCTGCAATCAAGCTCATCAGTGAGCAGCTCCATCCGCCTACCTGCCTTATCCCTTGAATTGGGTAAGTTTTTTTCCCCTTTGGGAGCTTTAAAAAAAATAGTTAATTGGTTTTTTTTTAAGTTGTTCTTTTTTTAGACCTAGCCATTTAAAGTTTAGGAAGTTTTAAATTTAGCTGCTTTCATATAAAAATAAAAATAAAATAAAATAATATTTGTGCAGCTTTCTGAGATTTAGCGTGTTTCTGTAGTGTTTCACTCTAACTACACAAACACACAAAATCTCACAAAGCTGTATGTGGAATTTTGTGTGTGTAAAATGTGAAAGTTTGTTTTTGGGGCTTTTTGTGGCTGTGTGAGGTTCCTGCTTGTTGCAGGGACCATTTTGGGTCTAGCACAGCTGCTTTTACATTGTGGGCGAGCCAGTTGTGTTGTGTTGTGTTTTGTAGGTTAAAAAAGGGCAAAGAAGTGATGGTGACTTGGCCACGCCCACCTGACCAACAAGCCACGCCCACCCAGTCACCTGATCACCAAGCCCCACCCACTAATTAAGCCACGCCCACAGAACCAGTAGCAAAAAAAAATAGATTTCACCCCTGCACCAAATCCTCTGGAACTTCTCCATGCACCCTCTGAAACCTAATGAGATTCATTGGGTGTCTGTGGTAGACCAACTGAATAGGTTCCACCAGTGGCAGGAAGCTAATTTGGAAAATTCCAAAGCAATCACAGAATGATCTGTCCAAAGAATAATGCTACTGTCTCCCAACTCCAGATCATGATGCTACTGCACTGAGATTAAAATGAGATCCACCATGTGACATTATGCAAAAAGTCTTTGGTGACACATTGAGTCCATGGTTTCCATGATAACTATGAATTCCTGAGCTGCTTTTGACTCTAACCTCATAGAAGATAGATTGAAATCTCACAGTATCATAAATCTGGGAAACTCTGCTGACAACCCAGCACAACGTCAAGCAATACACCAGAGAAACTTCTATGGAGGAGGAAGGCCAGTATAGTAGCAGCAATCCCATCTATTCCACAGACTCCCAACTTCCTTTAATAGAGTCTCACATATATTTCTCACATCTGAGGAACAGCATATTGGAAAGCCATGAGTCTCCTGGATGGCAATAGCCACTCTCCCACTCCTGCCTTAGGGTTTTTGGAGATGCCACCCTTGAAACTCCCATGAGTTCATTTCCTCCTGCTCCCAAGTTTTTTATTTTATTTTACATATACATATCAATGCATGAACAGTGTGGCACTTGGATGTCATACATTCTAATACAAATAAAACTAGCAAAATTAATCATAGTTATTACATTCAACCAACATATATTTTTAATAATAATACACATTTATATTAAATTGTAGTTTATCATTATTTAATTATTTCATGTTTTTATATATTGCTCTAATGCCACTCACCATATCATTTGATCATACATAATAATACCGCCATTCAATTTCTAAGCTTCCCTCTTGTTATTGCTTTTATTTTATTATGTAAAAATGCATACACTAATATTTCGCCCTTCCTCTCATTTCTATCTCTATTCTAGCTTTTAATCATGTCACTCTTTATTAAAAGACGTTTTTTTTCTATCCAACATCTCTCGCCCACTTCACTCTTTACATCTATTTGTATTAAGATACAGTCATTCATTGTTTCATTATTCAATGTTTCAATACACAATTCTAATACCAATCCCAATTTTATTTAGACATACAAAATTAGTCTAATCATATTCTTAACAATCATCAAATCTATATAATTCTGATATATATATACCCATGTTTATATTGAAGTATTTTCTTTCATTATTTTATTGCTCAATGATTCAGTATATTATTCCAATGTCAACCTCAATATTATTAAAACATATTTAATAATATCATCATTCAATCAATCTGTAGTTTCCCCATTTTATTGTTACTTTTATTCCATTATATAAAGGTATGTATATAATATGTATATACAAAAGAAGAAGAAAGAAACCCTTTCCTTTCTATCCATCGTCCCTTGCCCTCTTCAGTACTTTAGTTGCTATGCTTTTTTTGACTTGCCTCCTATATTCCTCTCTTGGATCTTTATCTCTGTCTGCATCTATTTCTTGGCTATTCAATCTAAGTATTTCTCTCATTTCTACCTTCTTCCACTGCCTAGCTTCCAAAGCATCTGCCTAAACCCCTATCTCCCATTTAAAAGTATCTTCCTGTATCTCCAATTCTCTTTTCACATCTCTTAAAATATTTTCCCCCTGGTTTAATTCATCAATCATTGTTATTTTTATTATCTCCTCCTTGTCTTCTTCTTTCACTGGTTCACTGGTTCTTTGGTTCTATCTTTTCCACCATTCCTTATGTTAGCTCCTCCTTTTTCTGAGTGTCTTGATCTTTTCTCATCATCCCTCATATAGTATTTTCCATTTTTTCCATAATCTCCTTAAATCCTTTCTCCATGGTGTCCTTTGTGCTTTGGAATATTAACTCCATCTCCTTCAAAGTTACACTCATTTCTTCCTTATGAAGAATCTTATTTTATTTTTAAAAATTACACTTTTGTCCAGTAGTCCAAGAACCATTTATTCAGACCTAAAATGCCCTTCAAGAAGTACACTAATTACAGTTCTTTGTATCCCATATGTCCCCTTTACAAGTTCAGTCTTCTAGCATAACATTCAGGGTTCACTTTAATTTAAATAAATTCCTTGTTCTCAACTTTTTTTAATTTTAAATATTTTTTTATTATAGTTCAAAAAACAAAACAAAAACCAAAGACAAATGTATAATAGTTTTTCTATCATGGTGTAACATCACCAAAATATCCATGTCTATATACACCAATAATCAGAAAGTAAAAATAGAAAATATTTACAGATTCTTATATACAAATTTACATTTCCAATACTTATTGATTACTATAATTATACCATCATCTATAATTATAATCCAACATTATTCTTTGTTTCTCTCCCATCGTTTCTGGATCCAATCATACCACATGTTCCAACTACTATAAAAATCTGAGTCTCTTTTACCCTTGATCAGTTTTGTAAGTCTATTGGACTCCGCACATTCCACGATTTTATAAATTATTTTTGAGTCCGTTGGCAAGTCCTCATTCTTCCATTCTTGTGTGAATGCCAGTCTCCCTGCAGTGATTATGTGCTCTTGTTCTCATCTTTGAGTCTCCAGTAGTTGTGGGGTAGTTAGATATATATTTTCACAATCCTTCATATTTTTCATATCATATAATTCCCAGACTTGTATATTTTCCTTTTGTCAGCAGGTGGCGCTCTCAATTTAATTTCATTGTTGCCACTAGTCAGACTAATTTTAGTTATTTTGATCGTAATTTTAATTGTAATTCAATTATAGAAGCAGGATAAGTTTTTTAAGTAAATAATTCCAGCATTTTAAAATGCCTTCCCATTACTATGTCTTCCCAATTTAAGAGACCAATTTTCTGTATTTTTAGAAATTTATTGTTTTTCTCTCTTTTCCTTCCAGTCTGGTATTTTTCTTAGAATGATTAATCACCACTTTAATAAGCAATTCTGAGCAGATAGTTCTAAATTGTTCCTTGGGGTTAGGTTTTAAGTAAGAAAGAATCCTCTCCCCCATTTACAGTCACTGTTCACCTACTTCACTTCAGCACTGGTTTTAGTTATTCCTCGGTTGTCCCAGCTTTGTGGTAGCCATCTTTTGGCTGTCTTTTCTCCTTGCTGTGACCAAGAAGGAAAAAGAACCCCGGGTCAGACAGGAGAGTTATGACTTTCTGCGACCTCATAGGGTACTCCTCTTTGCTTCACCACCCCTACAGGGCAGCTTTGGCTCCTTTCAAAGTCCACCAACGGGGAGAACTCAGCACAGGAGCGCTGAGACCCACTCCTCATGTCTGATCTCACCATAACGTCAACCGGAAGCCAGATGAACTCATTTTTGAAAGGGGAAACTCGCTGTATTTCCAGGTCTTGATAATATATACAAAGTGTATTAAAGCAACACAATGAAGATCATTGATGAGAAATTCCTGATTACAGTCTGACCTGGCATTAAGTAGCAGCAGCCTAAGCTGTTAAGTATCTGGAGAGCAGAAATTTACTGCTAAACTAGGTGTGAAGTCTGATAATACCAGCTTGCATGACCTGGTGCCCCCCACTCCCACCAAATGCATGGGATTATGATTTCAGACAACTCCAGCCAGCTGGCCAATAGAAAAGCATTTTAACTATGGAGGGGCGGTTTCATATAAAAAAATGATCTTTGGTTAAGTAGCAGGAAATAACAGGCAAATAGGCAAATATAGAACAGGCAAACAGGCAAATATAGAAATATGGGCAAAGGTATTCATTATAGTGTTAACTATTTCAGAGCCTCTTTGGGTTTTTAATTAATCTTACTTTCCTTTACAAGCTTATTAGTTTAAAATAGCATATTCATTTTAATTAAATCCTACTACCAAGAAAGACCAGGCTGGTTGAAGATACAATCTTTTATTTGGTAGCATTTCAAATTTAAAACAACCTTTTCAATGATATTAGAATAATATCATCCTTATTAATTTTAGGATAATTATAAAAAAAACTGTTGAGAGCTAGTCTGGAATAGTGGTTAATAGGTGCTGGGTTAGAAACTGGGAGACCAGGAGTTCTAGTCCTGCTTTAGGCTTGAAGCCAGCTTAGGTCAGTCCCTCTCTCAACTCTTGGAAGGAGGCAAGAGCTCTGCAACTGGACAAGAACTCCCCATAGATGGTCCCCCATAGGTGCTAGAAAGAAGAAATTTAGCACCATCTTTTTAAAAAATTCATACATCCACCTTGTTGTGCTTCCTGCTTCCCCTTCTCTGGTTGTTTGGTTCCTCCCCTCCCTCCCCCTTTTTTTATTCTTTCATATAGGAAGAAAGAAATAACTGGGATACATACGTGGAACTAAAGGGATTCGTGTTTAGGACCTTTTCAACCCAATAATACCACACTCCTGTAACCGAATCTGGCTATTCATAAACATTCTTGAATGCCTATGTTCACTCGAAGACAGGAAACTTTAACTAAGCCAAAGTTTGATTCTCAGATTTTCTTCCCAGGGTAGGCTAAGCAGCCACATTGTTGAGTCTGTGACCAGACTTTTAAACCAGTCCAGTAACAGGAGCCGGTTCTTGATAAAGGAAATGAAAGCAAATGAAGCAAATGTTTTAGAGTGGGAATGAAGCCAATTTCTTGCTTTATCATTTTATTTTTATTTTTATTCCTTCTCAACAGTTGATAGAGTGCCCAAACTAAAGAAAACAAAGTTCCAGCTTTTGTCTGATCATTTTTTTCTATGTCCTGCAAAGTTGAAAAATGGGATACATTTCTTTAAAAGTTGGCAAAGAAAATGTTTGTTTTCCCTGCCCACAAAGTGGTTCAAAGCCATATTTTGTTTGCTCATAAACAGAACTGATTGAGCATCTATTGTGAGAAAGAGAAACGGAGATATCCATGACATATTTTAAAGTCCCTGGTGTTGCTTTTTAAAGAAGTATATTTTATTATAAAAATAAAAAGAATTCCACAAAAAGCATCAAAATGGTGCTATCAGTGTTAGGCAAGAGAGTGATGCAGTACAGTTCAGAGTGAGAAAGCTTAATAACTAACAGAGATATTGGAAGGGAATCAAAGTTAGATAAATCAGGTTCCCGGCTTAGGCTAAAATAGCAACAGGAATTTATTGCAAGTATTTCAATTCCTCAACAAATTTACTGACATTTATTTTTATTTTTTAAAAATGCCAAACAGCTTGCACACTCCTGCGTTTAAATGTCAAACATTCCAGAGTGCCCTTTGGAACTTTGAATTTTTCATCCTGAATAGTGAGAGATATTTTAATTATTTGAATTATATGCAATATCTGCGTGCCAAATCTGCCAGGTGTCATTTCTTTGTGGTGGCTATGCTGTAAGCAATTACAGGAAGTGAAGTTCCATTGCTCAGTAAGACTTACTGGAATAAATATGGAAAGGGATTGTGTTCGGTCTTTATGTATGGCTTCATCATTGTCTTCAGTGTGAAATCCACATTGCGAAATACTCCTCTCAAATTTAAGAATACTGATTAGTTTGACACTTAATTGGTTTAACAATAGTTTCCAAAGACACTGAAAATATACCACCACTATTGTCTGTTTCATTCTAAGTAAAACAAATGTAGAATGAGAGTATTAAAAAAAACAAGAATGTTTTATTTTGAATGCTACTACTCTGCTCTTTGACTTTTGCAGCTGATGACCCAAGAAACAAAATCTAAAAGGCGATCTGCCCATAGACATTCACTTACCTCAGTATCGCTGATCGCAGAGCAGCAGGCAGGGCATAGAATTCAGTCATGGCTCTGAATGTCCCTAATTATAGAGCTTGCAGGACTCTGGGGTTAGAACTAGCAGAGCTCTTGAGCTGAATTCAGGCCTTATTTTGCCTCTACCTTTTTAGACCATTTAGGGCTGCTCTGAGCTAGAGAGGCCTTTCTGTTTGGGCTATTCGAAAAGGTGGGTCAATGACGGGCAGACACTTTCCTCAAGGGCATTCTTGTTCAAAACAGAAGTGGGAGCGGGGGATAGAGGAGAGAAAGGGAATGAAAGATGTGAAATGAATGGGAAGGAAGTATGATTCATCATGGCTTGTGTGGTACCTGTCTTTTTGGGCAGGGAGGAAATTCCCAGTCTGGGTGTGGCAATTGGTAGCTTGAAAGAATGCCCTAGGACAAATCTACTTCTGGAGTAAGCAAAGAGGAAGAAGCATCCGTGGAATCCAGTTCTTCTCTGCTTAATTTGCTGGAGGTCATACTGTACTGAAAGATTGTGAGCTATAATATTCCTACTTGGACTGCCTACTTCCTCTTCTTAAAGAGAAAAATAAACAGTTCAAGTCTACACCCTGTTTATTGTTTTTAGTTTGAAATCATATGGAATGGTTCTCTCTCTCTCTCTCTCTCTCTTTGTGTGTGTGTGTGTGTGTGTGTGTGCACGTAACCTTATGGCCTGAACACTTTAGAATTTTTAAATTATTTTGTCATAGAAATAGTAAACAAAATGAGATCATTCACCTCTCTTTCCTGAGAAAAGATAATTTCTCTGATTACACTGGCACACCCTCATTTGAAATTGCATAAATTGCTTTTTTAATTTAATTGATAGATATAGAAGGTTGCTCACTCAGCACATGAATCAAGGTGGCATACTCATTAAAACAGTAGAAAGACAATAAAAACTACATATTAAAACAGAACAGCGTAACATAATTCAAAATAAAAATAGACAGTGCTGGGGGGAAAAAAACTCTTATCCAATTGGTCATACTATTTCCACACCAAATGCCAACCCCCTCCCCAGCTCTTTTATGCTTTTCAAAAGACTGGCAGAGTTGAGGTCAACTGAATCTCAGGGACTGTCATTCAAAGCAAATTAGTATATTATAGTCATAAAGCCAGATACAGCAAAATACGTAATAATAAAACATCTACTATTCTATAGAAAAACATTTTCTATGGAAAACAACAGAAAAACAATGTGTATAATAGGATCCAAAAATAAATAAGTACAAATGTAATAAAACAATAGTATTATAAACAGTGATGAATAAATGAACATTCAAAGTTAATAGATGGTACAACATATTGTATAGGTGGTAGCACTTGGTTTTGTGAGAGTTTAGTCTGAGACTGTTCTCCTTCATTTACACCCCTATAGCTTCTAAACGCTGAGACGGAATCTTGATGGCATAATTTGGAGAGCCTATGGTTGAGATGTACTGAGGTAAAAGTAAAGGTAAGTATCCAGTCATGTCTAACTTTAGGAGGCAGTGCTCATCTCCATTTCTTAGCCAAGGGAGCCAGTGTTGTCTGGAGACATTTTCCTGGTCATGTAGCCAGCATGGCTATATGCTGAGGTGCTCAGAAAGCTGTTATAGAATGAAGTGAGATCTATTAATCTATTTGCATTGCATGTTTTCAAATTGCTAGGTTGGCAGGAGCTGGGGCAAATAATGGGAGCTCACCCCAATGCCCAGCACTTGGGTCTCAAACCTGGACTATCAGCTTTCCAGTGAACAAGCTCAGTGTCTTTAATCATTGAATCATTGTGCCCCTGTACTGGTAATATCTAAACCCATGTGAGTAGATGACCTCACTTAATAGTCTCATTCTGTAGATGTTAAAGAGAAACTGGGAGAGAAATGGACCCCAAAGTACCATACTTTTCAGAGTATAAGACACACTTCCCCCCCAAAAAAGTGGGTGAAAATTGCGGTGCATGTTATACATCGAATGTTCCTGAAGCCGCACCCACATGCTGGCCCGCACCCTTTGGCTGTTTTTGGCCTCCAGCCGTAATGTTTTCAGCACGCCCTGTTTTAGACCCGTCCAGGCTGTGGAGATCACCATAGCACATCGCCGCCAATCGCTGCCTCGTCGCATCACATTTTTGGCCTCTGTGCATAGCATTTTCAGCCTCCGCACACCCCACTTTTTTGCTTCTGCCTGTCACATTTTTGGCCAGTTCCAGGTGGTGGGGATCAGCAGTGGCGGTGATTCCCACCACCTGGAACTGGTTGAAAACGCGACATGTGGAGG